>NW_027224318.1:3026231-3328854 GCF_023699985.2 Odocoileus virginianus | reverse complement strand
GTTTTGATTTGTATTTCCCTGATTATTAGTGATGTTGAGCATCTTTACATAACTACTGGCCATTTGCATATCTTCTTTGAAAAACTACCTATTCAGGTTGTTTGCTCATTTATTTAATCAGGTTATTTCTTTTTCTTTCTTTCTTTCTTTTTGCTGTTGAGTTGATTCCTTTATATATTTTAACTATTATTCTTTTACAAGATATATGGTTTGTAAGTATTTTCTCCCATTCTTTAGGTTGTTTCTTCACTCTGATGTTTGTTTATAGTTTGGTGCAATCGCACTTGCTTAATTTTGCTTTTGTTGCCTCTGTTTTGGGGTCATATCTGAAAAATTTATTGCCCAGACCAATGTCAAAGTTATTTCTTGTATTTTTTTTCTAGTAGCTTTACAGATTTAGGTCTAACTTTTAAGTCTTTAATCTATTTTGAGTTGATATTTGTATCTTGTGTGAGATAAGGGCCCATTTTCATTCTTCTATATGTGAATATACAGTTTTCAAGCACCATTTGTTAAAGAGACTGTCTTTTTGCTGTGTGTTCTTGGCTTGTTTGTCAAATGCCAGTTGACTGTAAATGCATGGATTTATTTCTAGACTCTCTATATTGTTACATTGGTCCATGTCTGTTTTTACAGCACTGCCATACCGTTTTGATTACTATAGATTCTTCTTTTTGACTGTGCTGTGTCTTTGTTGCTGTACCAGACTTTCTCTAGTCATAGTGAGCAGGAGCTGTTTTCTAGTTGTGGTGCATGGGCTTTTCATTTCAGTGGCTTCTCTTGTTGCAGAAACCAGGGTCTAGAGTGTGCAGGCTTCAGTAGTTGTAGCACATGGGCTTGGTTGCTTGGTGGCATGTGAAATCCTCCCAGACCAGGGATCAAACTCATGTCCCTATATTGGCAGGCAGATTCCTAACCACTGGACCACCAGGGAAGTCCTATAGCTTTTTAATATATATTGAAATCAGGAAGAGTGATGCCTCTAACTTTGTACTTGCTCAAGATTGTTTTAGCTATTGAGGATATTTGGTGGTTCCACACAAATTTTAGGACTGTTTTTTTTCTATTTCTGTGAAAAATACCATTGGATTTTGATAGAGATTGATTGAATCTGTAGATTAATTGCATTGAGTTTGTAGGTGCTGTGGGTAGACTGGACATTTTAACAATATTCATTCTGATCCATGAACGTATTATATCTTTCCATTTATTTGTGTCTTCTTCAATTTCTTTCATCAGTGTCTTGTAGTTTTCAGTGTACAGATCTTTCACCTCCTTAATTGAAATAATTTCTAAGTATTTTATTAGTTTTGATGCTACTGTAAAAGAGATTGTTATCTTAATTTCATTTCTTTTGGCTAGTTCATTGTAAGTGTATAGAAACAACTGAGTTTTTTGTGTTGATTTGTACCTTATAACTTTACTAAGTTTGTTAGTTCTGACAGTTTTTTGGTTGAGTTCTTAGGATTTTCTACATATAACATCATGCCGTATGCAAATAGAGACAACTTTACTTCTTCCTTTCCAATCTGAATGCCTTTTTTTTTTCTTGCTCTAATTGCTCTGTCTAGGACTTCCAGTACTATGCTAAATAGAAGTAGAGTAAGAATTCTTGTGCCTGATCACAGAAGAAAAGCTTTTAGTTTTTCCACATTGAGAATGATATTAGTTGTGGGCTTGTCATATATAGCCTTTATTATGTTGAGATACATCCTTTATATGTCCAGATTGTTGATGGTCTTTATCATGAAAGGATGTTGAATTTTGTCAAATGCTTTTTCTGCCTCTACTGAGATGATCATATAATTTTTATTCTTCATTCCATTAATGTAGTGTATCATATATTATATGCATATGTTAAACCATCCTTGCATCCCAGGAATAAATCTCACTTGATCATGGTGTATGATCCTTTTAATGTGCTGTTGAATTTGGTTTGCTAATATTTTGTTGAGGATTTTTACATCTATGTTCATCAGGGAGATGGTCTGTAATTTTCTTTTAGTGTTTTGTCATTGGTATTAGGATAATGGTGGCCTTGTAAAATACATATGGACGTTTATCCTCTTCCACTTTTCTGGAAACATTTGAGAATGATTGCTCTTCATTCTTTTTTAACTGGTGACATTCAACAGTGTAGCCATATGGTTCAGGACTTTTTCTTTGTTAATTTTTTTATTCAATCTCTTAACTTGTTATTGGTCTGTTCAAATTTGCTATTCATTCATGTTTCAGTCTTGGTAGGTTGTATGTTTCCAGGAATGTATACATTTCTTCTAGGTTATCCAATTTGTTGGTGTATAATTATTCATAGTAGACACTTATTTTTTGTATTTCTGTGGCATCAGTGATAACATCTCCTGTTTCATTTCTAGTTTTATTCATTTGAGTCTTCTCTTTTTATCTGAGTCTAGCTAAAAGTTTGCTAATTTTGTTCATCTTTCAAAAAACTAGTTCTTAACTTCATTAATCTTTTCTATTCTTCTTGTCTCTATTTCATTGAACTCTGCTCTAATATTTATTATTTCTTATGTTTTGTTAACTTTGAACTTACTTTGTTCTTCTTTTTCTAGCCTCTAGAAGTTTAAAGTTAGATTATTTGAGATCTTCCTTTTCTTAAATGCAGATACTTTTGCCAAAAAATTCCATCTTAGAAATGTTTTGGCTGCATTCCATAAATTTTGGTGTGTTGTATTTGTATTTTCATTTGTCTCAATACATTTTAAAAACTTTCCCTTTTGATTTCTCCTTTGATCCACTAGTTGTTTTGGAGTGTGTTTTTTAGTTGCCACATATTTGTGAATGTTTCAGTTTTCTTACTGTTACTGATTTCTCATTTCCTATCATGTGATTGGAAAGGTATGATTTCTATCTCCTTAAACTTTTTAAGGAGCTTCCCTGGTGGCTTAGATTGTAAAGAATCCACCTGCAATGCGGGATACCTAGGTTTGATCCCTGGGTTGAGAAGATCCCCTGGAGAAGGGAACAGCTACCCACTCCAGTATTCTTGCCTGGAGAATTCCATGGACAGAGGAGTCTGGCAGGCTGCAGTCCATGGGGTCGCAGTTTTGACCTAACACCTGCTATACCCTGAAGAGTATTCTGTACACTTTAGAGGAATGTGTATTTTATTGCTGTTGAATGGACTATTCTGCATATGTTATATCCATTTTGGCTGTATTGTTGTTCAAGTCCTCTGTTTCCTTCTTGATTTTCTGTTTCGATGACTAAATATTCTTGGAAAGGGAATATTGAAGTCTCCTACTGTTACTGTATTGCTGTCTGCTTGTCCCTTCAGTTCTGTTAATATTTGCTTTATCTATTATTGTTGTTGTTCAGTCATTATGTCATGTCCAAATCTTTGAGACCCCATAGACTGCAGCACGCCAGGCTTCACTGTCCTTCACCATCTCCCGGAGTTTGCTCAAACTCATGTCCATTGAGAAGGTGATGCCATCCAACCATTTCATATGAGCAGGAAGGGGCTTCTTATACTCTAAAGGAGTATGTGAAAATTGGCATATATAAAGAGAAATAGAACTGGAAGACTGGACAGTGTTATTTCAAAAAGCCCTTGTCCTATACTGCATGATATCCCAGATTATCATGTGGATCAACTGTTTCAGAAAAATGTACACCATAAACTTAAAATATTTTTCTTCATTACAACACAAATGGCATCTGTAACAAAATCCTCTATTGCAAAGATCCTAAAGGCCCTTCTTGGGAAAAGGATACTGTCTCTCCTATTTGAGAAGCCCTGTATACATTTAACTATTTCTTCATTTGATTTATTCACAACCAGTCTTGAAGCTCCTTGAAGAAATGATACTTCTTATTTTTAAATATATACTTCACTTGTAGTTCCCATTACATAGAATTGCACATAATACAAGTTTAAGAAATTCCCATTGAGCATAATTGAAATATAACTCCTGCTCAAGGAATCTGATACTGGTGTGTTTAAAAATCCCAAATAAATTCTTTCCTATAAATAGGATAGTTTAATTTCCCAATTATATGGGTTGATTCTTTAGTGTGGTAAAACTCGCTACTCAATATTTTTATGCTAAAATTTTCTTGCCTAAATAATTTAGGCCACAACTTTCATCATGAAATGAACCAGAATAATCATTTGTGTTTGAGTTCATGAGTCAGACCTTGCCTGGTTTGCCTATTACCAAGGTCTTCTAGAAGGTGTAGTCTGACCTGGTTGTGTTTATAGGTACATGGAATATAGCTCAAACCAATTCCTTGCTTGAAGATTAAACCAGTGGAAAGTGATTTTCAAGGAGCTACAACTATATGGGGTGATAGAAAGGGTACTTGAACCAGTTGTGGAACATTGGCCAGTCACAACCACATCTAGACATTCTGCAATTCTACCCCTTGAGGTACACTGTATTTTGGGAATAAGAACACCCCTGATGAAGCACATCAGAATTTTGAGATCAGGAGCAGGAGTGTGGGAGCATGCATGTGTAGGTTGAAAAAGTTCCCCAGGTGATTCTGGTACCATGCTCACTATATGCCACCGTTGAGAACTGCTGGTAGAAAACAAGCTGAGGAGTAAATACTGTACTGAAGGATCAATGGATTGTTTGCCCACTCTTCAAAAATTATGCCATTGTTTGCTTTGACTCATCCATAAATATGATCTGGGGATACATAAAAGGTCAGTGCACATGTTTGCACATGTTGTTCGCTGCACAAGGGCTTCTGGTCAACATGGTGAATGGGGCCTGAAATCCAGCCCATGCTCTGCCTACCAACCTACCTAATCTGGTTAGGGGGCTGTAATTACCTGATGGAAGGAGCGTGGGTTAGGGATGGCAGCCCTGAGCATGATATAATCATTTTTGAGTATATTATAGCTTTCAGGAAACCATAGTTTCTCCTAGGATAGTGAAGAGTGCTTCAGTGATCCTTAGGTTATTTGATCCTAATGTGATCTAACTTACCTCCAATCAGAAGCACTGGTGTCTCTTGTTTATTTGTTTGCTCATAATTTTTATATTTTTAGAGATCATGTGAAGTCCAACTACTTTTCATCATAGTATCTTGAAATTCCCTTATGAAGAGCATATTTGGAGTACGAGTATTCATTTAATCCTATGACAGGCTCTGTTTTAGACATTGAGGTAAATAAGATACAGTCTCTGCCCTCAACAAGCTTCTAGGCCAATGATCAAAGCAGAGAAGTAATCACATCATGATAGGAAGTGTGATAAGTGCCATGACAGAGAGATACCATGAAGATATGAGAGTACTAAGAAGGAGCCCCAACCGTGACTATTTCTGGTGTGTATGTGTGAACATGCACATGCATACATGTATGTTGGGGAAAAGGCTGAGGCTTCCCAGAGGGAAGGTGATGACTGAGCTGAGTCTTGAAGGAGGGGAAGTTTGAGCAACACTTTAAGTATGGAAGTGAGGTAGGGAGGAGTCATCCAAGCAGGAGATGTCTGAAAACAAGAAATCTAGGAGACTAAAGAATATGTGTGTGCAGGAAAACAAATATTGTGTTGATCTCACTTATATGGGATGTCTAAAATAGTCAAATGTATAGGAGCGAAGAGTGGAATGGTAATTGCCAGGTGCAAGCAGGGTTGGGGGAAGAGGGTAAAGGAGAGATGTCGATGAAAGGGCACCAGTTTCAATTATACATGATGAATGAGTAACGTACAGCATGCTGATGATAGCAGGATTATATTGTATATGTGAAATTTGGCAGGAGGATAGATCTTCAATATTCTTACCATAACTGCCCACACGCAAGTAACTCTGCAGAGGTGATGGATAAGTTAGCTTGATTGTGGTGATCTTTTCACAATATATACATATATCAAAACATCAAGCTGTACACTTTAAATATATCCATTTTTGTGTGTCAAAGATGTGTTAATAAAGTTGTTTAAAATACAAAGATGTGAAAAAAAAAGGATGTATGTGTGTGGGGGCATGCCTGTTGGGGTTAATGATTGGAGTCAGGTTTGGAAACATAGTGAGGATGAGGAGATGATGGGAAACTATGGCCCAGTTTTAAGTAGGGAAACTGCTACTATTGATCTATAAGGGGCAGAGTGGAGAGATAACAAGTCTAAATGGAAGGAGATGGGTAAGAGGATTATAGGAGTACTTGTACTCTGGGTTAGAATGGATGAGTGCTTCAGTTAGAGCAGGGGTCAGCAAACTATAGCCCATTGGCTAAATCTGGCTGATTACCTGCTTGTTTATATAAATAAAGTTTCATTGGAAAAAGTCATGCCCATTCATTTACATATTGCCAATGGCTGCTTTTCTGCTACAGGGGCAGGGTTGAGTAGTTCTTATAGAGAATATACAGCCTATGTACTCTAAAATAAATACTATCTGACCCTATATGGGAAAATTTTGCTAACCTGTAAATTAGAGCAATGATTGGGAATGAAGAGAAGTAGATGATTCTAGAATGATGGACTTTTTAACCTTCTGTTTATTCTCTTTCTTTATTTTACTTATTATTAAAATTTTCAAACAAGAAGAAAAATAGAGAGAATAGTACAATGAATACCCATCATCTAAATTTTAAAATTCTTAATATTTTGTCATTATTGTTGTCATTTAGTCACTAAGTCGTGTCTGACTCTTTTGCAACCCCATGGACTATAGCCCACCAGGCTCCTCTGCCCATGGGATTTCCCAGGCAAGAATACCAAAATGGATGCTATTTCCTTCTCCAGGGAATCTTCTTGATCCAGGGATTGAATGCTCGGCCCTTGCATCTTCTGCATTGAACAGACAGATTTTTTACCACAGAGCCGCACTTTGCTGACAAAGATCCTGAATATTCATTGGAAGGACTGATGCTGAAGCTGAAGCTCCAATACTTTGGCTACTTGATGCAAAGAGCCAACTCATTGGAAAAGACTCTGATGCTGGGAAAGACTGAAGGCAAAAGGAGAAGGGGATGGCAGAGGATGAGATGGTTAGATAGCATCACTGACTCAATGGACATGAATTTGAGCAAACTCCAACAACATTTTGTCATATATGCATCATCTATTTTTCCCTGGAAATACAAAGTAAATTAGATATTTAGACCATAAATACATCCATATGAATCTCTAAAAAATTTAAGAACATTTTGTCAAATCTCCATAATGTACTTTACACACCTAACAAAATTAGTTTCCTGATATCATGTATTGCGTTGGCCAAAAAGTTCATTTCAGTTTTTCCATACCAACTTATGGTAACACAGGCATCATTTCCTATGCATTGGTCCCAGCTAAGTCAGTCCTTCATCCATTCCTGCCCAGGTACTAGAAACACGAGTGATGAAGGCAGCTTTGAAGTGCATCCCCCAGCCCCAGCTATTGTAGCCCTCAGCTGTTCATATTACTCCACAAGTCATTTGGGTCATGGAGTTGACCCTCAAGCCATCATGAAGCAGGGAGATATCAACCCTGCTGTCTTCTTTCCAAATTCTTGACCCACAGAATCAGTGAGTGTAAGATTGTTGTTATATGCCACTAAGTTGTGAGGTTGTTTCTGACACAACCTGATAATCAGAACAAGGATAAATATAAAGATGTATAAGATATGGCCTTTGCCTTCCAAGAACTAACAATACCGGGAGGGAAGTGAGAGATACAAAGATGAAAAATAAAGAGATGAAAGATGGAAAAGATGCAAAATAAAAGTCATATATGCTTGTTAATAGTTATATAAGCCTCACTTTTAGAAAATACTGGGCAAAGGCACTTCATAATGGCAATAGCACTTTCTGCCTGTGTTCTGTAAGTATTTTACATATCAAATGATTAAAGTCTCATGCATTTACTCCTCTCGACAGGCCTGTGAGAGATAGCCACTTATTGTGCCTGTTTTTCAGATGAGAAAAATTAAGGCACATAGAAGATAAGTACCTTGTCTAAAGTATCAACAGTTTGGATTTAAACCCATATACTTTGCCTTCTGAGTCCTTGCCTAATATCCCTCTATAGTGTATGTCTTCTTTTAGTCATGAGATATTAGTCATGGAATAATAAGGAATCTGAGAACCTGTGCTCACACCCCAGGTTATCTTCCATAGATAATTTAGGTTGGTTTTTCATGGACAAGAGATTATGGAAAACTCCAATCCTCAAGGTAATTAGATAAATTACAAATTCTCAAAATTCCTCTTTCTTCTTTTCCTCTGCATGGCTTTCCTCTTCACACAGTTTGTCTGTCTTTGGTTAAAACTCCATGTTTTCTTTCAAAACAAACTTCATTCCCCACTCCTCTCAGTTTCTGCATGCATGCAGAGATGAATGGAGCGTTTCCTGGGATCAGCATCCTACAGCTACAAAGCAGCAGCAGCATCTTGTGGCTCCTAGAGAGAAAGGCACTTTGGGATTATTCCACACACCTTCTCTTTTGCTGGATCACACCTGCTAAGTTGCCTTCTTAGAACATTCTCCCTGATTGTGGATTTAATTCTATTTTTGGCCCCCAAATATACTTGACTTGAGCAGAGTTGGTCAGATAAAAATATGATTACTTTACTCCACCAGGACTCCCATGGGTGCTCAACAATCTTTTTGATTAATTTGGATTTCCTAGGACACTCCTCCTCATTACATTCCAAACTCCCTTGCTTTCTTCATGACTGCAGCCCCACCCCTCACATCCTATTGCATGATTGTATGAGCTTTCTCTTCTACCTCAACACAGAGCCCCATGTAGCTGTTCTCATCTCACTTCTCAACTCATCTCAGAGATTGTACTTCTTCCCTCTGAGTCTCCCTATGCCTCTGGGTGTTCCTAACCCCACTGTGTGTCACTACCTTCAAAACTGTGCTTCTCTGATTACCCCTTGGTCTGCTATATTCCATATCTCCGAAAAAATAAAATTTAAGAGACACAGGTCACCTCTGTCTTGAAATAGACAAGCAATCCCACTCCCCAGGTTAGTATCAGGTTTATTTTGGTTTATTTTTCTCATTCTCTTTCAGTCCCTTTCTGTATAAGTCTGATTTCCCTTCCAGCCCACTCCACTTTTCCTTGAAGCCTGATTATTGAGCACTCTACTCTGTCAGACATGACTTAGCGACTGAACAATTCTATTTGTACTCTTCGAAGTCCATTGACCTCCCAAACTCCAGTCTACTGGTCTTGTAGCAGTCCTTGCCCCCTTGAATCTCTTGCAAACTTTTCATAACACTTCTTCAAAACTTTCATTCCTTGCAAATCTGGGATGTAGAGGCAGGCTGAATTTCCCCCTTTCTCAATCATAGCACCTTCTGTGATTCCTTTGCTATTGTTCCTCTGCTTCCAGCTATTCCCAGCTGTGGCCATTCCCCGAGATTCATTTTACGTTCTCCATGGAAAATAGAGAACTCCAATGCTCAAGACTGGGCATTTTCATTGCGTTCATCCTTCTGCATCGACTCCGAATCAACATGTCTAAAGCTTTGTCCTCCCTTGAAGCTACTTCTCTTCCTAATAATGACTCTGAACTTCAGAGTGGCCTTTGACTTCTCCCTCTTTCTGCCACCGATTATGTGCTTGAGGCATAGAAATCCACGCAAATATTAGCATAAGAAAAAGTAATTAGGAGGCTACACCTGCCACACATACACACAAATCACATAGTGAATTCTCAGAACCAAATCTAAGTGATTTTTGAATTATTTACTGTTTCAGCATAATGTGTGCTCGGGCTTGGATTGTTGAGAGTGTACATTAACAGGCCCTTCCAGAGTTACAGCCTGGCATCCTAATAGGGTTACATTGTGGAACAGCCATCTTATTTAATGGTTTGAAATTTGGGATCCTCCTTTCTTCAAACCCAGAAGAAAGCAATGTTCAAACCATGTTAATTGATGTGTTTTGATCAAGAAGAAACCAAGGTTAGTATAAGGCTTATTTCCACAGTGACTAAGTGGAAGAGTCAACACATCAGTCTTTCCGAGCCCACCACAGAACTCTCATTTCCATTCTTCTGTCCAACAACTGACACTCTAAGTAGCTCAGATTCAAATGCAAATGCAAGCCCAAGAATGCAGACACACTTTGAAATCAATAACATCGTTTTGTCAGGCAATTCATTTAGTATTTCTAAAAACCAGTGAAGTTTAAAAAACAAGGGAGTTGAAAGCTGGCTCTCCCGTTCCTCGAGTTTTAATGAGCCTATTCCTCACTCTGGGACAGAGAAGCCCTCATTATAACTTGTCAATAGAACATTAGCACCCAAGATGGAGGGAGCCCTGTGATCCCAGTTAATTTTCTTTCTTTTTTCCCCCATCTGGATATAGTTGAAAACTCTTCTAATGGGAAAACTCACCATTTATTTGAACCGCTTCTTTCTAAACCATAGATTCATCTACTTAAGCATAGCATGTTACTCTTACCATGTTGGTAAAAATCTTTTTGACTGAGACTTTCTATGCGGAGATATTATGTGCTCATAAATAACAGGCAGCTCTCTTCTCTCTCAAATGAGCTCCCGGAGGCTCTAAGGAGAGACTTCAGGCAGAACACAGAGCACTCCATGCTGTCTGAGCACTTTGCTGCCCTCCTCCCCCATACCTCTCCTCGGTCTTCAGAAACAGGGGGAAATCAGATTTCAGACTCCGTGTTAGGGAGACTCTTGGAGTTAGAGGTGAACACAGGGGGAGAGTGGGCGGTGGAGGGAGCAACTCACCTACTCCCTGATGTTTTCGCTTGATGTTGCAGCCCCTGAAACCATCAACAAATGTGAAACAAAGAAAAGTCACCATGGTTTCCTTTGCTGTGCCTGATAGGTGGTTTCATGTGCTTCTAAGTTATATGAGTTAGGTTTTGCTGTTTTTAATCATGAGATCGCATTGATCATTGTGTATTGCTCTGATATAAAGTTTTAGGGAAAAAAATCTTGCTGCTTTTTCTCCATCTGCTGTACAGTCCCTGATTCATGTAACAGACCCTTTAATCACATCATGCCCTTTCACTCCCCAGATACTGCACTCCCAATAGCCAAGCCTAGTACTTAAAACTGAAGGAACCAGGCTCATGTCCTGTGTCTTCAGGTGGAGTAGTCTAAGAAATTTCTAGAAATTGAACTGGCTGTCCTTGTTCATTTCCGTCAGTTGAGTTCTGTTTTTAATATTTATTTTTATTTATTTATTTGGCTGCACCAGGTCTTAGTTGCAACACACTAGAACTTTGATTTTAGCTGAGGCATGTGGGATCTAGTTTCCCGACCAGGGAATGAACCCAGGCCCTCTGCTTTGGGAGTCTTAGCTACTGGATCACCAGGGAAGTCCCCCAACAGTTGCTTAAAGTAATAAAATAATCCCAGAGACTAGAATTTTCATGGTCATTCATTTTCTACCAAAGTCCTCATTTGGTTTGGTTTCTAAGATGGTTTATTAAGTCCTGCTGATATAGCTACAGGGCATTCACTCAGTAAACAAGCATTCAGTTCCACATGTCTTTTAATGAGCATCTATTTATGTTAGGCACTGTGCTTGGCACCAGGAACACGAAGGAGAAAAAACAAGGTCCTTACTTTTTAGGAAAACTATATTCTGTTTGAAAGGAAAGATTTATGAACAAAAAACAATTATACTAAGGTGTGCTAAGCATTCAAATAGAAGGAGAAAACAAAAAACTGGGTGCCATGAGGAATAACTAATAGACAACCCAAGGCTGTCTTGGCTCAAGTTCTTTTCTTTTCCATTAGTTCCTTTTGCCCTCACTGACTTTAGGCAATTGCATGTCCAAAGCCCTTTGCATGTGTCTGCAACAAAAATCTGACTAACAAAGGGATCGTCAAATTCATGGAATTAGCCTGCTTAATGAGGCAATATTCTCCACAAAAATATTAAATTATGTTTACTTCATTTGGAGAAGCTTTTTCTCCTTATGAGACTCCAGGTTCTGCAATGTTAGTGAAAGTTTCAAATACAGCCTGGCAGCGTGCTTAAGAGCATACTCCTGACTCAGTACTTTCATCTTTTTTCACCTCATTCTAGATGCAGGATGACAATATGATTTACAGTCACATTGGTCCAGATTAGAATTCAGGCTCTGATTCTTGCTCATTTTGTAGCCCTGAGCAAGTTACTTTTTCTCTCAGTTTCTGCATCTGTAAAATGGGGATAATAATAGTATGGGTTAATGCGTGGAAAGGGTTTATCTTTGTGCCTGAGGTATAGTGCTCAGCAAATAACAGCTTTTACTTTTATACACTCAACATTCAGAAAACAAAGATCATGGCATCTGGTCCCATCACTTCATGGCAAATAGATGGGGATAACAATGGAACCAGTGAGAGACTTTATTTTCTTGGTCTCCAAAATCACT
This sequence comes from Odocoileus virginianus, assembly GCF_023699985.2. Taxonomy (NCBI): domain Eukaryota; kingdom Metazoa; phylum Chordata; class Mammalia; order Artiodactyla; family Cervidae; genus Odocoileus; species Odocoileus virginianus. The sequence goes on along the minus strand of NW_027224318.1, from coordinate 3,316,539 downwards.
GCAGATGGTGACTGCAGCCATGAAATTAAGACTCTTGCTCCTTGGAAGAAAAGCTATGACAAACCTAGACAGCATATTAAAAAGCAGAGACATTACTTTGCTGACAAAGGTCTGTCTAGTCAAAGCTATGGTTTTTCCAGTAGTCATGTATGGATGTGAGAGTTGGACTATAAAGAAAGCTGAGCACCGAAGAATTGATGCTTTTGAACTGTGGTGTTGGAGAAGACTCTTGAGAGTCCCTTGGACTTCAAGGAGATCCAACCAGTCCATCCTAAAGGAAATTAGTCCTGAATATTCATTGGAAGGACTGATGCTGAAGCTGAAACTCCAATACTTTGGCCACCTGATATAAAGAACTGACTCATTGGAAAAGACCCTGATGCTGGGAAAGATTGAAGGCAGGAGGAGAAGGGGATGACAGAAGATGAGATGGTTGGATGGCATCATCGACTTGATGGACATGAGTTTGAGCAAGCTCCGGGAGTTGGTGATGGACAGGGAAGGCTGGCATGCTGCAGTCCATGGGGTTGCAAAGAGTTGGACACGACTGAGCAACTGAACTGAGTGACTAACTGACTTTTATAATCTCTGATACCTGGGTTCTAGGCCAGGTTTGGGACTAGCCCCATGGTTTGGAGTAAACTGCTAGTGTCTATATTTCCACCCACACTATGATGACAGTCCCACTAAATGACTTCCTCTGTCCCTTTTAGTGCTGACAGTATGCTCTGGGCTCCTTGCTTGGAGTAACATTGTGAGCTCCCGGGCATGACTGTCACCCCGATGTCCTGCAGGGTCTAGGAGCACCCCATTTCCTGAGCAGTATCAAGATAATGCTCTGCTTCCAGAAAGAGGTTCCAAAGGCAAGAAAATGATGTCCCAGAAGGCTTGGTAATGATTTGTTACCCAGAGTTTTAAATGGAATATGTAACTGCTGAGGAGGCAAAGTCTTCTATTAACCCCATAGGGGTTCTCTTAACTGTGTAGAACTAAAGAGATTGTCACTCAAAAGAGATCTTAATTCTAGGGTTTATTCAGTTATGCTTTTTTTTTTCCTAGTAAAGACGCTGAAAATGAAAAGAGAAAGGAGGAAAGATCGAGTATTTTGCTATTATTGTTCAAAATTTCTTTGAACTTGTTAACCCTGTGGTATTTCTCAGAATCATTTGAGTGCTTGTTATAAAATTCCCTCGCATTTCTTTTACGCCTTGAGTATAAGCAACTCCAAGCACTTTACGATATCATGAAATCTCATCCTATCTCTGAATTATTTCCATGCAAAGAAGCAAGTGCCATGTCAGCCATGAGTCAAATTGGTCACTTTATACTGCTAGCCACAGAGGATCACATCTCAGTGACCCTTCTCTCTCTATTGCCAACACTCTTTGATGTTGTTTGAATTTCCACAAGGTTTGAGGCAAGGTGTCATTTACACTAGGATCTATCTGACGACACTCCTCTGTCTGCCCTCCTCTGTCTGCCAGCGTCAGAGTGAGCTGACCCTCATTTGGCTTTTTCCTAGACCAAACAAGAAACAAAAGTGGGGTATGGTTGGACGGTCCCCAAGGTGGAAATACCTTGTTCCACTTTCATAGTTCAGCCCATGAAGATCACTTCCATATGGTTTTATTCAGAAGGTTCACGCTTTGGAATTAAGCAACTGAATGATTGTGCTAGAGCATCTCTAAAAGGTGCCACTTCCAAGCCAGTTAATTCCCAGGCTGTGTCCTGTGTAGCCATCATCTAACTAATTCCTTTGTTTTTTTTTTTTTTCCTCTCAAAGCTGCTTCCAGCTAACAACAAGAATGTTGTGACGAAATGCTAACAACAACCTCAGGACTCAGTCAGACTTTATCAATATGGTTTCCTCTATTGCCATGACCCACACTCACAATCCATATCCTAACTGTACTGAACTTTTGGTTTCTAGGGATGATTTATGTTCTCTAAGCAAGACGCGCGCGCGCGCGCGCGCACACACACACACACACACACACACACACCCCATGAATAGCACTTGTATTTTAGATCTCAAGTTAAATTTCACTCCAGGAAGCATTTGTCTCCCATAAGTGACTCTGCTCTGTGCTCTATGGTATCCTGTCCTTTCTCCAAACTTAGTACCAACCATACAGTTACCATTTTGCTTTCTTCCATTAGACTTGCAGGCAGTCTGCAAGTAAGGATGTTGTCCACCCAACTGTTGTGCCACCAATGCATAGTACAGTGCCTCACAACTGTCTGTTGAGTAAATTAAGGGATTGATTATTTTACTTTCAAATATTTATTCTGGCATTTCACATTTAACCTCATCAAATACCACAGCATTTGTTAGATGATCACTCAAAGATGTTTGAGTCTTTTATAAACCATACCTGTAGATTCCCAGTCTTTGGGGGCCTTTATATCCTAATCATATCACCATGAATTTGTGGTGCAAACATTTAGCTCATTTTAATCCCTTCTACTTCCAAACTGAAACATTTTCCAGGTTAAACTGCTATGATACTAAATGGTTGCATACCCAGCCCAGATTACAACTGGTTTGCCAAGGGAAATCGTAGAAACTGGCTACCAAATGTCATGTGTAAATGTTTATCTCTCTATAGTAACTGTGGATCTGAACATTAATAAATCTCCCCACTTTTCTGTCACCACTACAAACGCTCTGATGAATGTAAAATTTTGTAGATGAACTAGCCAGGTGAAGATTAAGATATGCTTGCTACTGGTTTTTGTTGCCTTGCAGTTGACTCTTCTAGCTTTCTAAAATGAAGCTACATGAAACTTGTTTTTGTATTTAGAGGGATATCTGTTCATCCAATTATCACTTGAAGTATTTATGCTTGAGCATATTGGGAACAGGTGTAATCTTTGTTGGGCAAAGTGTGAATACAAGTGGATAAAAACATAGGCTCTAAATTGTCCGCTTATCATCCATCCATTTCATTCTATACAAGAGAGTGAAGAAGAATGTTGGCGTGTCACTACCTGCTCAGCTGGGCCACCACACCTGGCTTTCTCTGCCCCTTACTCCTCATTTCTGACTACTGAAATTCCATCTTTAAAAGATATACTTAAATTTATCCTCATTGACAACCTCCTCTCCCCATCACCACCAGGGAAAGGGATCTCATTTTCACAAAGGAACTTGAAAATCAGTTAACTCAGTGGTTCTCAACCTTGGCAAAATGTTAGAATTGCTTGAAGGGAATTTATAGAAAATACCAAAGTCTGGGTCCCGGATGAGATCAATTAAATCAGAATCTCCTGGTCTAAGATACAGCCTGAGCATCAAGATGTTTCAGCGTGCCAGGTGATTCAAATGTGTAGCCAAAGTTGATAGCCACTGACCCAAAAGTTCACTGTGGCTGGATCATAAAGGGTGGGGGTTTAGGGTGGCAGCAAGGAGGAGAGATTGGAAGGGTTGGCAAAGCTCAGCTATGCAGGCCTTACAATCCATGCCAGGGAGTTTGGCCTCTGTCCTAGAGGCCATGGAAGCCTGAAAAGGGTTTTAACTGTGAAGCAGTCTAGTTACTTTGGTGTTCAAGGAATTAAAGTTCTTTCATTTCTCTGAGCTTTCTTTCAATAATCATTTAAGCTGTGAGTAGAGTAGCTGACTTCCAATGACCTTTCTCATCTAACAGAAAATTATTGGCAGAGTCATCATTCCTAATAGAAATGCTAGAACTAATGCCTCCTATAAACAGACTCTTCACCTTCGCCTGCATGCAGGCTTGTGCAAAACAGAGTAATTCTTTTAGAGGGAAGATGCTTCTAAGGGATTTTTAGAGGGCTTGGCTGCTAACAATCAGCTTCTGCATCACCAAGGAACTGACCTTGATGGGATAGAGGGCCTGTTAATTAACAGACAAAGTCGTGCAGGCCAAAGCTTACAGAAAGATCTCTCCTTTTCTGGAAACAAAACTGGCTGCTGTGGGAAACTAGGTCCAGACCCTTCTTTGCCCTTATAAGTATGGGGCAAGAGTCCAACATGGATATTTGTTGAAATGAATTGAACACTGCTTTTTAACGTCACACTTGAAATAATTGTGAGCAGACAGGCCTTTGTTTGCTGACTCTCTAATTCTTGGCTGTATCATGGGTAAATGAGGCTCCCAGAGAGGTGACCTCTGAACATGACATTATGTGTACATGCATATAGAGACATTTACAATTATGGTCAGTGATTCATTATTGTGATTTTTTTTTTGAAGGGCTAGGGAAACATTACCAGCTGAAATAATGTAAACTGAATCTGGGTAAGCTGTCTCCAGTGGCATTTCAGGTCACCTTTCCTAATACTAAATAACGCCTGTCATTTGCGCTGGGCTGGGAAACAGTCTGTGTGGTAAGTACTGGCCGTGTTTGTAAGTAGCTGCTTGGGCATGGGCAGACTTCATTGTGAGGCAGAGCTGGACATGCATGTGGATCAAGTTCAGAATACACCCTACAGATCCATGCTCCGTGCATTGAAGTGCTGGAGTCTCATCTTCCCTGCCTTCAGCCAATGCCAGCTTTTTTTTCTGCTTTCAGATTCACAGAAAAACCAGCACATCTGTTTGAAATTATATTTACTTTTCATTGTCATCTGGAAGAAAAGGCTTTTGCTAATGAAACTGGTGAATTAATATGGAGTGCTTGGGACTAAATATGATAGATACTCTTCGGCAAACACCTGCACCATTAAAGGCAATTTTCTGAGACCAAATGCTGTTTTAGGGAAGATAGAAGCTACTGTAATTGAAGTCTTAGGGAAACGTGACCCTTTATGCCTTCCGTTGCACAGAAATCATCACATGTTGTTATGTTGTGGTAAGCATAAAATTTCAATTACATTTTGGGATCTGAAAATGAGAATGCCCTAGTTTGCCCCCATTTAATTCTCTGGCTATATCAGCTGTTTATCCTTTCCTTTGCTGGGTAAGAAAGAATTAGGGATTAAAAAAAAGAAACCACCAGAAACAAGAAATCTTAATCCATGTAATTACTCTAATTGGCTAATGGGAGTCTTTTCTCAATAGCAGACAATTCCTTGCAGTTTACGGACACGTGTTTACATTTCGAGAGGATTCAGTAAGAGGGGTTCACTTTTCTGTCTCTTGCTACATGGATGAGCAGAAACCATGAACATGCACGGTGCAAATTCTTGGCAAACAGACACAGCCCTTGAAATCTTCCTCCAAACAACTTATTTTTCGTAAGTTTCCACTCCAATTGTTTGTTGAGATGATGCCTAATGAAGTATTCATTGATGGCAGCATCACTAATAAAACATAAATCAAATTGGGCTCTACATAGCATTCAGATGCTAGAAAGAAGCAGCAGTGTGAGCTGGCGCTTGTTTCCAGCTGTTTTCTTGTCATTAGCTTTTAATTTCAACAGCTACCTACTCGGGCCGCCCCTCTCTTTTCTCAGCTCAGGTATTTGTGCTGTTACCGTGATTGTCAGTTCTGTTCTGCTTGAAAGGTTTCAGTGTACGTTGCTATGGTTACAGGTGCCAGAATTGGAAAGAAATGAAGGGGGTATCAAGGGTTTGACGTAGCGGTGATGAAGGCTTAGTGCTGAAATGTTAGCTATTACTTTGGTGGATTCTATGTTATTTGACAATGAATCCATTTTAATAGAATATTTAAATGCATCCTTGAATATATGGTACATTGGAATGGAAATATGGATAACTGGATTTAAAGTAAATGAATATTTTAAAACAGTTTTGAGTGCATACCCTATGGGACACTCAGGAACTAAATGAACACTGTTAGGGTAATATGTAGTAACACCTGAGTAAGTAACATGGGCAATTTTATTAGCTCCTGCAACTCCTTAGCATACCACTGTCTTCTTGTTTTCTCTTCATTTGTTTTCTTTCTTTCCTCAACAGCAGAGCTTGAATTCTGTAAGTTTGATATTTTGGAGATGAGTGCTGCAGTTGTTAAGGTACCTGGGGAGACAGGACTGGTTCTGAGGTTTCACAAAAGTCCCTTTCCAGTTTGCTGCTGGAAATGTTAGAGGACAGGTCAGGGGGACTGGCTGTCCTCCTTCTTTCCAATGGGAGACATTCGGGAAATCTGACTACCAGATGTCACCCTCAGTCTGGCTGTGATACTTTCTCTATGTGCCCACTTTGCTGTTAAAGGTGATCATTCCTTCATTTTAAAGCAGTCAAAGATGCTGCTGCTCCCTGTTGCCAAGCTTTTCCCCTAAGCCCCATCCTTTGTGTCTCGGGGCATTGCTTCACTTCTCTTTACTTTCATGGTCTCCAAGGGGGCCTCCCCAACTTCCCACAGCTTTCACTCCAAGCTTCTGCTGCCCTACTGTGTTCGGTATCCTTTTCCCTTTGCTCAGAGATTTCAGGGAATGAAGACCCTTGTTTCTTAGAAAATGATTTTGATTTGGACGAACCTTGGAGTGATCTTACTGTTTTCTTACTACCCTCCACATGAGGAAAACCACCCCATTACCATTCTTGATGTCTACAATATGCTTGGAATAGAGCATGGTGGGTAAGAACATGGATAGGACACTGGAGCCCAATGCCTTGTTTCAAATCCCATGTCACCACTTACTAGCTCTGTGGCCTTGGGGAGATTGTTATTTAATGTCTGTGGGTCTCAGTATCCTCATCTGTAAATTGGGATTAATAATTGAAACTAATCTACACAGTTTTCATTATATATCTATATCTATATCTATATCTATATACATACAGAGAAAGAGAGACATAAAAAGAGACAGAGAGAGACATAAAAAGAGACACACAGAGAGAGACAGAGACAGTCTTAGAATATTAGACAGGCACACCTTAAGTATTAATAGTATATAAATAATTGCTTTTATTTAATAAGTATTTATTTCCTACTATGTGCCAAGCTCTGTACTTGATCCTGGGCATAGAACAGAGCAGGGAAAAAAATAGATGTGGTCTCATAGAGCTTATATCTGGTGAAGAAGGCAAGCAGTAAGGAAATAATTATAATAAAGGATGATAAGAGCTAACAATTCTTGCAACCCACAGTTTTCAGAACTGTCTAAACATGTCATCTCATGAAAAACACCTGTATAGCCATGACAAGGAATGCTCTGCTCTCTGAAGTGTTTGGGGTCTACCTAGACAGATTCATGAATGAGGAAAGGTAGTTGGCTTTTCAAGAGCTCCCACAGAGGGTTCAGACTGGAGGGGCCGTGTGACTGACAGCAATAAAAGTTTCACTTAAGCCAGGGTCTGGCCGGGACTTTCTTGCTTTTACAAACAACACAAAGGACCTAATTCTCTAATAAGCAGAGCTACCAACAGCAGTCTGTACAATAACTTTTAGAAACCTGACCTTGTGACCCAGGGGCCATCCTGAAACCACTGCACTCGCCTCCCCTGCTTCCCCCCTCACTCAATAAACGTCCAGCCTGATCTATTGTCCCGTGGAAGTGAAGGCCCATGAAATAATGAACAATTCTCTCTCTGTTCTGCAATACTTACTCCAAACGTTGACCATTCAGAGGCTCTGGAAAGACTAAGCAAAGATGATGTTCTTACCAGGTGATTAGATGACAAAGACCCCGCTGCCAGTCTTCCGGAGCCCCGTTGAATACAGACCATGCCTCAGCATTCCTGGAAGCAGCGTAATTAAGAGCTGGCCCTTGTTAAAGGACTAACTTCTTCCCACCCTAGAGGCTTGTCTGGTTACAACGGGACTACTAAAAAAAAATATGCGGCTATGCCTTGTTTTGAATCTCTCTATTGAAAGATTTAAAGCTGTAGGTTGTGCTAATGCTTCTAGTTACAAGGGAATGGTTTAGCAGTCAATGTACCACTATGGTAACTTTCTACTAAAAAAAAAGCCCTATTATGTAGGTTGGTGGAGCTCTTTGCTTTTAACCTGTCCTTGCAGAAATTTCTGAGCAGTAATTTTGATTGGTGGGAAATAGGAGTGGAGGTTTAGAGTTCTAAAAGGAAAGGCTTGGGCTTTGTTTGGTTCCTAGTGCCAGGGCTGAGAAAAACCCCACAGACTGTGGTCAGGTAGATAGAGAGAATGGGCTGGGTTAGCTTGGAGAATTGCCCAGAGCAGCAGAATCTATCTTAACAGAAGAATGGAGCTACAGGTCAGGGCCAGAGGGACAGCATCCATTTTCAGAGCCATAGTCAAGTATGAGGCCACAGTGAAGAGTTGACACAAAAGATCAGAAGCTAGAATATAAGAACAAGAAGGACATAAAAGCAGTGAAAGAGCATGACTTCAGCATAGGCTACCTGTGTGCTTGCGTGCTAAGTTGCTCTAATCGTGTCCAACTCTTTGGGACCCCATGGACTGTAGCCCACTGGGCTCCTCTGTCCATGGGATTTTCCAGGCAAGAATACTGGAGTGGGTTGCCATTTCCTCCTCCAGGGGATCTTCCCAACTCAGGGATCAAACCCACGTCTCTTAAGTCTCCTGCATTGGCAGGAGATTTGTTTACCAGCAGCATTACCTGGGCAGCCCTGATAGGCTACCTGGGTGGGTGTAAATCTGGGCTTTGCCACTTCCTTGCCATGTATGTGACAGTTTCTTAACTGTTCTGTGTTCCTGTTCCCTCATCTGTAAAATAGAAGAATAATGCTACATGCATGTGCCATTCATTTATCTGCTTGGCCTTAGATTTATTTCTTGTCCTTCATCTGCCTCATAGGATTGTTGGAAGACCAATAAAACTTTTGCAAATAAAGTACTTGAAATAGTGCAGGCACATAGTAAGTGCTCAAGACATGGTGGTATTTGAAAAGTTATGGTCTAAAAAGGGCTTCCCTGGTGGCTCAGATGGTAAAGAATCTGCCTGCAATGCGGGAGACCTGGGTTCGATCCCTGGGTTGGGAAGATCCCCTGGAGGAAGGAAATGGCAACCCACTCCAGTATTCTTGCCTGGAGAATCCCATGGACAGAGGAGCCTGGCAGGCTGCAGTCCATGGGGTTGGCAAAGAGTCAGACATGACTGAATGACCAAGCACAACAGAGCACATGGTCTAAAGAATAAGTAAGAGAGCTAGACAATATGAGTGAATGTGATTAAGAGATTGCACATGGAAGCATAGTCACATTGCTACCTATACCCCCAGGTGAAAGAAAGTGAAATTGAAAGTCGCTCAGTTGCTCTTTGCAACCCCACAGACTATACAGTCCACGGAATTCTCCAGGCCAGAATATTGGAGTGGGTAGCCTTTCCCTTCTCCAGCGGATCTTCCCAACCCAAGGATCAAACTGGGGTCTCCTGCATTGCAGGCAGATTCTTTATCAACTGAACTATCAGGGAAACCCCCTACCCCCAGGACCATCTCCAAACAGCTCCTTGAGCAGGTATCTCCCCAGGCTGTTGGGACACTCTTCTGGTGCCTGCCACCATACAGAAACGAATCTGGGAGAGAGGAAGAGATCATTGTCCAAAACACCAGGCTTCTCTGAGGGGTGACATTTGCCTTTCACTTCTTTGAGGGCACCACACTCATCTTATCACTAGAAGAACCTATAGGTGGTACAGGCAGCCATTCAAAACCATTTTTTACCTCAGCCAAATACATGCTGTGAACAAGTTATGTGATGCAGTACTGAGCAGAATGCATTCGTTTTTAAATCTGATACAAGAAGCTTTCAATTCCTGTATTGTCTCTTTCTGGCCATATAATCATGGACAAGCCACAAATGTTCTCTGCACCTCAATTTCCTCATCTTTAAGATGAGTGATGGTACTAGTTATTGCATTGCTGTGAAGATTAAATAAAACATGTGTAAAGCAGCTGGCACATTGCCTAGCTTAGAATCACTGCTCAACAATAAATGCTACTTTCTATCCCTCCTTCTCCTAGAGAAATTACAGACACAATCATGACCTTGTGCTACTCAGTTTCCTTAACTTGGGGTGAAATATCACTCGCTCTAAGTTGGCCATCATATTACCTCCTGTCAGCCATTGTTCCTCCTTGCTGCTTTCCCTCCTTGTCCAGGGCTGAGCTGCTTAACACACCTACTTAGAACTTTGGCCAAGTCCTTTTCTGTCCATGCACTGACGGAATGCAATATAAATGATGATGGACAGAGAGAAAAAGTGGGCTTGGGCTCCCTCCAGACCGGTGTTGCTGTCCAAAGAAGCCCAGTGGGGTATGGCACCAGACAATTATGACCCTTGAGGTGAGAAAAAAGGGAGGAAAGCATTCAGCGTAGTCTGGTTTGCTGGAATAGGAGCCCAGACTGTGGCTGGAGAACCTGGAGCAGTGTCCATCTTCTAGTGAGGAGGGCTCACAGGTGCATGGTCAGGGGGTCATGGTTCAAGCCAAATGAGCTGCAATTCAGGGCAGGTCTACTGCCCTGCAGGATAGTAGTAGTTCTTAATTGACATGGTAACATAGATTTATGGCACGTGTTCTACATGGCTGTGGATGAGACTTGAGCATGACAGTGTCTGAGCTTAGGGTAGTAAGATTGATAACAGGCTCTACCAGCTAGTGGGGCTGAATCTTTTTAGACCTTTGGGCTATGTAGATAGTGCCTCTAGCTGCTAGGGCTGGGAGAGAGTTCTCTCCTGCCAGACCTTCTGTGCTGCACAATCACAGTTTCTGCCATTCCCACAGCCCTGTTCCCTTACCATTACCTTGTCTCACAGCCCATGCTAATGGGCCAGTCCTAAGTAGCCAGGTTTTATGCCCCATGATCTCATCCTCACCTGTCTCTCCACCCAGATACTATAGCTTATTGAAGGTAGAAACCTGGCTGAAGAGCAGCCATCCATTAAACCAGCCATTAGCCTATGAGGTGGCCTGGCACTGACAACTCTAGTCAACAGGAATAAACTAGACCTTCAGGTTCTAGCTACAGGAAATATAAAGAGAACTAGACAGCAGTGGGATTCTAAGGTGTGAAAGGCCCAAGGAGAAAGGCTCATGAGGGCCCAGGAGCAAGCTGAAGTCATAAGGCAACAAGAACTATGAGTAGGCTGTAGCTATGTCCTTGACAAAAACAGAGAAAAGTGGGAAGAAAGCCAGAAGAAACTGAGACAAGTGAGAATGAACACAAAGATCAGATTATACATGAGTCAGATTAATCATATAGCACTAGAGAAAAAAAATCCAAGAATTCTGGCTCTCGAGGTTCCCAGAGCTGTCTTTGATCTAATTCCAGTGATCGTAAGGCCTGGTCAGAGTGTGGTCTCTGGATATGTCAGTTAAGGGACAGATAGCATCCTCAGTGGCTTAATACAATTACCCTTTCTCACTTGCTTCATGTCTAACACAGGTGCTTCCAGTGATGTGTCTTTCCACCTGTGTGCACTCAGGGACTGAGGCTCCTTGCATCTTATGGCTGTGCACTCTTCTAGGTCCTTGGAGTCCCTCTCTTCCCCATTCAGCTGGTGGATGGGGAAGAGAGACCAGGAGGAAGGCACACCTGTTTATCCACTTTGGCCTGCAAGTAACACACATCAGTTTCTCCACATTCCATTTGTGAAAACTAGTTTTCATGGCTCTATGTAGGTTCAAGGTGTCTGGGAACTAGAGTCACTGGCTAGGTAGCTTCGTTCCAACCACAGTCCTACACTTTGGAAGGAGAGCATCAGTGTTTGTCAGTTGACTTTCCCTTCCACATATTTCTTGAATTCCCTTGAATTTTCTGTCTCCCTTATTGCTCCATATCTATAATATCTTCCTTTTCCCTATCCTCCTTACTTCAGCTAAGCTGAGCAGGCATGTCCAACTCTTTGTGACCCCATGGACTGTAGCCCACCAGACTCCTCTGTCCATGGAATTCTCTAGGCAAGAATACTGGAGTGGGTTGCCATTCCCTTTTCCAGGGGATCTTCCTGACCCAGGAATTGAACCCAGATTTCCTGCATTGCAGGCAGATTGTTTACCATCTGAGTCACCAAGGAAGCCAGATACATTGTGAAATAATCACCACAATAAGTCTACTTACCATTCATCACCATACATTATTTATTGTCTTGGCAACTTTCTAGTATACTGTAAAATATTATTGCCTATAGTCATCATGCTGTTTATCATATCCCTGTGACTTATCTGTTACTGGAAGTTTGTACCTCTTGACCCATTTCACCTGTTTTGCCCACTCCCCAGGCCCCTCACCTCTGTTAGTCACCATTCTATTCTATGTATCCATGATTTTTTGCTTTGTTTTGTTTGCTTTTTAGCTACAAAAGATTTTGTGTCTTATAACAAAAAATAATCACACAGAACTAATAATAAAAATAGAAACAAAAATGGAAACTTCAGTCTAAGAAAAGAAAATCCCTCAAATTCCCCCAAGCATGAGGACCAATGTAATTTCTGTGGTTGAGCTTCAAATTTGATTCTTAAATTTTGAGTGACAAAAAAAATTTTTTTTTTGAGTGGTGAAGGTACAGAAGGAAACCCAGTCATTAGTATAGTTCTCACTATTGCTAAGTGAGAAGCGTACATACTCGTTATTAGAAACCAAACATTTTCTTTCCAGTCAGTTCTCACATCAGACTTCATATGAGGGACAGTAGATTTGTACAGAGGTATAGAATCAAGCAGATTTGGTTTCATATTCCAGTTCCATACTCAGTATTTGCTCATGTCATCTAGGCTATCTAATTTGTGGGTCTATAATTGATCAGAGTATTCTCTTATAATCTGTATCTGTAAGGTCTGTAGTAAGGTCCCTCCCTACTTCCACTTCTGAGTTTAGTTATTAATATTTTTATCTTCTCTCTTTTTTAGTCATTCTAACTAAAAGTTTGTCCATTGTATTGATCTTTTTAAAAAAACTTTTATTTTGTTGTTTATCTCTCTTGTTTTTCTATTCTCTCTTTCATCTATCCAACTGTAATCTATTGCTTCTTTCCTTCTGGTAGCTTTCAGTTCATCTTGCTCTTCTTTTTCTCATTGCTTAAGGTGCAAAGTTAGGTTATTGATTTGATATTTCTTCTTTTTAATGTAGGCATTTACATCTGAAAATTTCCCTCTGAGTTTTGATTTCAGTGTATCACATACACTTACATGTTTATTGTTTTCTGTTTTCACACACCTCTAAATATTTTCTAATTCCTCCAGGGATTTCTCTTTTGATCTCTTGGTAAAGAATATGGTATTTCATTTCTCCATATTTGTGAATCTTCTGGTTTTCCCTGTTAGTGATTTCTAGCTTTATTCTATGTGGTCATGAATCTCCCAGTTTTCCTTGTTATTGGTTTCTAGATTTATTCCATGTGGTCAGAGAAGATATTTTGTATGATTTCCATCTTTTTAAATTTATTGGATCTTATTTTGTGGGTGCGGGTCTTTAGTACAGTGCAAATTTGGGGTCTCTTTAGTGAAGATCAATATGCCAGCAAATTTGGAAAACTCAGCAGTGGCCACAGGACTGGAAAAGGTCAGTTTTCATTCCAATCCCAAAGAAAGGCAATGCCAAAGAATGTTCAAACTACCACACAGTTGCACTCATCTCACACGCTAGTAAAGTAATGCTCAAAATTCTCCAAGCCAGGCTTCAGCAATATGTGAACTGTGAACTTCCAGATGTTCAAGCTGGTTTTAGAAAAGGCAGAGGAACCAGAGATCAAATTGCCAACATCTGTTGGATCATCGAAAAAGCAAGAGAGTTCCAGAAAAACATCTATTTCTGCTTTATTGACTATGCCAAAGCCTTTGACTGTGTGGATCACAACAAACTGTGGAAAATTCTGAAGAGATGGGAATACCAGACCACCTGACCTGCCTCCTGAGAAATCTGTATGCAGATCAAGAAGCAACAGTTAGAACTGGACATGGAACAACAGATTGGTTCCAAATTGGGAAAGGAGTACGTCAAGGCTGTATATTGTCACCCTGCTTATTTAACTTATATGCAGAGTACATCATGAGAAACGCTGGACTGGATGAAGCACAAGCTGGAATCAAGATTGCTGGGAGAAATATCAATAACCTCAGATATGCAGATGACACCACCCTTATGGCAGAAAGCAAAGAACTAAAGAGCCTCTTGATGAAAGTGAAAGAGGAGAGTGAAAAAGTTGGCTTAAAACTCAACATTCAGAAAACTAAGATCATGGCATCTGGTCCCATCACTTCATGGCAAATAGATGGGAAAACAATGGAAACAGTGACAGACTTTATTTTTTGGACTCCAAAATCACTGCAGATGGTGACTGCAGCCATGAAATTAAAAGACACTTACTCCTTGGAAGAAAAGTTATGACCAACCTAGACAGCATATTAAAAAGCAGAGACATTACTTTGCCAACAAAGGTCTGTCTAGTCAAAGCTATGGTTTTTCCAGTAGTCATGTATGGATGTGAGAGTTGGATCATAAAAAGAAGGCTGAGTGCCAAAGAATTGATGCTTTTGAACTGTGGTGTTGGAGAAGACTCTTGAGAGTCCCTTGGACTTCAAGGAGATCCAACCAGTCCATCCTAAAGGAAATCAGTCCTGAATATTCATTGGGAAGGACTGATGCTGAAGCTGAAACTCCAATACTTTGGCCACCTGATGTGAAGAACTGACTCGTTGTAAAAGACCTAGATGCTGGGAAAGATTGAGGGTGGGAGGAGAAGGGGACAGCAGAGGATGAGATGGTTGGATGGCATCACTGACTCAATGGACATGAGTAAGCTCTGGGAGTTGGTGATGGACAGGGAGGCCTGGTGTGCTGCAGTCCATGGGGTTGCAAAGAGTCAGACATGACTGAGCGACTGAACTGAACTTGGTAAAGATCAACTTGCTAGTAAATATGAAAAATAAATTCACTTAACATGTCTTTTGTGCAATCTCACTTTCTAATATCATTGTTTTAATTCATAACATTGGAGATGAAGGCATTTTAATATGGTAGTTAAAACATGGTCTTGAATAAAAGAATGTGGGAATTAATATGGACTCTATTATTTACCATCTGTACATTATCTCACTATTTCTCACAATAAACTTGCTGCTGCTGCTGCTGCTAAGTTGCTTCAGTCGTGTCCGACTCTGTGCGACCCCACAGACAGCAGCCCACCAGGCTCCACCATCCCTGGGATTCTCCAGGCAAGAACACTGGAGTGGGTTGCCATTTCCTTCTCCAGTGCAGGGATGTATTGTTTACTCCCACTCTTACAGATGAAAAAATAGAGGATCATAGAAGCCTAGTAACTTGCCCAAAGTGGGACAGCTAGCAAGCAGCAGGAATGGTGTTCATTCCTAGATCATTCCAGAGCTTATAATCCTCCTATTTAAAAATGTTACCTCCAGTGTTATAAAGTAATTGTTTGCACAGCATCACGATAGCTCAGAATTAAATAACCTTAGATTCTCTTTACAGAAGTTCTTATAATCTAGATGATGAGCTCAGAATTCCATTCATTAAAATAAAATAAATTATATAAATTACTTAAAATTCATTCATTGTCTTTTGCCCCGAACTTCTGATCACAAACCTACCTTTTAATGATAGTTTGTTATCTTCTACTTTTTCAGTATTTGGTTTGAATCTTGATGAAAATGTTGACAACATTCTCAAATTAAAGAAAAGTATTTGGAAGAAATGGAAACTAGGAAAATGTAAAATAATTTTCATTAAAAGGAGACATGTGATTTCCCTGAGGAATAGAATACTGTTTTGTAGTTTAGTTATGTCATTAGCCATCAAACAGTGCTTCCCTGCTGTAAAAATATTCTGTGAGCAGTATACGTTTAGCTGTTTCTGACATTGTTTGTTATTCTAAATATGATTGACATAATATTTATTAGCCTGTTACATGGCAAATAAACAAAATTGTAGAAGGAGTGTTGCTGTATTTATTCAGATTTTATTCCTCATTCATGTCTCCTCTTTTGCCTCTTCACCATCCCATCAGAAATAGCTGTTAAGTTCGGAAGCTCAACAGTGTCCACTAGTGGGTGAATAAAAGAATAACATGTGATTACAAAGGAAACCTGTGGTATTGAAATTCAGGCAGAAAAGGCTTTCTCTAAAGACTGCCATATATTTTATCAAAATGAAATTTCCAGGTAATGTCCAGACTTTGTAATAGGCTAGAAAATAAAGTTTTGGAAGGAAAAGCTCAGTTCTGTATTTGTTTAATGAAGACACACTTATTCAACATTGAACTCAGGTAACAATATTAAAAATAGTTTCTAAAATTGTTGAAACTTCTGATTTTCACTATTAGAATATTATTGAAAATCAAAAGTGTCTTTATTTTTGAAATCCCATCTTGTCCTTAATCCTTACTTGAAATTCCAGCTCTTACAAAAATACTTTAAGGATAGCGAAGGCAAATGTATATTGGATCTCCTGGGGCAGTTATTCTCAAACTTTAGTATGTGTCAGAACCGCCTGGAGAGTTTGATTAAAATGTAGAAGTAGAGAATGCTCTGCTACTGCCACCAACTCCCCCTCCCACCCCCTCCCCCCTCAACAAGGAAGGCTAACTTTGTCTCCGAAGTTGCTAAGCTGGGAAGATGTAAGGCAGCCATTTTCCCTGATACATGAAGAAAGCTTGTTTGAAGAGTAAAGAGTACTCAGAAGGAAGCAGAGTAAAGAGATGCAGTAAAAGAGAGAGAGAGAGACCAAATTCTGAATATAGCATCTCAAGATTTCTGCTGAGATATTTGATGATAGCCTTACGAGTGTTTTCTTGTATGTGAGAAATTTCTTTTATTTTGCTACTCTTAAAATTCTTTTTTTCTTTGATTTTTAACAGTTTTATTATAATGTGCCTCATTGAAAACTACACTGGGTTGAATCTTTAAGAGCTTCATATAACTGGATATTGCTCCCCAGATCTGGAAAGTTTTCAGCCATTATTCATTTTGAAAAGTTTTTGGCCCATTTTTCTCTCACTTCTCCTTCTGGGATTCCCATAATGTATATATTGTTTTCCCCCAGCATTAAAAATAGGATTACCATATGATCCAGCATTACCATTTCTGGGTATATAACCAAAGGAAGCAAAATCAGTATCTTAAATGGACATTTGCACTCCCATGTTCATTGCAGCATTATTCACAATAGCCAAGATATGGAAGCAACCTAAGTGACTATCAATGGATGAATGGATAAACAAAATGTGGTATATATACAATGGAATATTATTCAGCCATAAAAGGAAGGGTTCTTGGTAACAATATGGATGGACCCAGAGGGCATTATGCTAAGTGAAATAAATCAGACACATAATGACAAATACTTTATGATCCCATTTATATGTAGAATGAAAAAAGAAAAATCCAAACTCATAGAAACAGAGAATAAAAAGGTCAGTGTGGTTACCAGGGGTTGGGAGGTGGGGAAAATGGGAAGATATTGGTCAAAGCATATAAACTTCCAATACTAAGATGAATAAGTTCTGAGGATATAACATACATTATGCTGACTATAATTAATAATACTGTACAGTATACTTGAAATTAGTTAAGAGAGTAGATGTTAAGCATTCTGACCAGAGAAAAAGTAACTGAGATGATGGATGTATTAATAACCTGCTGTGCTAATCACTTATACATATAATCATCACATTTTCACTGTAAATATGTCAAATTTTATTTGTCAATTATAAGTCAATAAAACTGAGGAAAAAACATTAGCTATGCCACACGCATCATAAGATATTCTGATCAACTTTGACACTTCATGAAAATATGCTTTCACTTATTGTCAGAGCAAATTCTAGGTGCTTCCAGAGATCCAGCATTATGAACACTGAAGTTCTTCTAGGTGGTACTGATAGAGAAAGGATTAGATGGAAGTATAAAGATCTCCCAAAAATGTCCATGTTCTAATCCGTAGCTTCTATGAGTATATTGCTTTTATGTGGCAGTAGGGATTTTGCAGGTGTGACCAAGTTAAAGATCTTGGGATGGAGAGATTATCCTGGATTATCTGTGTCAGCCTGATCTAACCACAGGCATCCTTGTAACTGGAAAGCAGGAAAGTCTTAGTAAGAGATAAATTTGAAAATGCAATCTTGATTTCTGGGTTGGTAACCATGTGGAGATTTGGGGAGAACGGCAGGCTGGAAAGAGCCCTCTCCTCTCAGACCTTGCCCTCTGCACGTCTCCCATGTGGTGTTTCTGAGTTTAATCTTTTGTAATGAGCCAGAGATCTAGACTTCCAGCCCGGGAGCAGCATCTTAAGTGACCCTGAGAGAACTGCTCCAAGGAGGTAAAGGAGGAGCTGGATCATAGTGAAGTTTCGCAACAAAGGGCAGGTAATCGGAACATCAAAAGATGATTGTTATTTAAAGAAAACCAGATAACCCAAGCAACTTACAGGGACAGAAGACAGGGGCCCTCGACCCTGAGGAGAAAGTGTTTGTCTTTAATTTGTTCACTGGGAATCTTTCATGCCTCACTGGCTGAGTCCAAGACAGACTGGAAAACAGAAAAGAGATCAAACCCTGAGCCTTTGGAGTGGGAGCACTGACTCCAAGACCCTAGACTACCAGAGAACTAACCCTAGGGAGAGTATCAAATAGTGAGAACTCACACAAAGGAAACCACTTGAATACAAGACCTGGCATCACCCAACCACCAGTAGCACCCTGTGCAGGACGCCTCATCTAAACAACAAAGAAAACAAAAATACAAACCAAATCATCAGCAGACAGGATTACCACCTCACTCAGCCCATCAGAGGAAAAACAAACAAACAAACGAAAACTCAGCACAAATCTCACCCTATAGAAAGCTTACACAAACCACTGGACCAACCTTAGGAAGGCAGAAACCAAAAGGAAGAAAGAATTCAACCTTCTTCAAGGAAAGAATTCAACTTTCCTTGAAGCCAGGGAAAAGGAGACCTCAAGCACAGTAAGTTAAAAAAATAATGAAAAGGCAGAGAAATACTACACAAATGAAGGAATAAACTAGAAACACAGAAAATGCAATGCTGCTGAATTTAAAGATGGAGGAAGAAGGCCATGAACCAAGAAATGTGAGCAGCCTCTAGAAGCTGGAAAGGTAAAAAAATGGATTCTTCCCTAGAGCTTCCAGAAGCAGCATAACCCTAAAGACAACTTGATTTTCACCCAGTGAGACCCATTTTGTAATTCTGACCTCCACTATTGTCAGATAATAAATTTGTTGCTTAAAGACACTAACTTTGTGGTAATCTGTTATAGAAGATTGTTATAGAAGCAATAGGAAACTAATACAACCCTAAAGATTATGATGTAAAGGCTGCAATAGTTCCCTGGAGCTCCCTGTTCTGCTTAACATATCTGGGCAGCTGAGAATCTGATGAACGTTTCTTCCTGATTATCCCAGAAGATCTGGCCCTCTTACTCTTGACAGTGATTTTATTTTGGGGTATGTGTGTGACGCTGTATTCATTCCTTTGTCATATATTTTGCAGGCATCTACTCTATATCCAGGAGCACCTTGGGTTCTGAGAACATGAGGATAAAATACATGATTCTACCCTTAAGGAGCAACCTGTCTAATATGTAAGTCAATTCAGTAAGCTAGACATACAATTACATCAGTGTGATCAGGTGCTAAGACGAGCAAGGTGAAGGGCCTGAGGGCGGGAGAGGGCCACCTCACCCAGCCTGTGCTTAGTCAGGAAGGTTCCAGGAGGGAAGGGAAATCAAAGCTGAAGGTTTGATTGCAGGTTGGTGGGGCTTCCCTGGTGGCTCAGAAAGGCGCAATAGTGAGCAATGTGGTAAGGGAGGAGGCGGGAAAACGAGACTGAATAGAAAGTAGATGTGCCCCTAAGCACCAAGTCAGCTGCAGTTCTAGTGTGGGGGAAAAAAATCCCTCTTTCTTAGTTCAAAATCATTTGGCTTTCAGAGTATTTGTTCAAGGCTCCAAGAATGTCAGGGAGTTGGGGAAAGAGAGTCACACAGGCATTATCAGATGCAAAGGTAAATTTTCAGGCCATCAGGTCAGGATTTTTTGTTGCAAACAACAGAAACTGTCTCTGGTGGGTTAAGAAAGAAAGAATTTACGGGAAAGATGTTGGGAGTCAGTGTCAATGCTGGTAAACCAGGGTGGGAGAAGACCCAAGTGGAGCTCAGTGGTCAGAGTCCCCGCTAACATAGGAGTGGAGTGTAGATGCTGAACAGTCTACAGTCTACTTCCCCTGCTGCCCAGTACATGGCAGAGTGGTGCATTGTAGGTTTCCATTCAGATAAGACAGAGGATGACGGGAATGTGAGTAATAGGTATTGGTTGGCTACAGTCACTTGACGGATTCCTCAAGCTGGACTCTTCGGGGATGACTTGTGACTGACAGGGCTGCTCAGTCACAAGTGTTCATCCAGCGCAACCTTCTAAGGTCACATTCCAGGAATCAGCTGGTTAGGGAGATGCTCTCATTGCTGATGTTCTTGCTACTGCTCCCACCATTGGGTAGTTTCCAAAATGCCTGTTTCTTTGTGCCATTTGCTTGAGAGACTGAGAATACTTGATTGGTCTAGTACAGATTATATGGCTGTGACTTGGTCCCATGGACAGAATGAGTGATTATCTTGCCTTTTCAGTTTCCTTTATGCCAGGGGTCCCCAACCTCCAGGATCGAATGCCTGATGCTCTGAGGTGGAACTGATGTAATAATAATAGAAATAAAGTGCACAATAAGTGTAATGTGCTTGAATCACCCTGGGCAGTGGGAAGATTGTCTTCCATAGAACCGATCCCTGGTGCCAAAAAGGTTGGGGTCCTCTGCTTAATGGGATCTGGAGCCCTGCCTCTAACCAAGGCTAACAGTGAGAGATTCTCCAATCATAAGAGTGTGATGTGGATACTAAGTGCCAACTGTCCCCTTGCTGCCTACATAAACAGTGAGATGAAACATTGTAAGTTTCTAGTCGCAAGGTCAAGGATGATAGGAATGTGGATGGTGGCACTATTCACTCAGAGCAATCCCTCAAGCTGAGCTATATAAGGGTGGTTTGTGACTGGAAGGTTCCTCCTGCCCCAAACACAGACATCACCCCACCCACGGATGAGGGCTGACATGAGCTACCAAGTTGGTCAACCCCCCAGAATTCAGGGTAGATCCAGCCATTCTCAGTGTAATTGGCAGCCAACATATGCATTGGAAAGTTTGGGAAGTAGATGCAGCCTGGATCAAGGACTGAAGTGCCCCGGTTCTCTGATGCTGGATGGCTGTGACATTTCCTAGAATCAGCTGTACTGGGACTGTAGGCCCAGGTGATCTGTTCTGCATGGTGTCACACATGTCAAGCATGTAGCATAGGACAGAAACTTCCCTTCTCATAGGCAAAGCCATCAGCTGACTCCGTCAGTTTTGTTTTCCTAATCAGTGTCATCAAACAACTCCCAAATTGACCAGCAGAAATTTTAAACTTGTTATTAATAAATAAAGAGGAGAGGTTAAGAACATGGGATTTGAAGTCAGAAAGATTTGGATTTGAGTCTCTACTCTGCCATTTATTAGCTGTGTTATCTTGGGTGTATTACCCAACCTCTCTGATCCTCACTTTCTGCATCTTGTCAAATGAGGATAATCATAATAACTACCTGGTAGAATTTTTGTGAGGGTTAAATAAAAACAATAAAACATGTTAAGTGCTTAGCACTGTGCTTGGCACATAGCGAGAAATTATTAGCTGTTGTTATTATTACTAACAATGTTTTTTTTAATTTGTTAAGTACAGCATAAATTTCTTCCTTTCCAGTCCCACCACCAGCATCAAATCACGTTTCCTAGGTGTCCATAAACAAGTGATGCTGCTTAAAACATTCAGTCAGTCAGTTCAGTCGCTCAGTCACGTCCGACTCTTTGCCATCCCATGGACTGCAGCACACCAGGCCTCCCTGTCCATCACCAACTCCCGGAGCTTGCTCAAACTCATGTCCATCGAGTTGGTGATGCCATCCAACCATTTCATTCTCTGTCATCCCCTTTCCTCCTGCCTTCAATCTTTCCTAGCATCAGGGTCTTTTCCAGTGAGTCAGTTCTTCGCATCAGGTGGCCAAAGTATTGGAGCTTTAGCTTCAGCATCAGTCCTTCCAATGAATATTCAGGACTGATTTCCTTTAGGATGGACTGGTTGGATCTCCTTGCAGTCCAAGGGACTCTCAAGACTCTTCTCCAACACCACAGTTCAAAAGCATCAATTTTTTGGGCTCAGCTTTCTTTATAGACCAACTCTCACATCCATCCATGACTACTGGAAAAACCAGCTTTGACTAGACAGACCTTTGTTGGCAAAGTAATGTCTCTGCTTTTTAATATGCTGTCTAGGTTGGTCATAGCTTTTCTTCCAAGGAGCAAGCGTCTTTTAATTTCATGGCTGCAGTCACCATCTGCAGTGATTTTGGAGCCCAAGAAAAGAAAGTCTGTCACTATTTCCATTGTTTCCCCATCTAAAAAAAATTTTAACAAGAAAAAGAATTGTCTTTAATTCTCAACTCTACCACTTCCTAGTCATATGATTTTGTCAAATTTCTTAAACTTTCTGGAGCTTTGTACTCCAATCTGCGTAGTGGGCACAATAACATGAAGTGTGTGAAATTCGCTCAGTTGTGTCCGACTCTTTGTGACCCCATGGACTATACAGTCCATGGAATTCTCCAGGCCAGAACACTGGAGTGGGTAGCTTTTCCCTTCTCCAGGGGCTTTTCCCAACCCAGGGATCGATAGAGGCAGTTTAATTGTTAATATGTTGCCCCCATTTTTCTTTCTACAGGAAAGTGGGACAGAACTGAGGCTGCATCAGCCCTCAACAGCTCAGGGTGAACAGCTTTGCCCTTCTCAACCAACTAATGAGAGAATTTCAGCACCTGCTCTAGAGGTCTGTGTTTTCTCCATCACTTCCATGTTCACCAGGCTCAGGGATTAGAAGGCAGCTGTCAGCTTATTTTTGTTGCTATGGTAACGAGAGTTCTGTGGAATTAGTTGTTCACAGAAATTTTCCAAAGCCCTTTCTCATAGCTAGTGAGGCTAGTTAGCCGAACTAGTGGTTCTGGGTCAGGGGACTGGTTTGGGTCTGGAGCAGGAAGAGCTAGTGGTATAGCCCCCATTGTCAAAGCACATGATCAGGGTTGGTGAGCCAGACACAGTGGAGGATAGAGGCAAATTCTTCTGTTCAAAGTGACAGACACCAGACCATAAACAGGAGAGGAGACTGCAGAAGAACTGTTCACAAAGTAAGCTTTGACGGCATTGGAAAGGGACTGGCTTAAAGTGGAAGAAAGTTGAAAGCAAGGGACGGGGCTTTGCAATCACCTTCTCCTGTAGAAACATGTTTCCGAGTCAGTTTGCCCCTAGACTTTGTGATCCTTGAGCTCAAATATCTCATCTTCTTTGCCTTTGTCTCCTCAATGCCTGGAACGTATTAGGGGCATAATGGCTGAGCATATTAATTTTGGAATCAGGTTGCCTGAGTTTAAATTGCAGCTGTGCTACTTAAAACCTTGGTCAACTTGCACAAGTTATTTAACCTTTCTCTCAGTTTCCTCATTGGCAAAATGAGGATAAAAATATTACTTATCGGGTTATTTTGAGTTTACTGTGTACAAAACACTTAGAACAGGGTCAGGTACGTGTTAAGAATCATTTAAGTGTTTTACATTATTATCATTATATCAGTATATTTATTGTTTTAAAATTCAAGGCTTTTAGTATAGCACACAAGGACCTTCAGGTCCTCTTGCTTACCTCTCCAGCTCGCTGTAACACATACTTTCCCTACATGTACCTTGATAGTTACTGTTCCCCGATCCCACCTGGATGCTTGATACCTCCCTACTCTGCTCACTTTGCTGCCGCTCCCCAGACAGTCTGTCGTGTGAACTTCGACTCAACTTTGAAAACTCACCTTCAGAGCCATTTGCTCTAAAAAGGACTGTCTCTTTTGTTTTCCTCTTCCCTGTATGAATAGTTGTCACCATGCATAGGACATCCTTTTACCCATCTTTATGTACGCATCTGTCTGTCCATTAGAATATGAGCCACTCAAAGATCAGGTCATAATTCATCTCTGCATTATTACACTTGGTACAGTACTTGCTATACAAGAGTTGCTCACTACACACATTACGTGAATGAATAAATGAACAAATGAAGAAAGGAATGAATACATGTTTGGGATATGGCTGTGGCTACTGCTGAGATGACTGGATGAAAACTAGGGAAGATGAGTCTCCTTGACAGAGAATCTCAGTGGACTTGGTCTTCTGTAGGAAGATTTTATCCTCTGTTGAAAGGACTTGACTTTCTCTGGATCAGGAGGCAGATCCTCAGGCTCCTTCCTGATGATGCCCAGAGTGTCTGAGAAGCCTGCAAACTTCTAGAAGTTGCTGTGACTGGGCAGGCTTGGAAGCATCTCACTTCACCATCAGAGTGAAGCAGCTGGTAGCTGCCAAGGCTCTGGCTGCCACCAATATCCCTGAACATCATTGATCCTAGGAAGTGTTAAGTGACTGAGGACCATGAGCTTATCATTGCTCTCATTATTATCATTGATATTGCTCAGTGGCAATATTTTTCTTGGACAAAGCTTTTCCTGAAGTCAAGGTGCAAATTTCTTATGCTCAAAAATAACCTGGTTTGGGTCTCTAGATTCCTTAATTGAACGGATCCAAGGTGATAGGTATATTTGTGTTGTGAATATATGTCCTGCGCCACCTGAAAATTGCATCAATTGGAAAACAAATGGCACACTCAAAGAGTTTCCTTGAAAATCATTGGAGGAAGAGAGGAGTCATAGAATAATGGGCAGGGTTAAGGAAAAATTATGGGATGCTTGGGAAGTCTGGCGTGCTGCTGTTCATGGGGGTGCAAAGAGCTGGACACAACTGAATGACTGAACTGATGGGATGCTGAAGCACCAGGAATTTATAACTGTGGGAAGCCCTTCTGTCTCTAAGCCTGAAGGGACAGGTGGAAGGAATGGAGTGACCAGAACTGGAGAGAACTTAGAACCATGCAGTAGATGCTACCGGCAGGATTTATAACTAATTATGAATGTAGTCATTACGAGAAGCATGAATGAGAGAGTAATGTAGTTGGCTTCTTTTTCCTTTCACCCTTATATCTCATCCCAGCACTTCCCACTGGCCAAACTCAAATGAAAGCCAGAGAGCAAAGGAAGCCCAAGTTTTTTTGATCAGCTTCCCAGGACACAAAGCTGGCTGTCCTCAGGGTTGAGAGTGGATAGGGACAGGGACATGTAAACGGAGTTGCCATATTTAGCAACTCAAAATACAGGGTGTGCAGTTAAGTTTGAATTTCAGGTAAACAGTGAAAACTGTAGTGTGTTTGTTCCATGCAATATTTGGTACATACTTGTATTTTAAAAATTATTCATTGTTTCTCTGATTTTCAAATTTCACCTGGGGGGGTCTCTATGTTATCTGGCAACTCTAACTAGAGAATAACCACGCAGAGATGTTTTTAGTATTCAGGCTTATGACTAAACAATGACTTTATTACTTTAAACACCTCTGTGTGTATCTCAGTGAGATTACATTTTTTCATTTATCAGAAGAGTTGATCTTTGACTCAGACCTTATCCTCAAGCCCATCCCCAGAAAAGCTCACTGGATCCATTGAGGTGAAGGACAATTTCTCGGCAGGAACTCGCTAGATTTTACTGAGTATGGGAAGACTGCCACATGTGAGGCATTTCAACCAAATAGCGAATAGGTGGCAGTCTTGATCAATTTATCAAAGAGAATAACATCTGCTCTTTGAAAATAAAACTGTGACAATAAAGGGAAAATTATGTAGATAGCTGAATATAAAATAAGACATTTTGATTAATTTCGATATGACTCAGGATTGACACATTGTACTATAGTGAGACTTCATTTGTGTCTTAATGAGTTGTTTTTTCCAAGTTATTTTTAAAATTAGAACTGACTTTATCTTCCAACTTCTAAGCAGTCATGCTTGAAACTAAAGGGCAGTGATGAGCCATAGGTAAGAGAACTGTGTGCTTAGCCTGGTAGGGTAGCTTCACCCTGGCTTCACAGTACGGCAGGGTGGCAAGAGAGCACACAGTCAAGCTCGTAAATTCACTCAAAAACATAAGTGCCTGTCAGGGCCAGACATTGAGCTAGGTGCCTGGGGTGTATAGGAGAATCAGGGTCGGTTACTTTCTGCAAGAAGCCTACAATTTAAGATTATGATACAACATTGGAAATTGGCATTGATTAAGTTAGCCAGCTGCTTTGCATGTATTGCTTCAGGTAATCTTCACAACAATCCTATTGGTAGAAGTTAGATTGTCCTATTTTTCAAAAGATAAAGTGACTTACCCAATCTCATACAGCTAGGAAGTAGCAAGACCAGGTTCTGAACCCATATACAAATAACAGTAGAATGTACCAGTATCAATGCTTTCTTATGAACTCTGTGTGTTTCAGATCAAATGGCAGAGTAATCCCTTTCTTTGCATATAATCAGGGGAAAGTTTAATGGAGGAAGAAGTATTTGAACTGGATTTTCCTTGAAAAAGAACAGATTTTTTAGAATGATGGAGGTAACAAGTTTTAAAGAGTGGAGATTAGGAGAGAATAGGAAGTGGACCGGTTTGATTGCAACATGGCAATAATGTAAGTTGGGAGAGACAGAGGAACTCAAAAGAAAGTTGCTAAGATAGATTGAAGCCTGAGTTGGATGGGCTTTGAATGCCATAGACAGCTACTTTTTAAAGTAAGTATGAGGAAGTCATTGTAACTCTGAGCAGAGTAACAACACAATCAGATTGATGTTTTAGGAATGGATGATACTTAAGGACAATTTGAAACGAGGAGACAACATAGGCATAAGGTATGTTGGAGATTGTTGAAATAGATCAAGTAAGAGGACTTGAAAGAGAATATTAGACAATGCATTGTTTGCCTGGAAAAATCAAGGATGAAGTTAGTCTTCAAAACTTATATACTGAAATTAGTATAAAAGAGTTGTTCTAATTGATGCTAGGAAGCAGAGAGCAGCTGGGTAGAAATTACTCTACATAAGAACATTGTCTCAGTCCATTCAGGCTGCTATAACAGAAAAATATAGATTGGGTAATTTATAAACAGCAAACACTTTTTTCTCACAGTTCTGTAGACTGGGAAGTCCAAGATCAAGGCACTAGCTAATTCTGGTGAGAGCCCATTTCCTGGTTCACAGATGGCTGTTATCTCTGTGTCCTCACACAACCAAAAGGCTAAGGGAGCTCTCTAGGGTCCCTTTTATAAGGGCACTAATCCCATTCATGAGGGCTCCACCCTCATGATCCAGTCATCTCTCAATAGCCTGCATCCAAATACCCTCACATTGGGGATTATGTTTCTAGGTTTCTACATACAAATTGTGGGGAGACACAATCTGTAGCAAATGCCCTCATCAGTGATCTGTAAGACCTAAACTCCAAATGCTGTTTTGAATCTAATCCAGTTCTCTGCAACAGCATTACCCGGCATGAGCTTCAAAGAACTGTTGTCCCATGTGCTGATCCAAAAACAAAGACTTCTGATATCAAATAAGTGTGGAAAATGCTGTGTATTCTTGATTCTTCAAGAGTCATAATACATACGAATGTAGGGAAGGTTCTAAGAGTTTCTATAGCAAGGAAAATAGTTAAACTTTTCTTGGCTGTTAATTTCCCATACTTATTTGATCCCAGAACCCTTTTTAAATGTTGAAATGAATAACACCTGGTGGAAATTGTGTTTTGTGAAATTCATACCAGTGTTATCATCTTCATCTGTGATGCATTCCCTCTAATGAACGTTAGAGAGCAGTTCCTTCTTTCAAACTTAGTTCAAATAAAGCTGAAGGTCAGTGTTAATGTTTGGTGGACACCTGCCAGCAGTAACCTCTGGTGCAGCAAGTATTGATCCTGTTGTTGACAGCTGGTGTCACATTAAAAAAAGGATGATGTTGATGCCACCAGGGTAGATGTTGGTCATCAGACTGGGAGTCCAGCTCCCAGAAGTTGTCAATTAACTTTCTCTTCAAAGTTGTTTTCGTCAGTTGATTATTCATGTGAACCAACTCCAGTAGCTTTCTAATTTTTCTGCTGACCCTAGCAGTTTTAGTGATGGTAGAAAACATGCCTGAGTGATTTTTAAGTGTCATTATCTTATAATAAAATTCAAAATATTTAGTTAATCCCATCATTCCCTTTCTCAAAATCTTCCTCAGACCCCTATCACAGAAGTGAAGATCAAAATTATTTGCATGGCCATCATGGTTCTCCATGATCTGACCCCAGCACACATGCACACACATGTGTGTGAGAATACACACACACACTCCAGTATTTATCATTTACCAATAAGAACATCTTGCTTTCTTCCTTTCTTGTAGTTGCTCTTCTCTGTGACTGAAATATCCTTTCCCTTGGCTGTCAAAATCTCAGTTAGCCTCAAGGTCTATATCAAATGCTTCCTTCTCTTAAGAGCTTTCTCAGTTTCCTCCAGTTGAAATTAGTCCCAATTGCACTTTCTGTGCTTTTTACATAACCTTTATCAGAGATTAACTGCAAACTAACTTTGTATGAATCAATCTTTCCCACTAGATGTCAGTAACTTGAAGGTAGAGAATGTTGTATTAACTCTGGTAATCACTGTTATCAATTAATCAATCCATCAATGAATATTTGAGTATCTGCTCTGAGTCAGATATAAAGTCTTACATACAGTATAAGACTTGGGGCTCTATTGGTGTTTATGGACTCTAAACACAAGTACTAGAGGTGGAAGTGGGCTCTCTGATGCAAGGCCTCTGGAGATGATTCATGAAACCACCATCAAGCATGACTGATGGAACCACAGGGTAAGTGTTCTTGTGGCCACCTTAGGTGTGATTTTGGTGTAAGAAGCATTGGGAGGTGTACAAGAGGAGCCTGCAATTTTTCTGGGAATGCTGGTCAACTCTAAACAAACCAAAGAGGAGAGGGACATTTGTAATTATCTTAGAGATTCCTGTTGAGGACAGTCTCTGCCATGTTTCTGTAGTTGGATTAGCATCTTTACACTGCCACCATTTGAGGAAAAGGTGAAAAAGATCAGGGTCCTTGTATTTGGCTCTTCATTTTTCTTTCATCTATGGAAACTCTGAGCCCAGTTTACTAATGACTACTACCCTGACGAATCAGACACTGCACCCACATCTGTATGACTCTGATACCAACACTAAGGCATTTTTATTGGTATTGTTGTATTCATTTTATAGATCAGGAGAGTGTAGGTCAGAGAGAGAACGTGCTCGCATACTTTCATCAAAGAAAAGTGGATACATTAGTGAGCCAAGCCACTTTGGGCCTGAATTCTGTGGACTCTTTCACTCTCATGCATGTGTACTAAGTTGCTTCAGTCATGTCCGACTCTTTGTGACCCTATGGACTATAGTCTGCCAGGCTCCTCTGTCCATGGAATTCTCCAGGCAAGAATACTGGAGTGGGTTGCCATGCCCTCCTCCAGGGGATCTTCCTGATCCAGGAACTGAACCCATGTCTCTTACATCTCCTGCATTGGCAATGGGTTCTTTACCAGGGAAGCCCCTTTTCACTCTCAGCTGATCATTATTAATAACAGTTAGCATGTATGAGTACATGCTATGTTCAAGGCACTCTCCCAAGTCTTATTTTACTGGAAACTTGTCAAAAATTTTTTTTAAGTTCTTTGCATTTTAAAGACAAAGAAACCAGAAACTATAAAACTCCTAGAGGAGAACATAGGCAAAACACTCTCCGACATAAATCACAGCAGGATCCTCTATGACCCACATCCCAGAATTTTAGAAACAAAAGCAAAAATAAACAAATGGGACCTAATGAAACTTAAAAGCTTTTGCACAACAAAGGAAACTATAAGCAAGGTGAAAAGACAGCCCTCAGATTGGGAGAAAATAATAGCAAACGAAGCAACAAAGGATTAATCTCAAAAATATACAAGCAACTCCTGCAGCTCAATACCAGAAAAATAAACAACCCAATCAAAAAATGGGCCAAAGAACTAAACAGACATTTCTCCAAGGAAGACATACAGATGGCAAAAAAAAAAACAAATGAAAAGATGCTCAACATCACTCATTATCAGAGAAATGCAAATCAAAACCACAATGAGGTACCATTACACGCCAATCAGGATGGCTGCTATCCAAAAGTCTACAAGCAATAAATGCTGGAGAGGGTGTGGAGAAAAGGGAACCCTCTTACACTGTTGGTGGGAATGCAAACTAGTACAGCCACTATGGAGAACAGTGTGGAGATTTCTTAAAAAGCTGGAAATAGAACTGCCATATGACCCAGCAATCCCACTTCTGGGCATACACACCGAGGAAACCAGATCTGAAAGAGACACGTGCACCCCAATGTTCATCGCAGCACTGTTTATAATAGCCAGGACATGGAAGCAACCTAGATGCCCATCAGCAGACAAATGGATGAGGAAGCTGTGGTACATATACACCATTGAATATTACTCAGCCATTAAAAAGAATTCATTTGAATCAGTTCTAATGAGATGGATGAAACTGGAGCCCACTATACAGAGTGAAGTAAGCCAGAAAGATAAAGAACATTACAGCATACTAACACATATATATGGAATTTAGAAAGATGGTAACGGTAACCCTATATGCAAAACAGAAAAAGAGACACAGATGTACAGAACAGACTTTTGGACTCCGTGTGAGAAGGCGAGGGTGGGATGTTTCGAGAGAACAGCATCAAAACATGTATATTATCTATAGTGAAACAGATCACCAGCCCAGGTTGGATGCATGAGACAAGTGCTCGGGCCTGGTGCACTGGGAAGACCCAGAGGGATCGGGTGGAGAGGGAGGTGGGAGGGGGGACCGGGATGGGGAATACATGTAAATCCATGGCTAATTCATTTCAATGTATGACAAAAACCACTGCAATGATGTAAAGTAATTAGCCTCCAACTAATAAAAATAAATGGAAAAAAAATAATAAAATAATTAGCCACAATAAAAAAAGATAAATAAAGACAAAGAAAATGAGGCTTAGAGAAGGTCAGTGACTTGTCCAGTGTCACACAAGAGGTAAGGCCAGAATACAGATTCAAACCTATCCAACATCACACTCTCTACTCTTTCCCACTATACTACATCGTCTCCTCTAATAAAGTGATGATCAGGCTCAGGAGCTGCTACCTGAAGAGTAAATATCCTATTGGTGGAATCTAAGTGACTATATTCTGTACAGAATAGTTCCATGTTAGTGGCTCAGTCTCAAATCTTACTTATGCTCCTCCAAGCCGTCCCTGTTATCCACTTGGGTCAGTTGATCCCCCTTGTCATCTCATCTGGAGGGTCTCCTTGAGCTTCCTTGCCATCACAGCCTGTGTCTTCCATGCTTTCATCGAGGCAGGGCCATTTCCTTTTGCATTGTTAATGTCTAGAAAAACAAATCCCTTTCCCAGGCTCCTCATCAATTTCCCTGAACAGTATGTGGGTGCTGTCCATAGCACTGAATCCGTCTCATCTCTTCTGGGTACATAGCTCCATACTCAGCTCTCCTTAGCTGCTCCTGATGGGAATAGTCCACTAAGGAAGGACAGCCTTTCTGCCTTTGATGGTTTCTAAGTTCCAAGCCCTTTCTTAGCTCATATCCCTACATGTCCTTCATCTCTTAGACCTTGTCTCTTTTGTTTGAAAACTACTGGCAGGTTCTAATAGAAAATACATGTGTGAATCCTACCTCAACCACTGACTCGGTATTTGACCTTGGACAAATTACCTCTCCTTTTGAGCCTCAGTGATGTTATCTGTAAAAGGTGGAAGTGAGATGATCCTTGAGGTTCCTTGTAGCTCTGAAGTTCTATGTCTCAAAACTTCAATGCCAATGGACAGCACTGCATGAACACAGTTTGGAGATCTTACCCATTCTCATCTGACTGCCCTAGGAAGGGCATTTTAAAATTGATATAAACTCCTCCTAAGTCTCCACTTACCTCCCAAGTCTGCAAATGTGTACTACAGAAGGGGGGCTTCCCAGGTGGCACTAGTTATAAAGAACCCACCAGCCAAATGCAGGCAATGTAAGAGATGCAAATTCTATCCCTGGGCCAGGAAGATCCCCTGAAGGAGGGCATGGCGACCCACTCCAGTATTCTTGCCTGGAGAATTCCATGGACAGAGGAGTCTGGTGGACTATAGTCCATAGGGTTGCAAAGAGTCGGACATGACTAAAGTGACTTAACATGCATACATGCACTACAGAAGGAAGAAAAATTTTTAATTATTCATGACCCAATTATTTAGACATATCCAAAATTAAAACAGTGTAGTCGTTGAGAACTTTAGTCCTGCCACTGATGGCATGGATACAGAAACTACTTTTTCAAATCTGAAATTAAGACACAAGTATACGAATGGGACAGAACACTCACAAAGGGAATTCTCCTGGAAAATCCAGGGTGCATGGTCTCCACTCTGGGTAAGATCGAACTTCAGAATTCTGACCATAGGGTGTGAACTGGACAACGAGGCCCAAGGCCAGACAAGAGTGTCATTACATTGGCGTGGCAGCAGCTGCTGCCCCAGCTGCCTCTTGTCACCTTCTGTCACTCCCAAAGGAAGTGTGTTGCTTTCGCTCAGCCTAGTTGGAGAATTAGGAGGGAATGATGGTCTTTTTCATTCTGTTTGCATTTAGCATACCCACTGAAAGGAAAGTTAGCAACTTCAAACAACACCTTGGCAATGACGAACAGCGAAGTTAATGCACACTTTCATATCCCCGGAACACACTCTGACTAAAACAAAGGGTTCTGGCTCAGAAGGTGGTCCCCCAGACCAAATGAAAGAGCAGTTCCCAAATGGATAGCAAAACCCAGAGGAAGAAAGAGAAATGAAGGCTTGGGGATGAGACTGTTTACTTGGAATTTGATCGTTCACACTCAGCCCAGCGACCCCTGTGGTCTTGAGCTTGCTTTGAAAACACAACTCCGCTAAAAAGATCAGGATTCCATGGGAACTTTCACACTTGAACATTTGCCCAACTCTTCAGAGAAGTGCTGAAATCAGTGGGAGAGGTTCCAGCACCTCCGTGCTTACACTATCATGGCCGAGCCCAGATTCTTTGTCCAGGGATGTCTTCGAAAACATTTCGAAGCTCAAGCACTTAAGTTTGATTTGTCTAGGCCTAAGAAATCCAAGCGATTCAAGCCTCTGATGGTGCACTGAAGTCACAATTTATGCAGAAATCAAAGGGGTGGTGGGAAGTATTTAAATTTATTTGTTTGCTGAATTCTACATAAACAGTGTTTGCTCAAGGTTCTTAACATAGAAAAAGCCCTGATCTTTACTCAGAGAGGAGGGGGGTAGAAACAAATAACCACAAAAAGTCTGTTTTAATATCTCTGTGTTTTTATCTTCTGGGATTGAAAAAACACAGAATGGTGATAAACTTGGAAGGCCCTCTATAGATGATCTTATTAAAAGTCTCAGTTTACAGATAGGGCAACAGAAGACAAAGATTTGTCCAGTGTCCCACAGCTAGTGAGTGAGTGGCAGGACTGAGAGCAGGAACCAGGGCTTCTGACTTCCTGTCCTGGGTTCTCTTTGACTCTTGCATTCATAGCACATGTATGGAAACTGGGACCTTGGCTAGCTAATAGTCACTACTTCCTCCTAGCTCTCCAACCCCCAACTTGTGTTGATTATCCTTCCATCCAGTGGAATTTTAGGACTGAAATATTTTCACCATCACATACTTTGTCAGCCTCTCTCCTTTCTAGGATGCCAGCTCCTACTGAAATGCATCTCAAAATCTTCTCTGTCACTGAATTTCCTCTCCCTGGCTGGTTGCAGAAGCTCAGTTTTCTCTCCTTGATTGCTTTCTGGTCTAAGTCCCCCTCCTATCACCACCCCCCCCCCCAACTTGTATTGCTCTCCTTCTTGTCTATGAGTATGAAGTAGAGGTTAGAGTGAGTCCATAGAACATGTGCTGGCTATCTTGAGCTCAGCAAGTCTTTCCCTTGCATCTAATGTCATGGCAAATTTCTATAAACAATGCTTTTTCTCATTTCACTGTGTTTCACTCATTTCACTCATTTAATACTAGGCTCTACATTTATCAAAAAATGCTCATAGCACTTCTCAGGAACATTTTAAAGTTGAACCCCTCGAAAATACAAGCAAGCACCTTATTCCTTTGTCTTGAAAGTTAAAACAAAACAAAATAGAATGACACATCATGATGTTTAGGCTTAAGTTCCAAAAATAAACTACATCAAATATAGATCAGTAGAAAACAAACAACCCTTAATCAAAGGAATTTCTGGATCCCTGTGGATATTATTCAACTAAAAATAGATCCCTTAGAAGAAGAAAGCGAAATATGTAGAAACCACAATGAGCTATTTCAGTTTTCATCAGTGCTTAAAGGTAGTGGCCATATTGCATTGTGACCTGACTTGTTTAATAAAACATACACTTGTAAACTGTATAAAAATGAAAACAACTAGTATTATTGAGCACTACTATGAGCCAAGTGCTATATTCTATTAATAGATGCTTTGCAGATTATATCCCCTTTACTCTTCTTGATAATTCTAAAATGTAGGTGGTGTTTTCCCTACTCTCATAGGACAAAACTGAGGTTCACATAGAAAGGTAGAATGACTCTCTTAGTATTATGTTATTGTTTAGTGGCTAAGTTGTGTCTGACTCTTTTGACCCTATGGACAGTAGCCACCAGGCTCCTCTGTCCATGGGATTTTCCAGGCAGGAATGCTGGAGTGGATTGCCATTTCCTTCTCCAGGAGGATCTTCTTGACCCAGGGATCAAACCCACATCTCCTGCACTGGCAGGCAGGTTCTTTACCACTGAGCCACCAAGGAAGTCCTTGGTATTAATATTATACAGCTAGTAAAACCAGAGCTGGGTGGGACTTAGGTGCTTATATTTGAGACATTAATGCTTTTATTTTTTTTTTCATTTATTTTTATTAGTTGGAGGATAATTACTTTACAGTATTATAGTGGTTTTTGCCATACATTGACATGAATCAGCCATGGATTTACATGTGTTCCCCATCCTGAACCCCCCTCCCACCCCCCTCCCCATCCCATCCCTTGAGACACAAATGCTTTTAAAAAGCTAATATCTAGTCATAAAGGAGAACTGTAGGTGATGCTTAGAGTTAAGTGACCCTTGCTAGAATAATAACCCTAAAAGAGTAAAAACTGTTTGTTATTTTAAAGTGACAATCCAGTCAGTGTTTTTATCAGCACTTTAAAAAACTGATCTTAAGAGTTCAGAATTTGTGATAAAGAGCCGCAACTGGGAATATAGGCCCGCTGTAGTTCATTTAAGGTCTGAACTCACAAAAGCAATCCCATAGCCAACTGTTAATTGCTTTTTAGAAAACCATGTCCATTTTGGTGAAGCACTCATCCTAGGCAAGTACACAAAACATCCAAACACCTATACTGCACTCCTTTGTTTAGATGAGAGTATCTGTAACATTTCATTATCTTGACTTGAAGCAACAATCACTGGTAATGCATGATCTTCAAAAACTTGTTTACACTCAGAGTATCAGGAAACGGTTTGACATCAATATTTAATGCAAGTTTATTGATTTTTTTTAAAACTGGAGAGTGCTGTCATAAGCACTTTGGAAGCACATGTGGTTCATATAAAGTGTTTTTTATGCACTCACTGTTTCCAGAAAAAAGTTCAGGCTGCTCCAACAAACACCTCTGTGGGGTAGTTTTGACATATCAGAATAATGTGTGGGAAACCAAACTCCAGTACTAGTACTAATCACCAAAGAAAGATGGAACCGTTCTCTCTTGGGTAGTAGTACTTGTGGTCCTAGAGATATTAGCTGGAAGGAGAGGAGAGAGTATCGAAAATGGAAGCACCAAATTTAATAGTTTCTGTCCTCAGCTCCATCACTCTGGACAGCTTTCCCTTCAGACAGATGTGTCTGAGATATAGCTAAAGCCTCAAAACCTGTCTAGGTCAGATGTAGTCTTTACTCTCCAAGTATAGAGATAGTTGAGCTACCCCTTCCAGCGTGTATCATCTTGGTGTGTTTCAGGGCATAGTCATGCCATGGAGCAGGGCAGAAATTAAATGGATCTTGGGGTCAGAAGGCAAAGCTTTTGGGTATGAACAGCACTGGTAAACTGATAGATAGGGTTGCCAGGAGTGCTACAGGCTCTAAAGGGGCAGTCCAGAGGTTAGACTCTGAGGGCAACATCTAGTGCCTTTTTTCCAACTCTCTTTTGGATAACACTGT
Organism: Odocoileus virginianus; assembly: GCF_023699985.2. Classification (NCBI taxonomy): domain Eukaryota; kingdom Metazoa; phylum Chordata; class Mammalia; order Artiodactyla; family Cervidae; genus Odocoileus; species Odocoileus virginianus. The sequence goes on along the minus strand of NW_027224318.1, from coordinate 3,280,373 downwards.
ACATGCCCTTCTGTGTGTATACACCCTTCTCTTCCTCTCCCCAGCCTGTTGTCCTCAGTCATTGAAACCTGTTTTGTTCTGAGGTTGTTCCCTCCTTTGTCACTTTTTCATGGCTCCTCCAATTCCTTGTTCAACAGATTTTCTGGATTTTTCCCTCACTGTGCCACTTCAAATATTCAGTTCCTTTATCGGCCCAGGGGTGCCCAACTGAGCCTTTGAAAGGATTCTCAGCAGCTGGATCACATCTGCTAATATCCGGGTTCCTTCTTTGGAATAGATAAAGCTGAAGCTACTCCAAAATGGGAGGGGCTGCCTCAGTGGGCAGTGAAATACCAGAGGTGTTAAAGCGGAAGCAAGGTGTGATTCTTACATCTAATGTGAAACTGGACTTAGGAGAATGTTAGTCCCTGCCAATGTTTTTGTTTGTTTTAAATTAGTCTTTATTAGAAAATTTAGAAAAAGTAATACACACATTCTATTCAATTGCTTAAACAATTCTAATCAGTGGCACTATTAAACTTCAAACGTCTGTAAGATTCCTTTTAACTATATTGGCTTTATTATGATTCTGATGATTTTATTGCTCTTTCTACTACTTTTCTGACTCAATTTTATTAGGAAGTAATGAAAAATTACTTTTATTTCATCTTTATGGGTATTGGATTTTTTCCCACAATTCCCCTCCAACTTTTATTTTTTATTACGTTAAATCTAAAATTCCATATCAAAACACATTTTTCATAAGTATTATTGCCAATTGTAGTATATTTTATAGTTATTAAAATATAGTTTATTAAATCACATGTGTTTTTACTGAAACTTTATAACAAATTAAATACTTCATATTAGTTTTTAAAATTATTCTCTCTTTCTTAGAGTATAATTCCCACAGAATTCCCATATGAGAAGAAAATAGTTTGTTTCTGTCACTTTTATTGTAAATGTCCATGTTGTTTTTCAGAATTCTTGTGTTAGTTCACATTTTCACCAGTTATGAATTAAGATCCTATCTAGCTGTCTGCTGTTGAACATTTATTACTTTTTAAAATCCATTATTTCAAAGAAGATTGATATGCAATGACATGATTTCCTTTAATATCATTTCATGTTTGAATATACTAATTTGACATACACTTTATTTTATTTTATAGATGATTAGCTGGTGATTTTTTTCTTTAATAGAAGATTTTTAATTTTTCTTGCAGATTTTGTGCATCTCTTTTTTTGTTTTAATTTTTATTTTATATTGGAGTATTGTTGATATGCAGGCTTCCCAGGTGACTCTGTGGGTCCGCCTGCAATGCAGGAGACGCAGGTGGCGTGGGTTCAATCTCTGGGTCGGGAAGATCCCCTGGAGAAGGGCATGGCAACCCACTCTAGTATTCTTGCCTGGAGAATCCCATGGACAGAGGAGCCTGGCAGGCTATAGTCCATGGGATTGCAAAGAGTTGGACATGACTTAGCGACTGAGCAAGCACATACACATAGGTGATTTACAATGATGTGTTAGTTTCAGGTGTATAGCAAAGTGATTCATTTATACACATACATTGTTTTACCATCTAGGTTATTACAGAATATTGAGTAGAGTCCCCTGTGCTATACAGTTGGTCCTTGTTTGTTATCTATTTTATATATAGTAGTGTGTATATATTAATCCCAAACTCCTAATTTATCTCAATGTTTTTCTTTAAGAATTTCACTCTTTTGAAGACCTGTATAAGGAAGTGATAGAAAGGCCAGACTTGCTTGAAAGAGGGCTGAGAAAGTGAGAACTGGTAAGAGAAAGAGAAGAAATGCAGAGAGGTTGTAAAAGGAACTCATGGTATAGCTGCACTATCTGTTTGAACAACTACTTTTGGGGGAAGGCGACACAGATGCTGCCTTCATCTTTGCTAAAAACTTTTCTTGCCTCACAAGCTGGGCCTATGGGATGGGATAGAAACTCTAACATTTGTTAACTATTTTGTATATACCAGACACCTTGCTAGGCATATTATTTTTTTGTTCAGTGACCACAACATTTCTGAAAGATAGAGTCATATTCATGTTGTGGATGAAAAATTTAAAACTCATAAAGGAAGATTTGACTTGTCCTGTGTTTCCTTCAATTACAGATTTGGAAATGCAATCTAGGCCTGTCTGACTCCATGTCTCTGCTGTCTGCCAGCATTGTGTTTCCCCTTCATTCCTTCCTGCCAGCTCCTCTGAGGAATTTCCGTGAGCAAAGTCATAAAAGGAAGAAAAGAGTGGGAAGCTTTTTGTCATTTTCTTGGCAGTCCCTATGATTTCTCCAGGTTCCAAGCTGAGTTGGGACCAAGTGACATGCTTCTTGTCTCATCCATCCTTCAGTCATGGATGAGATGAGCAGGGTGAAGCAGAGTCTTCTAAAGGGACCCTTCTAATGAGCCCTCATCACAGCCATATCCATGATCACCAGCCTTTGCAACAGTCCTCTGCTCTCTTTGCTTCTTCCAGGGGTAGCCTCCTAGGAGATGCTGGCAGAAAGCAACACGTCAAGTACCCACAGCTGGCCTTGCCTGATGCATGGTTTTGAACTATCCCAAGACTGCTAGGATCTGTAATATTTTGCTCAGGTTACTGGTATGAAGCTTCCTGAGCTCCATTTGAGTGACACTAACCCTCAAGCTGCAAGCCAGTATGGTAGTGCCTTTGCTGGTACATACCTGTGTCCCTGAAGTAGCTGAAGCCTAAGACTCTTTGAAGACAACAACTTGCCCAGAGGATTCCACATAGCCGGGGTTGTGGCCAGGCCCTGGACTGCCCTCTGACTGACTGCCCCAGTAGTTGAATCCAGGTTTGATTCAAATTGTTGGACCTCAACTGGATCTCAGGACAAAGAAAGCACTCTTGTTGCAGAAACCAGTACTCAAGAAACCAAGCACCACACTCAGAGAGTTGGAGAACTCAGGTTTATTACACTGGTGGGCCCAGAGGAGTTAACACTCCAAGCTCTGAGCCCCGAACAAAGGGGTTACAGAGTTTTTATACACAGACAGGCATGATTAAGCAGGTTTGTGGGTTTGCAGGGGCTGGGTGATTGCAAAGAGCAGGACAAGGGTGAGTGAGATAAGCTCCAGTTCCTAGTATTGTGAGTCCCCACTTTCTGAGACCTATGTGATCCAGACTTTGCAAGGAGCAAGCTGAGTTACAGAGGCAGAAGGAGCAGGAGGTTATGTAAAATTTTAACTTTTCCTCTTCATTCTGAGTGTCACTGGTACCACAAACAGTACTACAGATATAGTCCTGGGTCACAGAATGGATCTTTAAAAGTGGACTGATGGAGAACTTGATTCCTTAATATAATCTGTGAGGCAGCTGGAAGTCTTGGCTGCTTCACAATATCTATATTGCAGGCAAGACCTGATTGCCCCATCTTCAACCCTTCTTTTGGGATAAGGAGGCAAGGATTTGCTAAAACACAAATCAATCCCACTGTCTCCTAGCCACGTGGTGGTTTGTCCCATGTGACAGTCATTCAAGCACTCCACAAGCACATATTAGGCATTTACTACATGCCAGGATGTGTGCTATGTGCTGGGGCCAGGATCATACACCACACAGTCATGATTGTTGCACTCTGGGAACTTACAATCTAATAGGGCAGGTAGATCTTCACTGAGTGATCATGAAAAATAAGTACATAATCAAGAGTATAGAACAGGATAAAGGGTAATCATGGTATCTATGAGGCAGTAATGATCCTACTGAGACCTTAAGAAGGTATCAGTCAAACAAAAGAATAAGGAAGGAGGTCTCTAGACCATGTGTAAATAACCGAGGATGAGTGTTTTCTAAAATCCTATGTATTTTCTTTTTTAAAAAATAGAAATCTTAAGTAGAACTGCATTATGTAAAATGGACACATCAGAGCTACTCCAGTTAAAACTGAAATGAGGCCTGGGCTACATCCATTTGGCTCTGTCTGTCTACCATACCACTAGCCCAATGCCCTCATGGATAATCCTATGGAACACATTTAAAAATTACTAGAAAAGAGCACTAATACAAAGGAACGTGCTGGAGTCAGACCTACTGGGTTCCATCATATAGTGTCCATCACCAGATGAATAAATAAAGAAAATGTGATATTTCCGTGCAATGAAATATTATTCAGCCACAGAAAGGACTGAAGTTTAGGTATGTTAATGATGGTTACTTTTGTGTGTCCACTTGATTGGGTCATGGTAAACATTATTTCTGGATGTGTCTGTGAGGGTGTTTCCAGAACGAGATTAGATCTGAGTTGCCTGAACAGAACAAAAAAAGGTGGAGGAAGGGAGAATTTGCTTTCCTCAGCCTAACTAAACTCCAGAATCAGTCTTCTCCTGCCCTCAGACTCAGACTACACCTTACACCACACTCTCTTGGTTCTCAGGATTTTGGACTTAGACTGATTGCACCACCAGCTTTCCTGGGTCTCCAACTTACATATGGATGATCATGAGACTTTTCAGCCTCCAAGATTGCTTGAGCCAATTCCTCATAATTTCCCTCTATATGTATATAGATGGTAGATATATAGATAGATAGGCGATTGAGATATCTATTTCCTATTGGTTCTGTTTCTATGGAAAACCCTCACTAACACAATCTGCTGTAACATGGATAAACCTCAAAAACATTATGCTGAGTGGGAAAAAACAGACATAAAAGGTTGCATATTATGTGATTCAATTTACATGAACTATTTAGAATAGGTAAATCTATAGAAATAGCAGAACAGTGATTGTTAGGGGGTCAGGGAGAGGGAAATGGGGGATAACTGTCCAATGGGTGTGGGGTTTCCTTTTGGGGTGACAAAAATGCTTTCAAACTAGATAATGATGATGGGTTGCCCAATATTGTGGAGCTAAATGCTAAATGCCACTTAATTCAATTCTTTTTATTGAAAAAGTAAGATTCGTGTAACAAAGTCACAGAGTCATCGTTAATTTTGTTATGTGAATCTCACTTCAATAAAAAGAAGTTTTTAAAAAGGCAAACTTTGCCTCAGTCCAACCAATATTACTAAGAACCTGTTCTGCACCAGCCCTGTGATGGGCACCTGAAAGCCTAGGATCATATTAGAAACAGAAATTGCTTTCCAAGATTTCCTAGAGGGGCACTCAACTATATATACACTGAGACCTTTAAGATATTATTAGGCAAACTAATGATGCTTCCTAGTGGTGGTGCAGTGGTAAAGAATCCACCTGCCAATGCAGGAGACACAAGAGACGTGAGTTCAATCCCTGGGTCGGGAAGATCCCCTGGACAGGAGGAAATGGCAACCCACTCCAGTATTCTTGCCTGGAGAATTCCATAGACAGAGGAGCCTGGTGGGCTATAGTCCATGGGATGGCAAAGAGGTTGGAGAGGACTGAGGGCCTTGCCAGGGCTCCCCACCCCCCACATCCTCTGCTTTAGCTCCTCTATGAAGTACCTAGACAACTCTATTTGATGCAAATTTCCTGAGTTGTTTTGCAAATGTGAAAACCCCCTCAGCCAAATTGAAGCTGTTAACTACTTGAGGACCTTGAGCACAGAGCCCCAGGCCTCCTGGAGGCTAAGAATTGAAAAAGTTAATCCCTGTGACACCATCCTGTTCCCTCATCATCAGTCAGTCAGAGAATTGTGCCTGTTCTGATCCTGTACCCTGACACCCCCTCCCTTGCCTGGCTTTTAAAAATGCTTTGCTGATAGCCTTAGAGGAGTTCACAGTTTTAAGGCAAGAGCTGACTCCTTTCCTGGCCCTGCAATAAACCTTACTGTGCTCCAAATCCAACGTTTCAGTTTGGCCTCACTGTGCGTCAGACACACGGACTTGCGTTAACAGTGTCACCGGAATACACTGAGGGTGTAAGAGAGTTGGAGCTGGGAGGTGTGTAAAGAGGGCTGCACGGAAGGGGTGACACTGGAGCGACATGATTCGAAAGGCATCTATCTGGACGTGGTAGAAAAAGCATGGGCATTGAAGTCAGACTTGTGTAGGTTAAAGTCCTGCCTATTCTAGCTGCAGAATTGCGGACAGGTACCTTCATTTCTTGGAGCTTTCTGTTGTTTGTAAAATAGAGGTATTAATAATCCCTACTTCCTGGGGGTTGTTTTGAGGATCAGATGAGAAAATGCTTGTGAGTCCTTGGCTCACACAGGCTGGCATGTTGCTCCTTTGCTAAGCTAGCTCACCTCCTCCATTCAGTGCGCTGCTCTCAGGCTGTGGAAACAGGGTCTTCACAAGATGTGGAGGGGTTGGGGTGGAGGTAAGAGGAGGAAAGGTGATGTTGTTTAAGAGCTCGTCCCGTTTCAGAATCTCAGAGGGGACTCTTGGGAATTTCCACTAACTTCCTTTTGCCACCTAGATTTGGGTGCAGCCCCTAGGAGAACACTGCACCCTAAAAGTCTTGAGTCCTTTGAGTCACCTGCAGATGGTTTCAGGGGATTCAGCTTTCAGTTCAATTTAGTTTAGTCGCTCAGTCATGTCTGACTCTTTGTGACCCCATGGACTGCAGCACCCAGGCTTCCCTGTCCATCACCAACTCCCCGAGCTTCCTCAAACTCCTGTCCATTGAGTCGGTGATGCAGGTTTGATAAGCCATTAAGGCTTGTAGGCGCTCTCTGTATGCTGCTCTCTGGCTTGGTGTGCTGTTAACTGGCCAGCGATTTTGGGCCCCAGTAATTCTGGGCCCCAGTAACGGTTGTGGTGTTTGTTTTCAGGGAAACCCCAATGTGCTACATAGTAGCTCATAAATGGTGCTGGTGGTTTAGTCGCTAAATCATGTCTGACTCTTGCGATCCCATGGACTGTAGCCTGCCAGGCTCCTCTGTCCATGGATTTTCCAAGCAAGAATACTGGAGTGGGTTGCCATTTCCTTCTCCAGGGGATCTTCCTGACCCAGGAATCAAACCCGGGTCTCCTGCACTGCAGGCAGATTCTTTACTGACTGAGCTATGAGGAAAGCTCATAAATAGATTAAATGAATTGTTCAGCCATAACTTTGCATCTAATCACGTCATATTGCCTTTTGCTTTGTAAGGGTTATTCTGTCCTGAGGAATTAAGAATGAGGAAATAGCCTTGGCTAAAAACAGGTGAGCCCTGAGTAGCTTTTCATATGCATAGCAGCTCCTCCTTCCTGCAGGGACCCTGTAGTCTGTGGTTGCTGGTGTCTGCACAAAGGTGGCAGCTGACAAGGAGAGGGAGGCAGAAGTGGAGTTTTTTTTTTTTTTTTCATTTCTTTTTATTAGTTGGAGGCTAATTACTTCACAACATTTCAGTGGGTTTTGTCATACATTGACATGAATCAGCCATGGAGTTACATGTATTCCCCATCCTGATCCCCCCTCCCACCTCCCTCTCCACCTGATTCCTCTGGGTCTTCCCAGTGCACCAGGCCCGAGCACTTGTCTCATGCATCCCACCTGGGCTGGTGATCTGTTTCACTATAGATAATATACATGCTGTTCTTTTGAAACATCCCACCCTCGCCTTCTCCCACAGAGTCCAAAAGTCCGTTCTGTACATCTGTGTCTCTTTTTCTGTTTTGCATATAGGGTTATCATTACCATCTTTCTAAATTCCATATATATGTGTTAGTATGCTGTAATGTTCTTTATCTTTCTGGCTTACTTCACTCTGTATAATGGGCTCCAGTTTCATCCATCTCAGTAGAACTGATTCAAATGAATTCTTTTTAATGGCTGAGTAATATTCCATGGTGTATATGTAAGAAGTGGAGTTTTTAATGGCATACATTTTTATAGGTTCTTTAGGGGTTTTAACCCATTAGCTGCACAAATTAAACATTGTTATGCAATAACTTACAATAAAAATATACTCTCAACCAAATGATGAAGTAAATATCCCCAGCCTTGCACTGCTTGGCTGGGTTCTAAATAGCTTGGGTATTTTTGCCTACCAAAGGGTTAAGTTAAGTTTTTCTTCCAAGATTGAACCCTTAGGATTTTAGGGAAATGCTCCTTTTACCTTTACTGTGTTATATTGTCCCCCTCAATATCCACTACATTGTGGTTCACACACTGCCACTATGTAAAATAGCTATTTTGTCAGAGTAAATGAATGTGATATAATGGAAATGGTACCACTCCAAAAGTTAAGAATCTTAGAGACTCTTTCCTTCTAACAAGCTGCATGACTCAATGGATTTCTTGACCTCTCTGCCTCACACACTAAAGATCACATCAGATGATCTCTACAGTCTCCCCAGATATATTATTCATTATGAACCTGGTAAATTGCAAGTACATGATCACACATTCTTCTCTCCAGCTTGGCCTGCATTGAAAACACTGTTAGTCCTAAGTCCTCCTTGTTCACTTGCTGGCTTACCAGCATTTACAGCCTAACCTACTGAGTCATCTTTCCCTACCAATTATTTTCTGATCCTTTTATTCTTGAGGAAGCAAGGTCCTTGAACTCTGGGTCCTAGGTAGTTTTTTTGCTACTTGTTTAAAGTATGAATTCTTTTCTTAAGAGCAACCTGAAACTGGAGAGAGCCATGTCCCTGAGAGCTATTCCAAAAAGTTCCCCAAACTATATTTGCACTGACCTGGCCACACGAAACTTGTTCTTCCAAGTCTTCTACCTAATGATTCATTTCTTCACACTCAAAAAAGCTTTCTTTACTCTGTCACCAAAAACTCCAAGCCATCGCTTGATCTTTTTCAAACAAGCAGTAGTTCTAACCATTATTTCAGCCTTAGGTTGTATGTTGATCATCTGCATGTATTGACACATAACTTTTTACATGAGCAGGCCTCACTTGTAATAGCCAGAAGCTAGGGAAGAATACCAAAATCTTCACCAACTGATGAATGTTTAAACAAAATGTAATGTGTCTGTTGAAAAGATGATTATTCAGTCATAAAGAGAAAATTGATACATGCTACAATGTGGATGAACCTTGAAAACATTATGTTAAATGAAAGAAGCCAGACAGAAAAAACTCATGTATTATATGGTTCTACTTATATTAAATCTTCAAATAAGCAAATTCATAAAGATAGAAAACATATTCATGGTGGCTAGGATCCAGAGGGAGGGAGGGATGGGAAATGATGAACTGCTAATGTATTTGATGTTTCTTTTGGGGGTGGCAAATATATTCTGGAATTAGATAGCATGAATATTGGTTCAAACTGTGGATATATTAAAAACTATTGAATTGTATACTTTAAAGGATAAGTTTATGGTATGTGAAGTATACTCAATTTAAAAACTCTATTAAGGTAAAAAGTTTGTTACCACTTTAAAAAATGCTCCAACTGTGGAGCCAGAACAGCTCAGATTGGAATTGTAGCCTTTTTACTTACTGGCTGTGTGACACTGAGTGTGTGTATGTGTGTGTGTGTGTGTGTGTGTGTGTGTGTGTGTGTGTGCCTGTGTGTGTTAATGGGAACTTGAGGTTCCCATCCTCTGAGAGTCCTTGGAAATCCTCTATTGCTCCATCTACTTTTTCATCATATTAACTGGATTTAATACTCTGAAGTTCACTGTGAAGAAATTAGAACTCTAGTTGTTTTTACCATGTATGTTAACATTTTCATAACTATTAATATAAAGATCTAGTTTCTTCAGCAAACTTTTACAACACTGGTATATACATTCACTCATCCACACTCTACCTTTAAAATAGCCTTATTGGCGAGGGTGGGATGATTTGAGAGAATAGCATTGAAACATGTATGTTATCATATGTGAAACAGATCGCCAGTCCAGGTTCAATGCATGAGACAGGGTGCTCAGGGCTGGTGCACTGGGATGACCCTGAGGGATGGAATGGGGAGGGAGGTGGGAGGGGGGTTCAGGATGGGGGTTCAGGATGGGGAACACATGTACACCCATGGCTGATTCATGTCAATGCATGGCAAAAACCACTACAATATTGTAAAGTAAATAGCCTCCAATTAAAATAAAAAGAAAAAAATAGCCTTATTAAAGTTTAATTTACATAAAATATGCATATTTAAAGTCTGTGTGCATTAGTCACTCAGTCGTGTCTGACTCTTTGTGACCTCATGGACTATGTAGCCCCCAGGCTCCTCTGTCCATGGGATTCTCCAGGCAAGAATATTGGATTGGGTTGCCATTCCCTTCTCCAGGGGATTTTCCTGACTCAGAGATCAAACCCAGGCTAGTACATTGCAGGCAGATTCTTAACCATCTGAGCCACCAGGGAAGCCCCGTTTAAAGTATATATTTTACATATTGCTGGTTAACAATATTGTACAGCAGAAACTAACACAACACTGTAAAGCAATTATATTCTGATTAAAAAGATAAAGTATATACTTTGATGAGATTTGATCAGTGCATACACCCATGTAATCACCATACATTCACAATAGAGAAGATCTCCATCATCTTAAAAATTTCCATTGTGTCTCTCTGCAGTCATCCTAACCTCCACCTCTGGCCCCAGGCAACATTACTCTACTATAAATAATAATAGATTATATTTTTCCTTCAGTTTTGTATAAATGGAATCATACACATTTACTCTTTTGTATTCTGTTTTACTCTTTTGAAAATGTTTTTCAGGCTTATTCATGTTGTGTGTATCAGTAGTTCACTCATTTTTGTTACTAAGTAGTACTCATGTGATTGTGTTTATCCATTCATCTGTTGATGGGGAATTTGTGCTGTTTTCAGTTTTTAAGCATTTTGAATAAATGTGCTTTTAACATTAATATATGTCTTTATATGGACATATATTTTCCTCTCTTGGATAAATATCCAGGAACGGAATTGCTATGTCACTTGTTAAATGTATGTTTAATTTTGTTAGAATTTGTCACACCATGACTCAAAAGTGGTTGTACTGGATTGGCTGAAAAGGTCGTTTGGGTTTTTCCATTAAATGTTATAGAAAAACGTGAATGCTCTTTTTGGTCAACCCAGTATCTTTCTACATTCCCAACACAAATTTCTGAGAGTTCTAGTACCTCCATGTCTTCACTAACACTTAGCATTAAGCTTCAGTTCATAGGCTTATAGTCCATTCTTACATCTTCTTTTGTTAACTGCCTGTCTAAGAATTTAGTGCTCAGGAAATCAATGCCTATTTTTATTTTCTTTTATTAACTTGTTTCTTATCATGGAGATAACAGAGTTCTTTATATACACTGGACACAAATTCCTTTTCAGATTTATGTGTTGAAAATATTTTTTCCCAGTCTGAGGCTTACTTTTCATTTTCTTAGCAAAAACTTTGGAAGAACAGAGGTTTATAATTTTCTTGAATTCTTATTTATCAATTATTTTTTTTCCAGGTTTATGCTTCTCTGTCCTATGTAGATAGACAATGTTTGCTTATGCCAACGTTGTAGATATTTTTTCCTGTTCCTCTGGAAGTTGTACAGCTGTTTAGCTTTTATGATTACGATTACAATCCATTTTTATTAAATTTTGGGGTATAGAGTGAGTTAAGGGTTGAAATTTACTTATTCTATATTTATTTCAGAAGAGATTAAGAAGAGGTGAAAAGAATACACAGAAGAACTATACAAAAAAAATGTCTTAATGGCCCAGATAACCATGATGGTGTGGTCACTCAACTAGAGCCAGACATCCTGGAGTGTGAAGTCAAGTGGGTCTTAGGAAGCATTATTACTATGAACAAAGCTAATGGAGGTGATGGAATTCCAGCTGAGCTATTTCAAATCCTAAAAGATGATGCTGTTAAAATGCTGCACTCAATATGTCAGCAAATTTGGAAAACTCAGCAGTGGCCACAGGACTGGAAAAGGTCAGTTTTAATTCCAATCCCAAAGAAGGACAATGCCAAAGAATGTTCAAACTGCTGCACAGTTGTGCTCATTTCATGTGCTAGCAAGGTTATACTCAAAATCCTTCAAGCTAGGCTTCAGCTGCATGTAAATCAAGAACTTCCAGATGTAAAAGCTGGTTTAGAAAAGGCAGAGGTATAACTGTCCAAAACTGAACCAGAAAAAAATAGAAAATCTTAACAGACACAACAGAAGTACAGAAATCAAAACCATAATCAGAAATCTTCCAACAAACAAAAGCCCAGGACCAGATGGCTTCACAGCTGAATTCTACCAAAAATTTAGAGAAGAGCTAACACCTATTCTACTCAAACTCTTCCAGAAAATTGCAGAGGAAGGTAAACTTCCAAACTCATTCTATGAGACCACCATCACCCTAATACCAAAACAAAGCAAAGATGCCACACAAAAAAAGAAAACTACAGACCAATATCACTGATGAACGTAGATGCAAAAATCCTTAATAAAATTTAGCAAACAGAATCCAACAACATATTAAAAAGATCACACATCATGACCAAGTGGGCTTTATCCCAGGGATGCAAGCATTCTTCAATATTCACAAATCAATCAATGTGATACACCACATTAACAAATTGAAAGATAAAAACTAGACAAGTACTCAGGGCTGGTGCACTGGGAAGACCCAGAGGGATGGGATGGGGAGGGAGGCAGGAGGGGGGATCGGGATGGGGAACACATGTAAATCCATGGCTGATTCATGTCAATGTATGGCAAAAACCACTACAATATTGTAAAGTAATTAGCCTCCAACTAATAAAAATAAATGAAAAAAACCATATGATTATCTCAATAGATGCAGAGAAAGCCTTTGACAAAATTCAACATCCATTTATGATAAAAACCCTCCAGAAAGCAGGCATAGAAGGAACATACCTCAACATAATAAAAGCCATATATGATAAACCCACAGCAAACATTATCCTCAATGGTGAAAAATTGAAAGCATTTCCCCTAAAGTCAGGAACAAGACAAGGATGCCCACTCTCACCACTACTATTTAACATAGTTTTGGAAGTTTTGGCCACAGCAATCAGAGCAGAAAAAGAAAAAAAATGAATCCAGATTGGAAAAGAAGAAGTAAAACTCTCACTGTTTGCAGATGACATGATCCTCTACATAGAAAACCCTAAAGACTCTACTGGAAAATTACTAGATCTAATCAATGAATATAGTAAAGTTTCAGGATATAAAGTTAACACACAGAAATCCCTTGCATCCCTATACACTAACAATGAAAAAAACAGAAAGAGAAATTAAGGAAATAATTCCATTCACCATTGCAATGAAAAGAATAAAATACTTAGGAATAAATCCACCTAAAGAAACTAGAGGCCTATATATATATAAAACTATAAAACACTGATGAAAGAAATCAAAGATGACACAATAGATGGAGAAATACACCATGTTCATGGATTAGAAGTATCAACATAGTGCAAATGAGTATACTACCCAAAGCAATCTATAGATTCAATGCACTCCCTATCAAGCAACCAATGGTCTTTTTCAGAGGACTAGAACAAATAATTTCACAATATGTATGGAATTACAAAAAAACTTGAATAGCCAAAGCAATCTTGAGAAAGAATGGAACTGGAGGAATCAACCTGCCTGACTTCAGGCTATACTACAAAGCAACAGTCATCAAGACAGTATGGTACTGGCACAAAGACAGAAATAGATCAATGGAACAAAATAGAAAGCCCAGAGATAAATCCACGCACCTATGGACACCTTATCTTTGACGTAGGAGGCAAGAATATACAATGGAAAAAAGACAATCTTTAACAAGTCATGTTGGGAAAACTGGTCAACCACTTGTAAAAGAATGAAACTAGAACACTTTCTAACACCATAATACACAAAAATAAACTCAAAATGGATTAAAGATCTAAATGTAAGACCAGAAACTATAAAACTCCTAGAGGAAAACATAGGCAAAACACTCTCTGACGTAAATCATAGCAGGATCCTCTATGACCCACCTCCCAGAGTAATGGAAATAAAAGCAAAAATAAACAAATTGGACCTAATGAAACTTAAAAGCTTTTGCATAACAAATGAAACTATAAGCAAGGTGAAAATAGAGCCTTCAGAATGGGAGAAAATAATAGCAAATGAAGCAACTGACAAAGAATTAATCTCAAAAATATACAAGCAGCTCCTACAGCTCAATTTCAGAAAAATAAGCTACCCAATCAAAAAATGGGCCAAAGAACTGAACAGACATTTCTCCAAAGAAGACATACAGATGGCTAACAAACACATGAAAAGATGCTCAACATCACTCATTATCAGAGAAATGCAAATCAAAACCACAATGAGGTACCATCTCACGCCGGTCAGAATGGCTGCTATCAAAAAGTCTACAAACAATAAATTCTGGAGAGGGTGCAGAGAAAAGGGAGCCCTCTTACACTGTTGGTGGGAATGCAAACTAGTACAGCCACTATGGAGAACAGTGTGGAGATTCCTTAAAAAACTGGAAATAGAACTGCCATACGACCCAGCAATCCCACTGCTGGGCATACACACTGAGGAAACCAGAACTGAAAGAGACACATGTACCCCAATGTTCATCACAGTACTGTTTACAATAGCTAGGACATGGACATTGACATATCCATCGGCAGATGAATGGATAAGAAAGCTGTGGTACATATACACAATGGAATATTACTCAGCTATTAAAAAGAATGCATTTGAATCAGTTCTAATGAGGTGGATGAAACTGGAACCTATTATACAGAGTGAAGTAAGTCAGAAAGAAAAACACCAATACAGTATATTAATGCATATATATGGAATTTAGAAAGATGGTAACAATGACCCTATATGAGAGACAACAAAAGAGACACAGATGTAAAGAACAGACTTTTGGGCTCTGTGGGAGAAGGAGTGGGTGGGATGACTTGAGAGAATAGCATTGAAACATGTATATTATCCTATGTGAAATAGATCGACAGTCCAGGTTCAATGCATGTGGCAGGGTGCTCAGGACTAGTGTACTGGGATGACCCTGAGAGATGGGATGGGGAGGGAGGTGGGAGGGAGGGTCAGGATGGGGAACACATGTACACCCATGGCTGATTCATGTGAATGTATGGCAAAAACCACCGCAAAAATGTAAAGCAAATAGCCTCCAATTAAAATAAAAAACAAACAAACAAAACAACAATATCAACAAAGGAAAGGCAGAGGAATCAGAGATCAAATTGCCAACATTTGTTGGATCATGGAGAAAGCAAGGGAGTTCCAGAAAAATATCTACTTCTGCTTCATTGACTACACTAAAGCCTTTGACTGTGTGGATCACAAAAACTGTGGAAAATTCTTAAAGAGATGGGAATACCAGACCACCTTACCTGCCTCCTGAGAAACCTGTATGCAGGTCAAGAAGCAACAGTTAGAACTGGACATGGAACAATGGACTGGTTCAAAATTGGGAAAGGAGTACATCAAGGCTGTATATTGTCACCCTGCTTATTTAACTTATATGCAGAGTACATCATGTGAAATGCTGGGCTGGATGAATCACAAGCTGGAATCAAGACTGCTAGGAGAAATATCAACAACCTCAGATATGCAGATGGCATCACTGTTATGGCAGAAAGTGAAGAGGAGCTAAAGAGCCTCTTGATGAGGGTAAAAGAGGAGAGTGAAAAAGCTGGCTTGAAACTCAACATTCAAAAACATCTGGTCCCATCACTTCATGGCAAATAGAAGGGGGGAAATTGGAAGCAGTGACAGATTTTCTTCTCTTGACCTTCAAAAAGGGCTTCCCAGGTGGTTTTAGTGGTAAAGAACTCACCTGCCAATATAGGAGACACAGAGGCTTGGGTTCAGTCCCTGGGTGGGGAAGATCCCCTGGAGGAGGAAATGGCAACCCACTCCAGTATGCTTGCCTGGAGAATCCTATGGACAGAGGAGCCTGGCGGGCTACAGTCCATGGGGTCACAAAGAGTCAGACATGGCTGAAGCGACTTAGCATGTAGGCACTCATTCAGTAGTCTATGCAGGTAATCATCACTCAGGAATTTTGATATCATAAAGTTGTACTCTGGGTCAGACAGGATTCTAGTTTCTAGAAGGGTGGAGGGAACACTGCTTGCAAGAGTAAGACTGGTCATAAATCCTAGAGGACCTAGAGTGCTAGGCATTTGATGATGACTCAAAGAACATCTAAGAAAAAAGGTAATGGAGGTCAATGGGGCGCTAGGTAATGGAGGTCAATGGGGCACTAGGTCAAGTATGAAATAGAAACTGTATGTCCTGATATTGAATCACAGAAATATTTAGAGTTTCCTATATAACCCTTGCCTAAGTTCAAGTTTGAAATTGGAGTGGGTCTTGGTATGTAGCCTGGAGGGCAAAATACACCCTGCTATGTTGAAAGAAGTGTTTCAAAGACCAAAGACTGGAAATGACACAGAAATTGACAGGAGAGGTGGTGTTTCTGCATGTGATGACCCTAGTAGGTGGAGTGAAACAAATAATACACTCCTAATGCAAATCATGTTCTGCTTTGGAGCCTTCTCCCTATGCTACAGTTCCAAAAAGTCTCCATTGCCTAAAACTGGGACAATCGTAGAGTTTTCTTTCAGGTGTTATAGCTCTCATTTGCCTATTGTGCAATATCTAAAGCAGTTATTTCGCATAATTTTTTTGCTTTCTAGTTGATTATGGCAGAAGGATAAATCTCATAACCAGCTACTTTATCATGACTGAAAGCCCACTAGATCATTTTTATTTCATTTTTTATTAAGTGATATTTATTTTTTAATCAAATGTGGTCAAGGCATAGTTTATAACCTCCATTCTCTCTATTAAACTATAATCTAGTTTAAAAGCAAGATATTTCCCTTTGAGTAACTCTCGGAATGAAAACATTTTCACTCTAATTGATGGGCTTCATCAGAAAAAAATATGTCCAGAAATCTTCTGGACATGGGCTGGTTATTTTGTTTGCATAGAAATGTAAGGAAAGGGAAAGTTATACTATGCTTTAAAATATTCTCAATTCGTTGGTTAAAAAATACTCTAAGAATTTTTTTCTAAAAATAGTTTTATCTACATATATATATATGTGTGTATATATATATAATATTTTATGGAGAACAAAAGGAAAAGGGACAAGAATATAAATAAATCCAAAGTTAATTTTAAAATTAATTCCAGATCTCATTCAAGATTTTAATGACCTCAAACATTCTTTTGTGAAGCTGTGTTCTCAGAGAGAATAAGAGCTGGGTAACCGATCGGGTTTAATGTTTTTCCTTGAAAGCCAGGGAATGCAAGTTGAAGTTAGTGTTCAATCACAGTAAATGTATCATTTATAGTTTCTGGTAAAATGAAATTTTCTCTGTAGTTTCAAATTTATGATATTATTATTTTAAGTGACATTTTATACACACACATTTGAAACTGCTTCAGTTGTTTATTTTGAATTATGAGAGATCCATTAGAGATTAATAATAAAAATTAAGAAATACATGAAATGAGACCTACCTTTCAGTTTCTGAAGAGGTTGGAAAGACTTTTACATATGATCATTTATTTATACAGTTGTCTATACTCTTTCTCCCTCTTCCTCATCAGTTTTGGAGCTCACCATTTCACTAAACATGCTCTAGACAAGGTCTGCCCTGCACTCTGTATTGTCAGATTCAGCCGACACCCATGAGACCTTATTTTCCTAGATCTCTCTGCAGTGTTCTAGGCTATTGACTGCATTACTCCTTTTTGAAATTTCCTTTGCTTCCAAGATACTACTCTCCTGGTTATACTAGTTTAAATTCTCAGATTGCTTCTTTACTATCTATTTTTCAGAGTCTTTACTGACTGACTTAACTGGTTTGTCAGAGATTCATCATTGGCTCATTTTTCTTCTACATGTACAAACTCTTTGATCACATTTACACAGTTTCATTCTTAGCTATATGTAAATGATGTTCAAAATGAATAGTGCAGTCTTCTTGTCCGAGCTCCAGATGCATATGTGGCAGTAAAAAGAAACTTCACATGGGAGTGTTTACAGGCTTCTCATTCACCATCCCTCCAAAGTGAATCTTATTACTGTCATCTAATTTCTCCCCTCTTCTTAGTATCCTAAAAAGAAACAATGATTTCTTGCTGTAAGAGGGGCTACTTACATACATAATGCAATTTTGAGGGGTGGAGAAGAGAAAGAAGACAGAAATCCAAGAAGCTGGTGGAAGAAATCTGCTATTCCTGCCTTGGGGATTGCAAGAGATTAGAGTCTTAGGGACTTGGTGGTTTAAGATTAGTTGATTGGAGAAGAAAGAGGATGTAAACAAGGACTGCTGTAGATTGTGTATAGGGACGTCCTCTAAAGTCTTTAAAGAAAAGTTAATAAATTAGTTTTGGCTATTAAATATTGATTCTTTAAATACCGCTTCCTATAGAAGCTGAGTCACAGGCGTTTATCAAGATTCATTATGATTAAACATATGAATGTGCTGTGCTGTGCTTAGTTGCTCAGTTGTGTCCGACTCTTTGCAACCTCATGGACTGTAGCCTGCCAGACTCCTCTGTCCGTGGGGATTTTCCAGGCAAGAATACTGGAGTGGGTTGCCATGCCCTCCTCCAGGGGATCTTCCCAACCCAGGGATTGAACCCAGGTCTCCCACACTGCAGGCAGATTCTCTACCATCTGAGCCACCAGGAAAGCTCAAGAATACTGGAGTGGGTTGCCATGCCCTCCTCCAGGGGATCTTCCCAACCCAGAAATCGAACTGGGTCTCCTGCATTGCAGGTGGATTCCTTACCAGCTGAGCTACCAGGGAAGCATCAACATATGAATATCTAATACTTAGTGGATTTCCTTATGGGCATCTCAGATACAATGTGTCAAAAACTGAACTTGTCCAAAACTTACATTCAAAGCTGAACTCAGTAGCATGTGAAGTGGACAAAAGCATGGATTCTGAAGATGAATTCACTGAATCTGAAACTTTTCTAGATCACTTAACATCTGGATGCCCATGGGGATATTCCTGAATCTATCTATGCTTCAATTTTATCTGTATAAGGGAGATTATACTGAAGTACCTAACACAGAGGATTACTATCATGATTAAATGAGTTAATATTTGTAAAGCACTTAAAACAGTATCTGATGCTTACTAAATAATACATGTATTAAATGAATAAAACACAAAGCTTCATCCTCTCCCTCACCTTCAATCTTGTTTTCTTCTAGTGATCGCCATCTCAGTGAATGAAACCACCATGTATCCAAAAGTCCATGCCATGCCTTGACCTCTCCTTCCTCATTTCTCACCTCCAATAGACTGCCAGGTACTATTAATTATGTGTCCCAAGTTATTATCTTCTATTCTTTGAAACTGTTGGAACAGTAACTCAATTTCTGTGCCGGGCACTAGGAATACAAGGAACAGATGGTCAAGACCTTTCTTCTCATGAAATTTATGGTTTAAAAGAGGAAGACAGGCATGGAACAAGTCATTACAAATGTTAGGCTTTCTTCTACATAGCATGGCTATAATGATGGTTATTTGGTCCCTGGAGGAGTCCACAGTGTATAAGAGAAACTGATACAGAGAGAAAAAATTTCAAATTACACTTGTGTGATTAGTGCTCTAATGGCAAGATTTGCACAAGGCAGTGGGAGTCCTGCAGTCCATACAACCAAATCTTCTTGCATGGGAAGTCAGGCAGGTTTCCCTAGAGAAGATGACTTTTTTTTTTTTTTACACTGGAAGGAAATCAAGGAGTTTATTATATGGCAAAGGAAATAGACCATTTCAAAGGTAGGAAATAATATGTGCAAAGGCATTTGGTCATTAAACCAAAGGCATTGTTTTAAAGAGAATTATGATAAATTCAATGAGACTAGAACAGAGAGATTGAAGAAAGGGGGTGACAGGAGGAGCTAAGATAGGTTAGGGTTTAATGGTGACAATCTTTCTGCCAGGCTAAGAAGTTTAGCCTTAAGCCACAGAAAATAGGCACTACCAGAAGATTGTGAGCAGCAGGATGAGGTGATGCTACCAAAATGCTTCCTTGATAAAACAGGATTAAGTCAGCATTATCTTATTCAGTTTGGGGAACTGTAACATTTTCTAGAAATTTCCATCTGATTAAGCTCTTATAAAACCCCTAAATTATTAAATTGGGTTTATGGAATTTACACTGTAAACTCTTCAGGTTTTATGAAAAAGAAAATCGAGACCAAGACCAAACAACAAGTTGATTTGTTCATTTTCCTCTGCTCCTGTTGACTCTCATATTATTTTTTCTTGTTTTAAATGTTTCTGATTTCCCATTTTCTTGGTTTTCAGTTTTAATCATTGACCTCTTTCCTTCCCATCCTCAAGCCTTAGATCATATCACATCATTTCCTGAATCCATCCTCCAAATTCCTTATCTCATAACAGATTAGGACTTTCCTGGTGGCTCAGATGGTAAATAATTTGCCTGCAATGCAGGAGACCCAGGTTCAATCCCTGGGTTGGGAAGATCTGGAGAAGGAAATGGCAACCCACTCCAGTATTCTGGCCTGAAAAATCCCACAGATGGAGGAGCCTGGCAGATTTATAGTCCATGGGGTCACAAAGAGTCAGACACAACTGAATGACTGTTGACTGACGTTTTCACCATCAGTAAAGGATCCCCTCAGCCTTGATATTGCATTGATCAGTAAATCATGCTGATTCTGCCTCCAAAATTATATAAACTTCCAAGACCACTTCTAGAAGTTGCTCATTTGATACTACATCTTGCAGATACCGTTTCATTTCTTTGATTTTTCTGGTAAATGGATGGAGCAATTTCCAACTCTGAGCTTCCAGAACCTCAATTTTATTCCAGAGTTCTCACATCAAATTTTCTCCAAACCTATCTTCCAAATATCCACTGTAATTACCATGGTTGCCAACAGCCTTTAGAAACCCTGACCAGATCTGAGACATGAATTGTTTAGTCATGTCTATGGATATAAGAATCTTACAAATTTGATCCTCTTTTGTACTCCAGGAACCAAATTCCTTCTCTGTATTTATGGTGGATGAATCCAAACAGTGATTTTCCAGTTTCACGGGGCTCAGAGAAATGTTTATTACTTGCTATGAACTTTCACCACCTATTTAATGTTGCAAAACGTTAAGTTTCTAATATTATCCCTGTACCTTCCTAGGCTACTAAATACATTTTAAAAAAGAAAAACAAACCAACTTCTGTTGGTACTTGGCAGGAAGGGACTGAAGTCAAAGAAAGGAGAAGATGGATGAAATTGTACAAGAGAAAATTTATGATAAGCAACACATGACGATTCCTGCCAGTAAAGCCTATTTACTGTAGAGTTGGAAAACGTTGGAAGTACTATCCCCAGAGATAGTGGCTTAGGTCTATGAATGAAAAACAACATGCAAATAGTATTCAAAACAAACACATTTAGATAGCCATTAATCCATTTTCTTCACAGGATCTTTTTATCTCAAATGTATGAGTATTGCATAACATCATCAAGAAAATTGAGCTTAGTACTTAGGACTCAAGTTGCCCACCTTACAAAGAGTATCTGTGAGACACTAAAAATCATTTTTGTAATAAAACTTTAAAAAACCACAAGGTTTTAAAATGTTAGAATTAGAAAGATCTACTTTACGGTATCTGGTCTACCGTGTCATTTACAGATAGGGAAACTGAGGCCTAAATAAAAAAGGGAAGGTACTTGCTTAATGGAAGACAGCTGGCAGAGCTGAACCCAGGACCCTGCACTTCAGTCCCTTTTTCTCTATGTACTGGCCACATGCACATATATTTGTAATTAATGAGAACATTTTCTATTTGTTAAATTTACAGAAATTTAAGCTATTGTGAAAAAAAAACAATAAAACAGGAAAGGGGCTATAATCCCTGCAAATGCTTTTTTCATTAGACTTCAAATAATAGTCCCCATTTTCCCTTTATTCCAAGGCCTTATTGATAGTTGATTGCTGAGCGGTTGTTTTTAACCCAATCTTGTTTTGCTTTATTTCATCCTTGATTGCATTCAGCTTCTCTCTCCAGCAGCCACTTCTTAACTGCTACCATTTTGTAAGCTTCCCTGCTGCTCTAAGGCTGTCATTGTGACTGATTAATTTCATTAACACAATGATGCACTTAAGCAGGACTAACTCATCTCTTTTGTTTTGTGATCTGGAGTACACATCACAGAGTATCTGCGGAAGGAGATAGCTGCTTAGATGCCAGATGGGAAGAGAAAAATATAAGGACCTTTACTTATATTTCTTTAAGTAAAACATTCAGTACCTCTCGGGTCCTTGAGGAACCCAGCTAAGGCGTTCATCTACACAATCAGAATCCTATTGTTTTGCAAGTGCTTTGGTTATCCTGGCAGTTGAGAACATGACTTTCAATTATCATCTGTCAACCGAAGAGGAGAAAGAAGGACCCTAACATTTATTTAACATCTACTATTGCCAGGCACTATCCTAGTAGACCTTTTATCATCAAATTAAGTGCCTGCTTCACAATGATAAATCCTTTGTTGCTCAGGAAAGCTTTTTAACTAGATGTACAGTTCCCTGAAACCATGTCACTGTTTCAATCACTGGCTTCTACCCATGCAAGTTAACCCAATTAAAAGATGAGAAAGGGTAACGAGAGAAAAACCCAAGATTTAGACACGAGAGCACTAACACAGAACCCCTCGCCCTCAAGTAAGCTGGACATATGTGAAAATAAGTTTATTGTTGCTTTCTGAAAAGTTTGCAGATTTCTCAGAAATATGATATAGAAGAAAATACTTTGGGCTTAAAGATCAGGATTCTAGTCACAATTCTGCTGCTGACTTGCCTAGTGATACTGAGTGAGGCTCATCCTCCCTGTGGGGCTCAGTTTCCCCACATGAAAAAGCTGTGTCTTTTAGAGTTCTTTCAGGGGTCAAATGGCAGAGGTTGTGGAGTTATGATTTGGAGAAAGGCTGTGAAGCTAGCAGTACTCTGAACTTCCTACCTACCCCCGCTGTAATCAAGGCACCACTTTTTGTATATCTTTTAGATAGTGGGGTTCCAAAAAATATTTCATGTTAACAAAGGTTTATATGGATATAAAACTTTGAAAATCATTTGATTAGATGATGTCTACAGTTCTTTTCAGCTCTGAGTCCTGTGGGTCTGTGATTTTTGAAAATCCAGTTGTTGATTGCCCAACACTTGAAGCTACGAAAGGGAGCTAAGATTCTAGAACATTTACTTCACTTCTAACTCCATTTGTTTTCATTCTTCTGCTCTTGAAAACCCTCTTTAAATAAACTAAGCTTGCCACTATTTATTTCATAAAAAGCATATCCTAAGCCATTATTGTTTGATTATTTTTTTTCTGGAGAGAAAACACAACCATTTTTTCTCCTTAAAAACAATCATATGGTTTAGAGTAACTTATATATATATATATATATATATATATATATATATATATGTGTGTGTGTGTGTGTGTGTGTGTGTGTATTTTTTTCTTTTCATGCTGTACATGGGGTTTTTGAGGCAAGAATACTGAAGTGGCTTGCCGTTCCCTTCTCCGGTGGAACACATGTTGTCAGAACTCTGACCCATGACCATGACCCATCCATCTTGGGTGTGATCACTCACCCAGAGTATGGTCACCCAGATGATGTGATCACTCACCCAGAGCCAGACATCCTGCATTGTGAATTCAAGTGGACCCTAGGAAGCATCACTATGAACAAAGCTAATGGAGGTGATGGAATTCCAGTTGAGCTATTTCAAATCCTAAAAGATGATGCTGTTAAAGTGCTGCACTCAATATGCCAGCAAATTTGGAAAACTCAGCAGTGGCCACAGGACTGGAAAAGGTCAGTTTTCATTCCAATCCCAAAGAAGGGCAATGCCAAAGAATGTTCAAACTACTGCACAATTGCACTCATCTCACATGCTAGCAAAGTAATGCTCAAAATTCTCCAAGCCAGGCTTCAATAGTACATGAACCATGAACTTCCAGATGTTCAAGCTGGTTTTAGAAAAGGCAGAGGAACCAGAGATCAAATTGCCAACATCCATTGGATCATTGAAAAAGCAAGAGAATTCCAGAAAAATACCTGCTGCTGCTGCTGCTGCTAAGTCACTTCAGTCATGTCCAACTCTGTGTGACCCCATAGATGGCAGCCCACCAGGCTCCCCTGTCCCTGGGATTCTCCAGGCAAGAGTACTGGAGTGGGTTGCCATTGCCTTCTCCAGAAAAATACCTACTTCTGCTTTATTGATTACGCCAAAGTCTTTGACTGTGTAGATCACAAGAAACTGTGGAAAATTCTTAAAGAGATGGGAATACCAGACCACCTTACCTCCCTGAGAAATCTGTATGCAGGTCAAGAAGCAACAGTTAGAACCAGACATAGAAAAACAGACTGGTTCCAAATTGGGAAAGGAGTACATCAAGGCTGTATATTGTCACTCTGCTTATTTAACTTATATGCAGAGTACATCATGAGAAATGTTGGGCTAGATGAAGCACAAGCCAGAATCAAGATTGCTGGAGAAATATCAATAACCTCAGATATGCAGATGACACCACCCTTATGGCAGAAAGCAGAGAAGAACTAAAGAGCCTCTTGATGAAAAGTGAAAGAGGAGAGTAAAAAAGCTGGCTTAAACTCAACATTCAAAAACAAAGATCATGGCATCCAGTCTCATCACTTCATGGCAAATAGATGGGGAAATGATGGAAACAGTGAGACACTTTATTTTCGGGGGCTCCAAAGTCACTGCAGATGGTGACTGCAGCCATGAAATTAAAAGATACTCGCTCCTTGGAAGAAAAGACTATGACCAACCTAGACAGCATATTGAAAAGCAGAGACATTATTTGCTGACAAAGGTCCATCTAGTCAAAGCTATGGTTTTTTCCAGTAGTCATGTATAGATGTGAGAGTTGGACTATAAAGAAAGCTGAGCACCGAAGAATTGATGCTTTTGGAGAAGACTCTTGAGAGTCCCTTGGACTGCAAGATCAAACCAGTCAATCTTAAAGGAAATCAATCCTGAATATTCATTGGAAGGACTGATGCTGAAGCCTGAAGCTCCAATACTTTGGCCACCTGATGCAAAGAACTGACTCATTGGAAAGACCCTGATACTGGGAAAGATTGAAGGCAGGAGGAGAAGTGGACGACAGAGGATGAGATGGTTGGATGGCATCACTGACTTGATGGATGTAAGTTTGAGCAAGCTCTGGACGTTGGTCGTGAACAGGGAAGCCAGGCATTCTGCAGTCCATGGGGTTGCAAAGAGTTGGACACGACTGAGCGACTGAACTATTTATGTTTTTTTTAAACTAGAGATGGGGAAAAAGTCCAACCACTGCTGAAATTATTTGGGAAGAGCCATTAACCTTTCCAGACAGTAAGCCCTTGGGCAATAGAATGGATCTGATATATAGACTCACCAGCAGAGTGCCAAATTCAAGATTTCTTTGAGCATTTATTCCATATGAATCCCAGTTATCCTTGTGAGATTCCCTTCATGTTTTACTGCACAGCAAGCCAGAACACAGCTTTGTTTGGTGTTATTATCAGAAGCCAAACTTGATCAGAAAAATATGGATCTGGAGTGTATGTTTGTTCAACAGTCTCCAAGTTTTTGTAGCCTTTCCAGACTCAAAGGGCTCCAACATCTGTATTCAGTGGCCAGGTTATCATTCCCACAAGCCTTAAACTACTCCTCTCTTGGCTGAGACAGTCAGTTAGTAGTTCTGGTACTTTTCCATCAAACCTGAGTGCACAATTATTTTAAGACAGCCTCTTTTGAAAGCCTGGATTTTGGTGCCTCTTTTCCCAATCATAAAGAAATATTATATATATATAGTATATATACACACACACACATATATATACCTATATATATAAACTTTTATTTACTGCTTTATATAGTCCTCTAAATCAAATAAGAGAAAAATGGTTAAAATAAAAAATATACTTTGACTATTTTTTATAATTCTTGATTTGGAAAACTTTACCAGTTCTCTTTATTTCTTTATATGGATTTGAATTAATGTCTACTGAAGGAAAAGTTTCCTGGGTATGGAATTCTTGGCTGGTCATTTCTTTCAGCACTTTGAATATACCATCCCACTGTTTTCTGGCCTCCATAGATTATTATCTGTTTAATTTTTTTTCAATTTTTTATTGAAGTATAGTTGATGTACAATATTATGTTACAGGTGTACAATATAGTGATTCACAATTTTTAAAAGGTTTTACTCCACTTATAGTTATTATAAAATACTGGCTACATTCTCTGTATCGTACAATATAGCCCTGTGTCTTATTTTATACACAATAGTTTGTACTTCTTAATCCCCAACCCCTATATTGCTCTTCCCCCTTGCCCAAGGTCAGATAGCTAAGAATAGCTGAGCTAGAATTCAAACCCGGGTTGGCTTGATTCTTAACCATATGCCTATTGTTGATCTCCTTGCTAATGTAATGACATATTTCCATGCCTGTCTATCACTGTAAAGAAGCCTGTGTGTTCCCTGAAATTAAGAGCCATATCTTACTTATTTCTGCATTTCTAGCACTGAGCACAATCTCTACCACACAGTAGAAACTCATAATACATGTTGACTGAATGAATGAATGAATGTTTGCAGTAGACACAGGCTTGGCTAGGGCAGATGTAGGTACTAGACTGAGGCAGATTACAGAGGACCAGCCTATGTGGCTGAACACTGAAGAAGTCTTATCAGGAATACTTCATCCAAGATTAATACATTCTGAAATCCAACCCAAATCACAATACTTGCTTTAGTAGTAGACATGCATTCAGAATGTTACCTCAGCACTTTAGAGGTGAAAGAAAACATTTAGCTCTTCAACCATTTGAGGAAGATAAATTTTGTATTTCAAATCTGTCAGAGGGTTTATGTGATTTAAGAGATATGTGACCTCAGAGCTAATCCTTACCCTCTTGGCTTAGAATTTCACATCAACCTAAATTTGAAATGCCTTAATATAATTCTGTGGAGGCCAGAACCCTGATAAACATTGTTTCTTATGGTGTAAATGTTGAAGTTATTATCCTTCTAACATGAAGTTTTGGGATAAATTTAGGGTCTGTGAAAGCATAGGATTAAGAGGCTGGGGGCAGCACAAATAGATTTGTGACCCCAAGGATTGTAGCCCACCAGGCTCCTCTGTCCATGGAATTCTCCAGGCAAGAATACTGGAGTGGATTGCCATTTCCTTCTCCAGTGGATCTTCTTGACCCAGGGATTGAACCCATGTCTCTTATGTCTCCTGCATTGACAGGCAGGTTCTTTACCTCTAGTGCCACCTGGGAAGCACCCAAACACCCGGTATTCCCAGGCGGTGTCCCATTCAAGTACTAACCAGGCCTGACCCTGCTTAGCTTCCGAGATCAGATGAGATCGGGCGTGTTCAGGCCATAGACACAAATAGATTAGCATTCATAAACAAAAGGGTATGTTGGCCTCTGCCCCTGAGTAAAGGATATGGGCTTTTACCTTTCTGAATAGGTCAGACATGGTGAGACTTGACCCATGTAATTGCTACAGGTTGGAATTACCCTGGGTAATTTGCATGTTGCTTCCAGTGACCTGTGTCTGTATCTTTGGATTCACAGATTTGAGTCTAAGGATGGTCTGAATTGGAGAAGAAGGCAGACATGAGAGGCCAAATTGCACTGGCAGCACAATACATCCACAGACACTTGCATTTTACCAAACTTTCTTGATTTTAATTCTGGGAATCATAATATATTTCAGAGTCACAGTATGTCAGAGCTGGAAAGGGCCTTAGAGACTATCTAAACCCATCATGGCTGGATGGAGAAAGAGAGACCCAGATAGGGGAAAGGATTTATCCAAGGTCTCAGAAATATTACATGTTAGGACCCTGGTATCTGTTTTTCTTTCTACTATCCCAAAGTATCTCCTTGGAGAAAGAACAAGTCAAAGAAAATGTACATTCTAACTCAGTGGGTGGCATCACCACTTCTGGCATTCCTAGTCTTCCAATGAATCTTCCTGGCTAAACACCACCTGGAAATGTTCCCACACATTGCCTCTCTGGTCCTGCCCTACAGCCTCTTTGTATTACAAAAGAAAATCTTGCTACAAATTCATTGTCCTCAATCTCAGCTGGGTCCTTGACACTTCTTGGCCTTCATTTTTGCTGTTATTTCTTTCAGTGATTCTCCCACAAATTTTCTGCCTTTAAGTCCCTTATGCAACCATCAGCAGATGTTGTTGCACTATTTCACCAGTAGAATTAAAGTCATTAGACATGAGTTTACCCAGCTTCTTACTCCTCTCCCTATAGTATATTTCACTTATATCCAATTTTTCTCCTTTCCTCCATTTTCAGTGGAAGATGTATTCTTTCTCCCATTCAAGACTCTTTCCTTACCCCATTCTTGGCCCCACCTTCAATCATCTCCTCTTTTGAGACCAAATAGCTACTCTTTATTCTATGTCTTTATTCCCTTTCTCTCTACCAATTTCCCCAGTCTGTCTGCCTGCCTGTTTGTCTATTTAACATTTATTTATCTATTAATCTATCTCTTTATGTACACATGCATGTGCATATATTCAAATAATTATTTCATACACCAGTCATACAGTGCTGGTAGATGAAAAGGAAGTAACTTTCATATTCTAATGTCATTTCCCCCTCCCCCCCCACATATATCTCATTTCTTTTTTCCCCTGTGGTAAATACTCCTCAGATGGCTCAAGGAAAGGGACTTACTGTGAATTAGATCAATCAACTTGCTTTTATAACATTTAGTAAACAAACTACACTGAGGAGATAGAATGTTTAATACAAGAGGAGAGTAGAACCAGGGCTATGTGTTGAATCTTGGCATGGGAACTGGGCAATGAGCAAATCTCAGTGGTCTTTAGATAGAGCAAGTGAGTAAACAAAAGCATAGAATGAATTGGGTGAAGGAAGAGAAGGCTAAGATGAGAATGCTGCTTAGTCACTCAGTCATGTCTGACTTTTTGTGACCCCATGGACTGTATCCCTCCAGGCTCCTCTGTCCATGGGATTTACCCAGTCAAGAATACTGGAGTGGGTTGCCATTTCCTTCTCCATGGGATCTTCCTGACCCAGGGATCAAACCTGTGTCTCTCTTCTGCATTGGCAGGTGGATTCTTTACCACTGAGCCACCAAGGAAGCTCAAAGATGAGAATATATGAAAACAAATCATAAATAGAGTTATGAATTTGAGTCTAGGATGGTTTGAACAAGCAGACTTCACAGGTGAAATGAAAGGACTTCCAAAAATCAGAATTTGTACAAAACAGAGCTGACAAGAGAAGGAAGAGAAAAGGGCTGAAAACAAGGCCTCCCACGAGGCCATTTAGTCAGGACAGAAACAGGTTAATTTTGAAACAAACCTATTGCCTGGTGTATTAGTTTTCTATTCCTGCTTAAGAAATTACCACAAACTTAGTGGTTCATAACGCATCACAAAGTATGCTTGCAACTCAAGATGTCAGAAGCCCAAAATTAGTCTCGCTGGGTTAAAATCGAGATTTTGGCAGGGCTATATTCCTTCTGGAAGTTCTAAGGGGGAATCCATGTTGTTGCCTTTCCAACTTCTAGAGACTGTCCACATTCCTTGGTTCACGGCCCTCTTTTTCCATTTTCAAAGCCAGCAGCATCGGGCCAATTCCTTCTCATACTGTCATCTTACTGGTTCTCTCTTCTCCCACCCTTTTCTATTTCTAAAGATGCAATGTGATTACACTGAGCCCATCTGAATAATCCATCTCAAGTTCTGCTGATTAGCAACCTTGTAAGCTTCATTCTCCTTTGCCACATGACCTAACATAATCACAAATTCCAGGGGTTAGGACCTGGACATCTTAGGGAGGAGGCTCACTATTCTACCTCCCACACCTGGCCTGTCCAATGCACCATGAAGACCTGAAGAGGTCTTTTCATTTTTCTGAAGCCTGCTCAGACTGAGCAGAGGCTCAAAACATTCCTTGGGTCTGGCCCTGAAGCATCTCTTGCACACTAGGTAGCAGAATCTGCTAGATATAATACCAAGACCAACAACTCGCATGCTTGCTCAGGAAATGACAGATGGATGGATATGTGAGGTTGAGTTAGTCTCACAGTTGTATCCCTCCAGAGCCAGGGATCTGATAAATCCCCCGAGTCCCTATCATATCTTGGTGGGGGTTGGTAATGCTGTCACCATCCCCTGAGACTCCATGCTTTTATTTTTCTCTGTTTTAAATGGGAAAAAAAACAGTGTTAAAAGAAAGCATCTGACCAAATGATCTGTGGAATTGCTATGGCTGCTCCTGCTGACTGCAATCACCCAGGGACTGTTGAGCTGAGCTCAAGAAGAAGACAGAGCCTACGCAGAAAATATTTTAGCAGATTGATTTTTCATTGAGTGTGTTGTATATTCTGCCACCCATAATTTAACAGGGTCCAGTATGCCCATTTTGGTAGTCATTTCCATATTCATTACAAATATAATAGTCTTTTCTAAATCAGCACAGAAATAGAGGGTTGACAGTTTAAGGAACACAGAAACATGGAATTGCCTGATCCATATGAAGTCTTGAGTCAAAGGGACACCCCATTTGTTAGTTTTACTTTTAGTTTCATCATTTCAAAATATATTGCCCTATTAATTAGAGCCTGAAATGCCAGATTATGCTCGGAAGCAGCACATTACAGGAGTAGAGACGAAAGAAGATTCCTATAAAGAAATGACATTTTTTCACTTTAAAAAATAAACAAAATGAAGCAAAAAGGACAAACTGTAACTGTCATTTGAATTAACTAGTACATTAGAAACTCATATAGCTTGTAATAATATTTATCAGTCAGGATTTGGTCAGTGAAGCAAAAGCACTATGAGTGATGATTTATTATAGGAATTTGATGTTATAGGATCCTAAGTTATCTATGTAAGGCTGTTGCTTTTGCATCTTCTGTCAGGCATAAAGTCATCAAGGTCAGAACCAGGGAGGAAAGATAGGCACAGAGTGAGTAGAGGAGGGCCAAACTGAAACCTATGAGGATAAACTGGAATGTATGGGGATCAAGGAAAACTCCTAAGGGCAAAAGAAGCTACAAGAACAAACAAACCTGCAAAGATAAACTGGAATCCATGAATACAATTTGAAACCAGTATTCCTGTCTCACCATCACAATGTGGGTGACCTACAGATCTTCACTGCATGAGTCCGTCACCACTCTTCATTTCTGCTAAATGAGTCCCTTGGTCAAAAGCAATGCTGTGTGGAATATCATGAGGGGAAGAAGGTGCTGACAGTGGTTTTGGCAGAACTATTGCAGGCAGGAATGGTAAATCCATATACAGCGTGTCTATTCCAGTGAGAACATTCATTGCCCTTTCCATTAATGCAAGTGGTCCAATGCACTCATTCCTCTGGGGAATTGTGCCATATTAAGAGCTCACTGTTGACCTCTATTTTGGCAGGTTGGGCACTCAGCAGTGACTGGAGCCAGATAAACCTTGGTAGACAGAAGTTCATGTTGCTCCGGCATCATCTCCAACCTTGTCACTAACTACTGTTTTCATGATGAGTTCTGACGAGGGTTCAGTTCAGTTCAGTTCAGTCACTCAATCATGTCTGACTCTTTGCAACCCCATGGACTGCAGCAGGCCAGGCTTCCCTGTCCATCACCAACTCCTGGAGTCCACCCAAACCCATGTCCATCGAGTCGGTGATGCCATCCAACCATCTCATCCTCTGTTGTCCCCTTCTCTTCCTGCCTTCAATCTTTCCCAGCATCAGGGTCTTTTCCAATGAGTCAGTTCTTTGCATCAGGTGGCCAAAGTATTGGAGTTTCAGCTTCAGCATCAGTCCTTCCAATGAATATTCAGGACTGATTTCCTTTAGGATGGACTGGTTGGATCTCCTTGCAGTCCAAGGGACTCTCAAGAGTCTTCTCCAACACCACAGTTCAAAAGCATCAATTCTTTGGTGCTCAGCTTTCTTTATGGTCCAACTCTCATATCCATACATGACTACTGGAAAAACTATAGCTTTGAGCTAGAGACAGACCTTTGTTGGCAAAGTAATGTCTCTGCTTTTTAATATGCTGTCTAGGTTGGTCATAACTTTTCTTCCAAGGAGCAAGTGTCTTTTAATTTCATGGCTGCAGTCACCATCTACAGTGATTTTGGAGCCCCCCAAAATAAAGTCTGCCACTGTTTCCACTGTTTCCCCATCTATTTGTGACAAGGGTAGATAGGGAAATAGGCTAGGTGGCTGACATTCACAGAACTGAAAACTTATCCACCTGATAACTAAGCTATTCATCTGCTGAGTCACTCTGATATTCACTTGGAACACACATATCCTCATTCTCTGTGCCCATTCAGAAAGGTCTGTCCATGTACTTCTTCCCAGGTCTTGTTACCATATTTCCAATTTTATTTTTCTCCAAGTCCATGGACATCCAACCAAACAATTAGCCATGCTCGTGAATCAAGGTTGACCTGTGCCTTTTAAGCACAATGAACAACCAGGTGCACTGATTAAAGTTTTGCCCACTGGGAGGATTTCTCTTCACAACTTTTTTCCAGGGCTATTCACAGTGAGGCTGGTGTGGCACATGTTAACTTTTGGGTGGTTCCTGCATATTGTAAGCTGAGCTCAAGTTTTTTTTCCCTGTTTCAGATAACTGGTCATAGGTGATTCCCCATGAGACCATAGATGTAGGCAGGGAGATAGAAGATAATGTAGCAGTGGTGAAGGTGGTGGGCATCTGAGCACTTGCTTGTGGAATTTACTCGTGCCTCCAGAACTTGCTTGAGTCTGAGCTAATGTACACCGTCCACTTGATGACTAACTGCTGCTCTGCAAGACCAACTTCGTGTGTCACTGGATCAGACAACACCCTATTTATACGGGTGACTTAGGTCACTTGGTAACTTGAGGGTTTCCACTGGGTCACAGTAGCAAATAAGAAACTATTTATCAAAAGGAGAATACCTGCAGAGGATGACATTTCTTTACTCCCAAATTGTAAAGGTCTGTGGTGTGATTCACCAATAGGGACTTGACAAAAGATCTACAGAGCATCTCTCTCTGCTACTGACACTTCAAGCACCATCAGCTCTCTCAGGTCATATAGCCTAAGTGGTTGAGTAGCTTGTATAGGAGTGCGAACCTGATACAAAGCCTTCTCTTGTTCTGAGTCTGTTCAAAACTGGCAGCCTTTGGGGTTACTCAGATAAACTGGACCCCAACCAGAACCAAAATGAAGACCCTGATACCTCCAAAATCTGGAGAGGCCCAGTAAGCATTGTGACTCTGTCACCAGGGAATATGTTGATTTGTTCCAACAATGAAACCATGCTTGAAAGCACATGCCTGTCAGTGGAGTTACAACTTGATTGAGTTTGTGATAATACATTCATTCATTCTCCATGCTCTGCCTTCCGCACAAGCTAAACAATCAACTTGGTTGGGCTGTGGTAGGTAGAGGCAATTTTAATGGCTTCCACTTGTTATTCCCCACCCTAATAACCTTCACTTCACAGATCATGAAACAGGGATTCGGCCATAAAGTGTGTTTATTCCAACTATGCATTTGGAACTGGAGAGGAAACTACAGGGTGGGATTGAGGACTCATGGTCCACTGCCAGATAGACCTGAGGTAACACTCTTGATTACTTGACTGGCAAACCTCCCTATTGGTGGACAGCAGTGGTATTTTTGTTCCTCAATAGTGTCATTCATAGTCAGTGTCCAGTAATCCCCCAAATTTCTGATTGCCCCCCCTTTCCTCAATGCACAGTCACCCTGAGAAGTGGCCACAGATCTTTCTCCACCTTCTCCAGAGCACTTAGAAGCAGCCAAGCAACCCATTATGCTTCTTTTCTTTTCACTAAAATGTTCTATGGCAACACATACTTAGTCCCCCACATCTCATCCTTTATTACAGGTGTCTACAGGTTATTCTTTGTTTTAATTAATTAACTAATTTTAATTGAAGCCTAAGTACTTTACAATATTGTGGTGGTTTTTGCCATACATTGACATGAACCAGCCATGGGTGTACATGTGTCCCCCCATCCTGAACCCCTCTCCCACCTGCCTCCCCACCCCATCCCTCTGAGTTAGCCCAGAACATTGACTTTGCTCATGCTTCATGCATCGAACTTGCACTGGTCATCTATTTTACATATGGTAATATACATGTTTCAATGCTATTCTCTCAAATCATCCCACCCTCACCTTCTCCCACAGAGTCCAAAAGTCTGTTCTTTACATCTGTGTCTCTTTTGCTGCCTTGCATATAGGATCGTCATTACCATCTTTCTAAATTCCATATATATGTGTTAATATACTGTACTGGTATACAGGTTATTCTTTTTTTTTTTTTTTCATTTATTTTTATTAGTTGGAGGCTAATTACTTTACAACATTGCAGTGGTTTTGGTCATACATTGAAATGAATTAGCCATGGATTTACATGTATTCCCCATCCCGGTTCCCCCTCCCACCTCCCTCTCCACCCCATCCCTCTGGGTCTTCCCAGTGCACCAGGCCCGAGCACTTGTCTCATGCATCCAACCTGGGCTGGTGATCTGTTTCACCCTAGATAATATACATGTTTCGATGCTGTTCTCTTGAAACATCCCACCCTCGCCTTCTCCCAGAGTCCACAAGTCTGTTCTATACATCTGAGTCTCTTTTTCTGTTTTGCATATAGGGTTATCATTACCATCTTTCTAAATTCCATATATATGTGTTAGTGTACTGTAATGGTCTTTATCTTTCTGGCTTACTTCACTCTGTATAATGGGCTCCAGTTTCATCCATCTCATTAGAACTGATTCAAATGAATTCTTTTTAATGGCTGAGTAATATTCCATGGTGTATATGTACCACAGCTTCCTTATTCATTCATCTGCTGATGGGCATCTAGGTTGCTTCCATGTCCTGGCTACTATAAACAGTGCTGCGATGAACATTGGGGTGCACGTGTCTCTTTCAGATCTGGTTTCCTTGGTGTGTATGCCCACAAGTGGGATTGCTGGGTCATATGACAGTTCTATTTCCAGCTTTTTAAGAAATCTCCACACTGTTTTCCATAGTAGCTGTACTAGTTTGCATTCCCACCAACAGTGTAAGAGGGTTCCCTTTTCTCCACACCCTCTCCAGCATTTATTGCTTGTAGACTTTTGGATAGCAGCCATCCTGACTGGCGTGTAATGGTACCTAATTGTGGTTTTGATTTGCATTTCTCTGATAATGAGTGATGTTGAGCATCTTTTCATGTGTTTGTTAGCCATCTGTATGTCTTCCTTGGAGAAATGTCTGTTGAGTTCTTTGGCCCATTTTTTGATTGGGTCATTTATTTTTCTGGAGTTGAGCTGGAGGAGTTGCTTGTATATTTTTGAGATTAATCCTTTGTCTGTTGCTTCGTTTGCTATTATTTTCTCCCAATCTGAGGGCTGTCTTTTCACCTTGCTTATAGTTTCCTTTGTTGTGCAAAAGCTTTTAAGTTTCATTAGGTCCCATTTGCTTATTTTTGCTTTTGTTTCTAATATTCTGGGATGTGGGTCATAGAGAATCCTGCTGTGATTTATGTCGGAGAGTGTTTTGCCTATGTTCTCCTCTAGGAGTTTTATAGTTTCTGGTCTTACATTTAGATCTTTAATCCATTTTGAGTTTATTTTTGTGTATGGTGTTAGAAAGTGTTCTAGTTTCATTCTTTTACAGGTGGTTGACCAGTTTTCCCAGCACCACTTGTTAAAGAGGTTGTCTTTTTTCCATTGTATATCCTTGCCTCCTTTGTCGAAGATAAGGTGACCATAGGATCGAGGATTTACCTCTGGGCTTTCTATTCTGTTCCATTGATCTATATTTCTGTCTTTGTGCCAGTACCATACTGTCTTGATGACTGTGGCTTTGTAGTAGAGCCTGAAGTCAGGCAGGTTGATTCCTCCAGTTCCATTTTTCTTTCTCAAGATTACTTTGGCTATTTGAGGTTTTTTGTATTTCCATACAAATTGTGAAATTATTTGTTCTAGTTCTGTGAAAAATACCGTTGGTCGTTTGATAGGGATTGCATTGAATCTATAGATTGCTTTGGGTAGTATAGCCATTTTGACAATATTGATTCTTCCAATCCATGAACACGGTATATTTCTCCATCTGTTTGTGTCCTCTTTGATTTCTTTCATCAGTGTTTTATAGTTTTCTATGTATAGGTCTTTTGTTTCTTTAGGTAGATATACTCCTAAGTATTTTATTTTTTTGTTGCAATGGTGAATGATATTGTTTCCTTAATTTCTCTTTCTGTTTTCTCATTGTTAGTGTATAGGAATGCAAGAGATTTCTGTGTGTTAATTTTATATCCTGCAACTTTACTGTATTCGTTGATTAGCTCTAGTAATTTTCTGGTTGAGTCTTTAGGGTTTTCTATGTAGAGTATCATGTCATCTGCACACAGATAAAGTTTCACTTCTTCTTTTCCTATCTGGATTCCTTTTACTTCTTTTTCTGCCCTGATTGCTGTGGCCAACACTTCCAAAACTATGTTGAATAGTAGTGGTGAGAGTGGGCACCCTTATCTTGTTCCTGATTTTAGGGGAAATGCTTTCAATTTTTCACCATTGAGGGTGATGCTTGCTGTGGGTTTGTCATATATAGCTTTTATTATGTTGAGGTATGTTCCTTCTATTCCTGCTTTCTGGAGAGTTTTAATCATAAATGGATGTTGAATTTTGTCAAAGGCTTTTTCTGCATCTATTGAGATAATCATATGGTTTTTATCTTTCAATTTGTTAATGTGGTGTATTACATTGATTGATTTGCGGATATTAAAGAATCCTTGCATTCCTGGGATAAAGCCCACTTGGTCATGGTGTATGATTTTTTTAATATGTTGTTGGATTCTGTTTGCTAGAATTTTGTTAAGGATTTTTGCATCTATGTTCATCAGTGATATTGGCCTGTAGTTTTCTTTTTTTGTGGCATCTTTGTCTGGTTTTGGAATTAGGGTGATGGTGGCCTCATAGAATGAGTTTGGAAGTTTAGCCTTCCTCTGCAATTTTCTGGAAGAGTTTGAGTAAGATAGGTGTTAGCTCTTCTTTAAATTTTTGGTAGAATTCAGCTGTGAAGCCATCTGGTCCTGGGCTTTTGTTTGCTGGAAGATTTCTGATGACAGTTTCGATTTCCTTGCTTGTGATTGATTTGTTAAGATCTTCTATTTCTTCCTGGTTCAGTTTTGGAAAGTTATACTTCTCTAAGAACTTGTCCATTTCTTCCAAGTTGTCCATTTTATTGGCATAGAGCTGCGGGTAGTAGTCTCTTATGATCCTTTGTATTTCAGTGTTGTCTGTTGTGATCTCTCCATTTTTGTTTCTAATTTTGTTAATTTGGTTCTTCTCCCTTTGTTTCTTAATGAGTCTTGCTAATGGTTTGTCAATTTTGTTTATTTTTTCAAAAAACCAGCTTTTAGCTTTGTTGATTTTTGGTATGGTCTCTTTAGTTTCTTTTGCATTTATTTCTGCCCTAATTTTTAAGATTTCTTTCCTTCTACTAACCCTGGGGTTCTTCAGTTCTTCCTTCTCTAGTTGCTTTAGGTGTAGAGTTAGGTTATTTATTTGACTTTTTTCTTGTTTCTTGAGGTAGGCCTGTAATGCTATGAATCTTCCCCTTAGCACTGCTTTTACAGTGTCCCATAGGTTTTGGGTTGTTATGTTTTCATTTTCATTCATTTCTATGCATATTTTGATTTCTTTTTTGATTTCTTCTATGATTTGTTGGTTATTCAGAAGCATGTTGTTTAGCCTCCATATGTTTGAATTTTTAATAATTTTTTTCCTGTAATTGAGATCTAATCTTACTGCATTGTGGTCAGAAAAGATGACTGGAATGATTTCAATTTTTTTTGAATTTACCAAGGCTAGATTTATGGCCCAGGATGTCATCTATTCTGGAGAAGGTTCCGTGTGCACTTGAGAAAAAGGTGAAGTTGATTGTTTTGGGGTGAAACGTCCTATAGATGTCAATTAGGTCTAGCTGGTCCATTGTGTCCTTTAAAGTTTGTGTTTCCTTGTTAATTTTCTCTTTAGTTGATCTATCCATAGTTGTGAGTGGGGTATTAAAGTCTCCTACTATTATTGTCTTACTATTAATTTCCTCTTTCATACTCGTTAGCGTTTGCCTTACATATTGCGGTGCTCCTATGTTGGGTGCATATATATTTATAATTGTTATATCTTCTTCTTGGATTGATCCTTTGATCATTATGTAGTGTTCATCTTTGTCTCTTTTCACAGCCTTTATTTGAAAGTCTATTTTATCTGATATGAGTATTGTGACTCCTGCTTTATTTTGGTCTCCATTTGCGTGAAATATTTTTTTCCAGCCCTTCACTTTTAGTCTGTATGTGTCCCTTGTTTTGAGCTGGGTGTCTTGTAGACAGCATATATAGGGGTCTTGCTTTTGTATCCATTCAGCCAGCCTTTGTCTTTTGGTTGGGGCATTCAACCCATTTACATTTAAGGTAATTATTGATAGGTATGGTCCCATTGCCATTTACTTTGTTGTTTTGGGTTCACGTTTATACCACCTTTCTGTGTTTCCTGCCTAGAGAAGATCCTTTAGTATTTGTTGAAGAGCTGGTTTGGTGGTGCTGAATTCCCTCAGCTTTTGCTTGTCTGTAAAGCTTTTGATTTCTCCTTCATATCTGAATGAGATCCTTGCTAGGTACAGTAATCTAGGTTGTAGGTTATTCTCTTTCATTACTTTAAGGATGTCCTGCCATTCCCTTCTGGCCTGAAGGGTTTCTATTGATAGAT
The DNA here is from genome assembly GCF_023699985.2 of Odocoileus virginianus. Classification (NCBI taxonomy): domain Eukaryota; kingdom Metazoa; phylum Chordata; class Mammalia; order Artiodactyla; family Cervidae; genus Odocoileus; species Odocoileus virginianus. The sequence goes on along the minus strand of NW_027224318.1, from coordinate 3,241,691 downwards.
CAGCTGTTATCCTTATGGGAATCCCTTTGTGTGTTATTTGTTGTTTCTCCCTTGCTGCTTTTAATATTTGTTCTTTGTGTTTGATCTTTGTTAATTTGATTAATATGTGTCTTGGGGTGTTTCGCCTTGGGTTTATCCTGTTTGGGACTCTCTGGGTTTCTTGGACTTGGTTGGCTATTTCCTTCCCCATTTTAGGGAAGTTTTCAGCTATTATCTCCTCGAGTAACTTCTCATGGCCTTTCTTTTTGTCTTCTTCTTCTGGGACTCCTATGATTCGAATGTTGGGGCGTTTCACATTGTCCCAGAGGTACCTGAGGTTGTCCTCATTTCTTTTGATCCTTTTTTCTTTTTTCCTCTCTGCTTCATTTATTTCCACCATTTTATCTTCTAACTCACTTATCCTATCTTCTGTCTCCGTTATCCTACTCATGTTTCCCTCCAGAGTGTTTTTCATCTCATTTATTGCATTATTAATTTTTAATTGACTCTTTTTTATTTCTTCTAGGTCCTTATTAAACATTTCTTGCATCTTCTCAATCTTTGTCTCCAGGCTATTTATCTATAACTCCATTTTGTTTTCAAGATTTTGGATCATTTTTATTATCATTATTCTAAATTCTTTTTCAGGTAGATTCCCTATCTCCTCCTCTTTTGTTTGACTTGGTGGGCATTTTTCATGTTCCTTTACCTGTTGGGTATTTCTCTACCTTTTCATCTTGTTTAGATTGCTGTGTCTGGAGTGGGCTTTCTGTATTCTGGTGGTCTGTGGTTCCTTTTTATTGTGGAGGTTTCACCCAGTGGGTGGGGTTGGACGATTGGTTTGTCAAGGTTTCCTGGTTAGGGAAGCTTGTGTCAGTGTTCTGGTGCGTGGAATTGGATTTCTTCTCTCTGGAGTGCAATGGAGTGTCCAGTAATGAGTTTTGCGATGGGTCTATGTGTTAGGTGTGAGTTTGGACAGCCTGTATGTTGACACTCAGGTCTGTGTTCCTGCACTGCTAAAGAATTTGCGTGGTATGTCTTGTTCTGGAGCGTATTGGCTCTTTGGTGGTGGTTGGTTTTGGTGTAGGTATGGAGGCTTTCGGATGGTCTCTTATTCCTTAATGTTCCGTGTAGTCAGGAGTTTTCTGGTTTTCTCAGGTTTTGGGCTTAAGTCTCCTGCCTCTGGATTTCAGTTTTATTCTTCCAATAGTCTCAAGACTTCTCCAACTATACAGCACTGATAATAAAACTTCTAGGTTAATGGTGAAAAGATTCTCCACCATGAGAGACAACCAGAGAGGTTCACAGAGTTACATGAAGAATAGGAGAGGGAGGAAGGAGATAGAGGTGAGCAGGAGGAGAAAAAGGGGACTCAAGAGGAGAGAGACAGACCTACACAGTTCTCTGTTTCCAAAGTGTTCTCCATAGCCCAGACACCCACAAAGATTCACAGAATTGGATTGGAAAAGAAGGGGAAAGGAGGAAATAGAGGTGTTCTGAGGTAGAAAACAGAGTCAAAAGTGGGAGAGAGTAATCACCACACTCCTGAATAGAAATGGGAACTGAATATTGGATTCTTAAATGTCCAAAATTTATATCACATACTGAAAAACAAAGATTAAAAATCTAACGTAGAGGTTAGACTCTTTGAAATACAATATTTAAAAACAAAAACAAAAACACAAAAAAAATTTAGAAATATATATGAAGTTCGGTTTAAAAATAGGGCTTCTCTCTCTCTCTTTTTTTTTTTTGGCAAGGTTATAGTGAAATGAAAATGAAAATTAAGGAATAATAGAGGAGTATTAGAGGACTTTAAAAGGAAATAGGAGAGAAAAACAAGAAAAAGAAAAAAAAAGAAAAAAATTTTTGTTTTTCCCTAATTAAAAAAATCGTAAAAATATATGAAAATGAAAGTTGAGGAGTAATGGGAGAGTAATAGAGAATTTTAAAAGAAAATAAAAGAGAAAAAATAAAAAATAATAAAAAAAAGAAAGAAAAGGAAAAAAATTTTTTTTAATTAAAAAAAATATACATATATATCTAGGAATTTCTCTGGAGCTGTTGCGGTCAGTGTAGGTTCAGTTCAATTTCAGATAGCTCCTCTTTCCAGCTTACACTTCTCGATATCTATAGGCTTCTTCCGGTGTAGTCGGTGTTACCTTCAGGGATTTTAATCTGTTGCACCGGTCCTTTCTGAAGCGGTTCCCTTTGTTTATTTGGCTTCTGTTTGCCGTCTCTTCAGCGTCTAATTTCCGCCCTGACACAGGTGGGCGGAGCTGATCTCTTATTTAGGTTCGCTAGTTCAGTTCAGTCCTGCTACGGGGAGGGTGGGGCGCTGCAGACAGATACCGCTCTGTGTGGATAGCACTCACCGTGTTCCGGCCACACTGGGTTTGCCCCACTCACGGGTGTCTGTGCTTTCCCCGTCTACACTGCTCAGGCTCCCGGCTGCTCTATATGGAGCGGGCCCTGCGTTGAGTGCAGTTCCAGTTTTCGGGTACTCCACAAAAGCGCGGATTCAGTTGTGCCTGCGTTTTGTGCCTTCCCCGGCCTGAGCGGTTCAGGCAGCCAGGGGCTTGGGCGCACTCTCCCCGGATGTGGCGCGCCTTTTCCCTCCGCGGCGAGCGGCCCAGGCAGCCAGAGGCTTGGGCGCACTCTCCCCGGATGCGGCGCACCTTTTCCCTCCGCGGCCCCAGCGTGCGCCGCCAGGTTGGGTCTCAGGAAGTCTTTAGATAGGAACCAGGGGCCCTGTTTGCAGTGTGGGAGGGGGTGGCTTCTCTGGGGCTGAGTTTGCCCCTTTCCCCTCCCCCCTGCCTCCTACCTCCAGCGGGGATGGGCCAGCTCTTCTCTGGAGTTTCTCAGTCCCTTTGTTTTGCGAACTGCCGGCAGTGTGTTCAGGCCGGTTAATTTTCTCCCTTGCTATCCCACAGTTTAAAAGAGCTCCCTCCGATTGCTCTCAGGGCCTTCAGGCCGGTCCTTACCCTAAGCAATGCCGCCCACTCCTCTCCGTTCTGCCCCCCTTGTTGGTGGCGGGTGCGGGCATCTGGGGTACTTTTCTGCTGGGAGTTGCTTTTAGGCATGTAATCTGTGGGCCTTATTTAATTTTTCCTCCCAGTTAGTTTGCCCTCCGAGATTTGAAAACTTCCCTCAGACTCGCCGGTGCGAGGGTTTCCTGGTGATTGGAAACTGCCTCTATTAAGACTCCCTTCCCGGGACGGATCTCTGTCCCTAGCTCTTTTGTCTCTCTTTTTATCTTTTATATTTTGTCCTACCTCCCTTCGAAGACAATGGGCTGCTTTTCTGGGCGCCTGATGTCCTCTGCTAGCAATCAGAAGTTGTTTTGTGAAATTTGCTCAGCGTTCAATTGTTCTTTCGATGAATTTGTAGGGGAGAAAGTGGTCTCCCTGTCCTATTCCTCCGCCATCTTGGCTCCTCCCTCTACAGGTTATTCTTAACTAGCTGTTTGCCACTACCTAACATGAACTACCAGGGTTCCTGGTATCTCTAGAAACCAGATAGTTAGTGCCTTTTGATCTCATCAGTTTAGAAAATCAATTACAGAGAACCTAAAAACAATAAAGAGAATCTATCTTTAAGGGTTGTGGTTACCCTAGAATTACTTCTGATACCAAATTGTGCACCAGCATTTGATCAGAGAAACAGACTAGTAAGAAAGATCTAGAATAAGTGGTTTATCATAGGGACTTGACTTTTTGCAAATGTGTGGTTCATATAAGCAGTCTATGTGAGTCTCTTCTTTAGGAATCTAGTGAGGGTATGAAGTGAGCAGAGCCAGCAGCCAGGAAGGGAAATTGGGTGTGACACAGGGGAAAGCATGGATAAACTGCAGGCTGCAAGGACAAAATAAAACCTGTACTTTTCCCCACCTCCTCCACATTTGATGATGGGGGTGCAGGATGGACCGGTGCCCTTTACCATAGGTGCAAGTGTTCCTGGCTTAGGGCTCAGAGAAGCTGGAGGCAAAATCCTGCAGGTGCTGGAGGAGCTCTAGTCCTTGCTGCTGCCTCACAGCGGTAAGGTAAGCCAGTCCATGACAACATGGCTGAGTAGCAAAATACCTGGTCGTGCACTAAATTTCAGAGCATAGGAGCAGTTTCTACTTCTCTTCTGCCTTGCCAATCTCATGTAGATTCCTCTTGTGGGAAAGCCTTACCCAGAACCACACAGGAAGAGAAATTCAGGGAAAAATAGTTCCAGCCTTAGCTAAGTTCACACATGAATCCAGCAAACGTTTATCAGGCTCTTCTATGATCAGGCTTTATGCTGGGCATTGAGGATATAGAAATATGAGACACAGGCCCTGATGTCAAGAAAGTTCACAGTTTAAAAGCAGGGAGGGAGCATTTATGTCCCTATTCAACTACAGTGTAACATACTATGTGCTCTGACAAATAGCATCACATAGAATCTTAGGAGATGCTCAATAAATATTTGTTAACTACCACGTATGATAGAAGTATACACTGGTGCTATAGCAATGCAAAACTTGAGGCAGTATGGCTAAGTGTGGCTAGAAGTACTGGAAAAAAAAAAAAAGGCCATACTGGAAGAAGTAATTCCTGAACCAACTCTTGAAGACTGAGTTGAAGCTAACCAGGTGAAGAAAAAGGAGAAAGGAATTCTAGAGAGAGGAAAGGCATGCAAATGAATTAGCATAATATATTTGGGGAAACATGCCAAGCATTGAGAGGCTGGGAGAGGTGCACAGGTCAAATGATGAAGGACTCCAATCCCATGTGAGGGAGTTCTGACTCCCAGTCTTTTAGCAATGTTCTGGTGGTTGTGATTTAGTCGCTAAGTCGTGTCCGACCCTTTTAGCCTGCCAGGCTTCTCTGTTCATGGAATTTTCCAGGCAAGTGGGTTGGAGTGGGTTGCCATTTCCTTCTCCAGAGATCTTTCCGACCCGGGGATTGAACCCGGGTCTCCTGCACTGCAGGCAAATTCTTTACCGACTGAGCTACCAGGGAATTGTCAAATTATTCTGCTTCAAGAGTGTCTTGGCTATTCTTGACTCTCTGAAGTTTCATATAAATATAAGAATTAGCGTGTCCACTTTCATTTTTAAAAATGCTATATTCTTCCATTTATTTAGGTATTTTAAAATTTTCTTTCGATAGTATTCCGGTCTTGCCCAGCTATTAATTTTCCCTTATATTTGATGTTTCTGATGCTATCATAAATGCATATTTTTCAAATTTCATCTCCTGATTGCTTGTTTCTGGTTTATAGGAATACATTTTTTCACATTGACCAATGGCCTTGCAAAATTCACTTATTTATTTATTTATTTATTTCTCATCCTTTGTTGAGTTGTCTGTATTTTCTTTGCATACATCAGGTAATTTTTCATTTTTTTTCTAGTCTTTATACCTTTATCATTATTTTTAGCTTGTCTTTTTTGCACTGGTTCCTGTCTCCAGTGTAAGGTTTTATAGAAGTATTCATATAAAGCATCCTTTTCATGTTCCTGATCTGATGGGAGCCTTTGTTTTACCATTACCTGAGATGCTTGCTGTCAGCTTTTATTGGATAAATATTCCTTATCAGATTAAGTATGTTCCCTCCTCTATATAATTTGCCAAGAAGGTATTTTCCCTTACTTTTGAAAGGATGCTGAATTTTAACAAATGCTTTGTCAGTATCTATTGAGGATATCATGTGATTTTTCCCTTTTTCTTCTATTAGTTAGGCAAATTGCATTGATTGATTTTTGAATATTGAACTCTTCCCTGCATTCTGGAATCAATCTCAGTTGGAAATGTTATATTATCCTTTTTTAAAAAATCACTTGGTTCAACTTGATTGTCTCAGGCTGGGTTCCCCAGGAAGCCAACTCTAAGATAGGGTTCAATATGTAAAGTATTTACTATGGGATACCTTTGGGAGCAACAACCTTGTGGAATTGAGGGGAAAGGAGTAGGGGCGGTCAGAGGGAGAAGTCATGATATGATGAAGCTCAAGAACCTCAGCTGATGCTATGGAAAGCTCTAGAGCTAGAATGACCCCTTAATATTTTGTCAACGATATAGCGGCTACAAGAAAAGTAGTTTTTCTCACTCTGTTCTCAGCTTTAGCAGATGATCACTCCAGTTTGTAGTACATACATCTAAGAGAGCAGAGAGTGTCTGCTAGTGCTTTCTTTTGGATTTGAGTGTCAAGCCAACCAGCTGTGCCTCTCTTCAAAAAGAAATTAAAATTTCTGCTGCTCCATTTCCAAAGCATTCTGTGCTGGGCACACACCTTTTTGAAGTTGTTTCTGCTTTCATTTCCAACTCCATTACCACTGATGTGCACAGTGAATGTGCTGGCATTGATATTCACATTTAGTTATTCTTACCAGCAGTCAGAATACCAGATGTCTGCTCACACACAGCTGAGAAGCTTTCCATTCTTTGCATCCCACTTCGCTTTTTTAATCTCAATAGATCTAAGAACAGTAACAAAATGCTGATACACTAGTCATTATTTCAATGCATTTCATTGGCAAGATCGTAACAGAACATCTAGCTCAGAGGGCAGCCAGAGCCTCAGAGGAAAGTCTTAACTCAAGAGTCTTTCACAAGGATCAACATCTTCCTCTCCACCATCACGCTCAGAAAGCGAATCCTTTTAGCTGATATGATTCCCATGCCAATAATCTATAAATATTCCTCAATAGTTCTTCCTGCACATTAAGAATTCACTCCATATCTTCAATCACCTACTGGATATCATACACAACTTACTACAAAGTCAGTATTTTCAAAACCTAACATCAACCTTTAGGCCAAATCAGAGTCCCCTTCTAACTTATTCCTGTCAATGGCACCACAATCCTTCCTGATATCTGGTTCAAAACTGTGTCATGCTTGATCCTTTGATCCCTTCAGCTTCACTCTCATACTCAAACCATACCTACATGCTCTGAAATCTTTAAGCCCGTGTGTCTGAGCCCAGTCTCTACCTTCTTTAATCTATCCAGATACTGTGGTCAGCTGAATCTTGAAGTAGCATGTCAGTTGGTTCCTCTGTGAAATAGACACTACTTGGAGTTAGGAGTTCAAGAGCTTTATCAGGAATTGGTGGAGTAATACCTGTAAGAGATGAAAGTGAGAAGAAGCAGGATTGGGCATGAAGCGCATTCAGACCATGCCACAGGCCTGATACTGAAAGGGAAGAGGGAGAGGACACAGAATTTGGGCAGGGGATTCCTTAGACTGCAGTGCTAATCTAACGTGTGTGTGCTAAATTGCTGCAGTCTATATATAGTCTTGGCCAAACCAACGTGGATCTGTGGAGACACGGTATCTCTTGCCATCTATGAGCTCAGTCAGTTATATGAGACAGTCAATTATTAAGTGGATAATTACAATGAAATGTAAAAAGAGAAAGGAATAACTGACAGGTTTCTTTAATAATGTTGGACAGATAGGAAGGGTCAGTATTTCAAGTGTAAATACTAGCATGTGTAAAAACCTGGAAATGTGAAGGGGTCTGGTGTGATTGGGAAGTGGCAAGTTTTATTTGACCATACATGGTGTGGTGAAATGCATAGGGGGAAAATGGTGCTTAATAGTGATATCAAATACAGTTCTATGTCCATAACTGTAAGGATCCTGATGATGAAAATATAGGGATCTTCTTATCAATAGATTATGAGGCAAGGATATTTCAAGTATATTATTCTCTGAAATGCATCAACTTCAACGATTACTTCTTGGTGGTTTAAACATCTGATTCCCTTCTCCTTTTAACCAGGCAACAGTCCTATCTTTAGAATTTTCAGTTGATCTTCTGTTGTGATTCATAATTTTTTTCTGTGTAACAATTGCAATGTATTTCTTTTTTTCCTTGGTTTTTCATTTATTTTTAAAAAACTTTTTATTTTGTATTGGGATATAGCCAATTAACAATGTTGTGATAGTTTCAGGTGACAGTGAAGGGACTCAGCCATACATATACATGTATCCATTCTCCCCCAAACTCCCCTCCCATCCAGGCTGCCACATAACATTGAGCAGAGTTCCATGTGCTATACAGTAGGTCTTTGTTGGTTATCCATTTTAAATATAGCAGTGTGTACAGGCAACCATAAGTTCATTCTCTAAGTCTGTCTCTTTGTATTTTGTAAGTAAATTACTTTATATCATTTCTTTTTTTTTTTAATTTTTATTTTTATATCATTTCTTTTTAGATTCTACATATAAGGAATGTCATGGGCTTCCCTGGTGGCTCAGTGTTAAAGAATCCACCTGTCAATGCAGGAGATGCAGGAGACATGAGTTCAGTCCCTGGGTTGGGAAGATCCCCTGAAGGAGAAAATGGCAACCCACTCCAGTATTCTTGCCTGAGAATTCCATGGACAGAGGAGCCTGGAGGGTTGCAGTCCATGGGGTTGCAAAGAATCAGACATGACTGAGTGACTGAGCTCACATGCATAAGGGAAGTTATACAATATTTGTCTTTGTCTGTCTGACTTATTTCACTCAGTGTGACAATCCATCCATATTGCTGCAAATGGCATTATTTCATTCTTTTTAATGGCTGAGTAATATTCCATTGTATGTATGTACCACATCTTCTTTATCCATTCCTCTGTTGATGGACATTTAGGTTGCTTCCATGTCTTGGCTATTGTAAACAGTGCTGCAATGAACATTGGGGTGCATGTATCCTTTTGGATCAATAATACATTTATTTTTATCCTGCATAACATGGTTGAATGAATATACAAGTCTGAGCCACCATCTGTCTTGTGAATAATGCTGCATAGGCAATGGAAAATCAGTAGGGTATGTGGAGTTGTGTGTATATATGTGAAAGGATGTAGGTAAGCAATACACAGGCATTCAAGGAAAATCACTTTTTTAATGAGTGCATTAGGAAAAACTATTGCAAATTGCATGTTGATTTACATAGCTCTCAGATCAACTGAGAATATTTTATTTTGAGATTCTATAGAGCTTTCTGATGTAGTCACTCTAAATTTGGGACTCATTCTTAGTTTACCAAACATAGTCACCCATACCACAATCTACTATTTAGAGGATGGTAGTTCAGTAGAATCTTGAAATGAGAATATTCAGATAGCATTCCCTTCTGAAAAAAATGATCAGAAGTGTTCATTTTGGCCAAAAATATGAAGTATCTATGGATGGATATAATTTTGAGCTCAAATTACTACTGAAGAAAGAACATATACATGCTCTGTTATTTTCAGAGACAATGCATTTTACTGTCAAGGCTTCGACACATCTTAACAATTACACAATTTATTATTCAAGTTGCTGAAGTGTGAATAGAGTGCTAATAGTCATCTTTCTTTTCATTGAATGTTGACATGACCTTAAGTTTTTCTGTTATTTCTGTCCATTTTCCTTATTTAACCATATTTAATTCTATCTTGTGAATGGTTTTTTCTCATTGCATCATGTCAGTGGCATATGATAAGCTTTCCTTATTACTAGTGGTGTTAGTTAGCATCGATCATTTGCTTAAGATGGTGTTTATAAGACTTCAGGACCTGTACCCCTGTGAGAAAAGAAAACCAACTAGAGTAGGATATGATATGATGTATAGCTCTTTCTGTCTTTATCCTTGCAATATTCAGTCAGCTCCATATTTTACCCAGCCCTTTCAGTAAGTTATGTCATACATTTGTGTCAAGGTTAACCTCACTTATCACAGTTTGCATTCAATCCCAAGATACCTAATATCCAGGTTACTTTACATTAAAAAAATAATTTCATGCAGTTAAGTTCATTCTTTGTTATGTACAGTTTTATGGGCTTTTATAAATGCATAGAGTTATGTGTATACCAACCACCACACTGCCATATAGAAAATTCCATTATTCTGAATATCACTTCATGAGACACCTTAGCATCACGTAAGAACCTCCAGCAATACTGATTTATTATCCTTCCCTACAGTTTGACCTTTTCTGGAATGCCAATTTAGCCTAACTTCTGTCACTTAGCAAAACATATTTAAATTTTATCTGTGTTATGTGAGTCAACAGGTCGTTCTTTTAAAACTGCTGAATAGTATTACACTGTATGTTATCTCACAGTTTGTGTATTCATTCACTGTTTGAAGGACATCTTGGTTATTTCCATTTTTTTTTGGCAATAGTGACTAAAGCTGATTTAACATTTACATCCTTGTTTTTGTATGAATTTAAGTTTTTAGTTTACTTGGGTGCATATCTAGGAGTAAGACTGCTGAGTCATATGGTAAGTTCATATTTAACTTTGTAAGAAATTAGCGAGTTGTTTTCCAGAATCAATGTACCACTTTTTATTACTACCAGCAATGAATGAGTGTTCCTCTTACTTGGAATTCTCAGGAACATTTGGTACTATCAAGTTTATTTACTTTAGCCACTTTAATAAATGTGCATGGGTCTCTCACTGTGCTTTTAATTTGTGCTTCTCTAATGATTAAAGGCTATGGTTTTTCCAGTGGTCACATATGGATGTGAGAGTTGGACTGTGAAGAAAGCTGAGCACCAAAAAATTGATGCTTTTGAACTGTGGTGTTGGAGAAGACTCTTGAGAGTCCCTTGGACTGCAAGGAGATCCAACCAGTCCATCCTAAAGGAGATCAGTCCTGGGTGTTCATTGGAAGGACTGATGCTGAAGCTGAAACTCCCATACTTTGGCCACCTCGTGCGAAGAGTTGACTCACTGGAAAAGACCATGATGCTCGGAGGGATTGGGGGCAGGAGGAGAAGGGGACGACAGAGGATGAAATGGTTGGATGGCATTACCAACTCGATGGACATGAGTTTGAGTAAACTCCAGGAGTCAGTGATGGACAGGGAGGCCTGGTGTGCTGTGATTCATGGGGTCGCAAAGAGTCAGACACGACCGAGTGACTGAACTGAACTGAATGATTAATGATTTTGAGCATCTTTTCATGTGCTTATTTTCCATTCATATACAGTCTTTAGTGAGTTGTCTGTTAACATCCTTTGTCCAGTTTCTACTAAGTTGTTTGTTTTCTTAATGTTGAATTTTAAGATTTTTAAATATATCCTGGCTACAAGTCCTTTATCTGATATGTCATTTCCTTCTAGTCTGTGATTTATTTTTTTTTTATTCTTAAGAGTTTATTTCCAGAGCAAAAGATTTTTAAAATTACATTTCTTTGCTGAGATCATTGTAGATTCACATGTAGTTATAAGAAATAATAGAGATCTTATATATCCTTTATCCAATTTCCCCCACTGGTAGCATCTTGCAAAACTATAGCGCAGTGTCACAACCAGGATATTGACACTGGTAGTCAAGGTAGGAAACATTTGAACTACCAAAAAGATCCATCATTTTGTCCTCATAAAGCTATACCATCTTCCCTCCGGACCCAACCCCTGGCAACTACTAACTTGTTTTCTACTTCTATAATTTGTCATTTCAAAAATGATATGTAAGTGGACTCATACAATATGTAAATATTGGGGATTGACTTTTGCAAAACATATTTCTCTGGAGAGTCATTCAGTTTGTTGTATGTAACAATATTCATTTTTACTGCTGAGTAATAGTTCATTCAGTGGTGTGGAAGACAAACTTCTGTTTGTTTTACAATTCACCCATCGAAAGACATCTGGGTTTCAATTTTTGGCTTTTACAAAGAAACCTGTTATAAACATTTGTGAACTGGTTACAAGTAAATGCAAGTTTTAATTTCGCTAGGATAATCGCCCCAAAAGTGCAATTGCTAGGTAATATCAGTTCAGTTCAATTGCTCAGTCATGTCTGACTCTTTGCTACCCCATGGACTGCAGCACACCAGGCCTCCCTGTCCATCACCAACTCCCAGAGCTTACTCAAACTCATGTCCATTGAGTTGGTGATGCCATCCAGCCATCTCATCCTCTGTCATCCCCTTCTCCTCCCACCTTCAATCTTTCCCAGCATCAGGGTCTTTTCCAATGAGTCAGTTCTTTGCATCAGGTGGCCAAAGTATTGGAATTTCAGCTTCAACATCAGTCCTTCCAATGAATATTCAGGACTGATCTCCTTTAGGATGGACTGGTTGGATCTCCTTGCAGTCCAAGGGACTCTCAAGAGTCTTCTTCAACACCACAGTTCAAAAGCATCAGTTCTTCGGTGCTCAGCTTTCTTTATAGTCCAACTCTCACATCCATACATGACTACTGGAAAAATCACAGCTTTGACTAGATGGACCTTTGTTGCAAAGTAATGACTCTGCTTTTTCATGTGCTGTCTAGGTTGGTCATAACCTTTCTTCCAAGGAGCAAGCGTCTTTTAATTTCATGGCTGCAATCACCATCTGCAGTGATTTTGGAGCCCAAAAAATAAAGTCTGTCACTGTTTCCCCGTCTATTTGCCATGAAGTGATGGGATCAGATGCTATGATCTTAGTTATTACCATGAGCTAGGTAATATAGTGGTTCCATTTTAACTTTTTAAGAAACTGCCAGACTGTTTGGTTCCAATTTTTGGCTATTATAAAGAAAGAAATATTGTTGTACAAGTTTACATGTGAGCATGAGTTTTCTTTTCCTTGGGATAATTGCCAGAGAGTGCAATTGCTAGGTCATATGGTGACTGCATTTTAGTTTATTTATTTATTTTTTTAAGAAACTGCCAGACTGTTTTCCATAGTGGCTATGTCATTTTACATTTCCACGAGAAATATATGCCAGGGTCTTCTCTACATTTTCACAAATTTTTTTACTTTAGTCATTCAGATAGATGTGTACTGATAGATATGCTGATATTGAATCAGCACTTCCCTAATGTATAATGATGCTGAGCATCTTTTCAAATGCTTGTTTGCCATTGCTGCATCTTCTTGAGTAAAATATCTGTTCATGTATTTTGCTCATTTTCTAACTGAGTTGTTTGAATTTGTTTATTGACTTTCAGACTTTTTTTATATGTTCTAGATATTAGTCCTTTGTAGGATATGTGGTGTGCATATTTTTTCTCCCTGTCTGTAGCATACCTTTTCATGTTCTTAACAGGATCTTTCACAGAGCAGAAGTTTTTATTTTGATGAAGTCCAATTTATCATTCTTTTCTTTTATGGATCATACTTTAATGTCAAGTCTATGAAATGTTTTCTTAGCTCTAGATCTTGAAGATATCCTCCTATGTTTTTTCTAAAATTTTACTATTTTTATGTTTTATATTTAACTGCATGGTATAGTTTGAGTTAATTTTTCTTAAGGTTTGAGCCTTAGGTCAGGGTTTTTGTTCTTGTTGTTTTGGGTTGGTTTACTTTATTTTTTGGCCTATGGATGTTCAATTGCTCCAGCACAATTTGTTGACAAGCCTATCCTTCCTCCATTGATTTGCTATTGCACTTTTGTCAAAAGCAGTTGAACTTTATTTGTGTAGATCTACTTGTAGGTTTTCTATTTTATTTACTGATTTATGTGTCCATTCCTCTGCAACAGTACAGTCTTGATTACTCTAACCATATAAATAAGTCTTCAAGTTTGATAGACTGTTTCTTCTCACTTTAATCTTTTTTTTTCAAAATTGTCTTTATGTTTATGTCTCAAAAACAAAATGCTAAGTGAGAAAAGACAAACACAAAAGATTATATATTGAATTATTCATTTTAAATGTAATTTCCAGAGAAGATAAATCTGCAGAGACAGAACAGTTCACTGGTTGTCTAGACTTGGGTCTGAGAGTGGGTTTAGATTACACACGGACATGAAGGAACTTTTTGGAGTGATGGACATGTTGTAAAACTAGACTTCAGAGAGAGTTGCACAACTTTAATTTTGAACAATTGTTCTAATGAACAATTTTGAACAACTCTGATTTTACTAAAACCATTGAAATCTATACTTAGAGTGGGTTAATTTTATGTTATATAAATTATACCACAGTAAAGCTATAAAAAGTGGCAGATGAAAACATGTGATTATCTATGCTACTACCCTGAATCCCATTGAAACAGCAACAAAAAAATAAGACACATATAAATCATAACCACAAAGAGAACAGGTGAGAAGACTCAGCAGGAGAAATAAATAAAAAAAATCTGAAAGATCTACAGTAGACAGAAGATGGGTAAATGGCTTAGAACATAAAGAACTGAAGCCTAAGAAGCAACAGAGGGGAATAACAATAAGACCTGAAGTAATCTTACTTTGTCACACTTAAGCATGGCTAAAGTTGAGGTGATATGAAAGGACTGGTTGAAAATCTTTAAAAAAAAAAAAGATGCTGTTAGACTTCCTAGTCTCCTATACTAATTTGTGTAGACCCATGTCTGTCCCAACACATTGACATGATATTTAATTTCTGGAGAAATTATACATGCTAAAGTAGGAAGTCAACAATTCCTGGACTAACAGGCAAATTTGGCTTTGGAGTACAGAATGAAGCAGGGCAAAGGCTAACAGAGTTTTGTCAAGAGAACGCACTGGTCATAGCAAACACTCTTCCAACAACACAAGAGAAGACTCTACACATGGACATCACCAGATGGTCAATACCGAAATCAGATTGATTATATTCTTTGCAGCCAAAGATGGAGAAGCTCTATACAGTCAGCAAAAACAAGACTGGGAGCTGACTGTGGCTCAGATCATGAACTCCTTATTGCCAAATTCAGACTTAAATTGAAGAAAGTAGGGAAAACCACCAGACCATTCAGGTGGAAGTGAGAAATAGATTCAAGGGATTAGATCTGATAGAGAGCCTGAAGAACTATGGATGGAAGTTTGTGACATTGTACAGGAGGCAGGGATCAAGACTATCCCCAAGAAAAAGAAATGCAAAAAGGCAAAATGGCTGTCTGAAGAGGCCTTACAAATAGCTGTGAAAAGAAGAGAAGTGAAAGGCAAAGGAGAAAAGGAAAGATATACCCATTTGAACACAGAGTTCCAAAGAATAGCAAGAAGAGATAAGAAAGCCTTCCTCAGTGATCAATGCAAAGAAATAGAGGAAAACAATAGAATGGGAAAGACTAGAGATCTCTTCAGGAAAATTAGAGATACCAAGGGAACATTTCATGGAAAGATGGGCACAATAAAGGACAGAAATGGTATGGACCTAACAGAAGCAGAAGATATTAAGAAGAGGTGGCAAGAATACAAAGAACTATACAAAAAAGATCTTCATGACCCAGATAATCACGATGGTGTGGTCACTCACCTAGAGCCGGACATCCTGGAACACGAAGTCAAGTGGGCCTAATGAAGCATCACTGCGCACAAAGCTAGTGGAGGTGATGGAATTCCAGTTGAGCTATTTCAAATCCTAAAAGATGATGCTGTGAAAGTGCTGCACTCAATATGCCAGCAAATCTGGAAAATCAGCAGTGGCCACAGGACTAGAAAAAGTCAGTTTTCATTCCAATCCCAAAGAAAGGGAATGCCAAAGAATGCTTAAACTATTGCACAATTGCACTCATCTCACGCTAGCAAAGTAATGCTGAAAATTCTCTAAGTCAGGTTTCAAGAGTACATACACCAAGAACTGCCAGATGTTCAAGCTGGATTTAGAAAAGGCAGAGGAACCAGAGATCAAATTGCCAACATCTGTTGGATCATTGAAAAAGCAAGAGTTCCAGAAAAACATCTATTTCTGCTTTATTGACTATGCCAAAGCCTTTGACTGTGTGGATCACAATAAACTGGAAAATTCTGAAAGAGATAGGAATAGCAGACCACCTGACCTGCCTCTAGAGAAATCTGTATGCAGGTCAGAAAGCAGCAGTTAGAACTGAACATGGAACAACAACAGAACTGGTTCCAAATAGGAAAAGGAGTACGTCAAGGCTGTATGTTGTCACCCTGCTTATTTAACTTATATGCAGAGTACATCATGAGAAACGCTGGACTGGATGAAGCACAAGCTGGAATCAAGATTGCCAGGAGAAATATTAATAACCTCAGATATGCAGATGACACCACCCTTATGGCAGAAAGTGAAGAAGAACTAAAGAGCCTCTTGATGAAAGTGAAAGAGGAGAGTGAAAAAGTTGGCTTAAAACTCAACATTCAGAAAACTAAGATCATGGCATCTGGTCCCATCACTTCATGGCAAATAGACGGGGAAACAGTGGAAACAGTGACAGACTTTATTTTCTGGGCTCCAAAATCACTGCAGATGGTGATTGCAGCCATGAAATTAAAAGACGCTTACTCCTTGGAAGAAAAGTTATGACCAACCTAGACAGCATATTAAAAAGCAGAGACATTACTTTGCCAACAAAGGTCCATCTAGTCAAAGCTGTGGTTTTTCCAGTAGCTCATGTATGGATGTGAGAGTTGGACTATAAAGAAAGCTGAGTGCTGAAGAATTGATGCTTTTGAACTGTGGTGTTGAAGACTCTTGAGAGTCCCTTGGACTGCAAGGAGATCCAACCAGTCCATCCTAAAGGAGATCAGTCCTGAATATTCATTGAAAGGATTGATGTTGAAGCTGAAACTCCAATACTTTGGCCACCTGATGCAAAGAACTAACTCATTGGAAAAGACCCTGATGCTGGAAATGATTGAAGGCAGGAGGAGAAGTGCATAGCAGAGGACGATATGGATTGATAGCATCACTGATTCAATGGACATGAGTTTGAGCAAGCTCCGGGAGATGGTGAAGGACAGGGAAGCCTGGCGTGCTGCAGTCCATGGGGTCACAAAGAGTTGGACATGACTGAGCCACTGAACAGCAACAAAATGCCTCTGTATTTTTAATTTCATTGTCCATAGTTTTTATGCTATTATATAGATATACAACTGATTTTTGTATGCTTATCTTTTTTTTTCAGTGTGCTCTTCTCTTTAATAATTAAAGCACATATACAATTTATGTTTGATAGGCCACAAAGAGGCTATTTTCCTTAACATAAAATTCACCTTAACTCATATATAACCCCAAATGACTTTTCTGTATCTCAACATGTTAAAGTTTATCACCCATCTTAACACTTATATCCAATATTTATAATAAAACTGCTGCAAGGGCTATCTAATGCTTGTTACACTTGTGTGTGAATTTCCACAGGGCAATCGTCTAAAAGGGGAATTGATGGGTTAGAGGGAGTAAATCTGCTTTTCATTCCTAGCTGATCTTTTTGTCTGCTGAGGCAGAAGGAGGCATGGCGGGCTGAGGATCGTAGGCACACGGCCCGAGGGGCCCCCTAGCTTCTCCTGAATTGCTGTCACGCCACTCTTTGTCGCCGTATCTCCCATCACTGTAACCGTTAGCCTCCACCAGCAAAAGCTGTTTCTGATTTTTGTATGCTTATCTTGTATTCTGTGGTCTTGCTGAAATCACATGTTATTTATAGAAGCTTTTCTTTTTCTTGTAGACTTGGGATTTTCTAGGCAATGATGTCATCTGAAAATGGGTCATTTTTATTTGCTCCTTTCAGATCTGTATGCCTTGCCTTTCATTTACTTGCCTTATTGCACTGGATAACAAGTTCTATACTATGTTGACTGAGAGTGGTAAGAATATATATCCTTGCCTTGCTCCTGATTTGGGGGAGCAGTGTGAGTTTTTAGCCTTTTGTCATTAAGAGTAAAGTTATCTTAAAGTTTTTCTATATGCTCTGTATGAAGTTGAGGAAGTTCCCCTTGTTTATATTTTTCCAAACCATTCTTCATGAATGGGTTTTGAATTTTATCCAATTATTTTCTGCAACAGTTGATATCTTGTGATATTCTTCTTTAATGTGATGGATTACATCAATATTTTAATTGTTGAACCAGTCGTACACAACTGAGTAACTGAACAACAAGAAAGAGGGCGCTGGATGGAGACTGCCAAGTGGAGCTGGAAGAAGAGACTTCTTTCTGTGTCTATTTTCTGTGTGGTAGCAAGCAGAGCAGCACGCGGGAATCCCAGCAGCCTTCACAGTTCAGCCAAGGGCGCCTTCTGGCTCATCGCTTCATCTCCAGAGCAGCAGGCTGCTCTTACACTTCAGATGCAGGCACCCTCTGGCAAATTTCTTTGTCACTGGAGTGGCTGCCGCGCTCACAGTTCGCCAGCACATGCCCCAACACCCCAGTTTCTTCATTATCACAGAAGAACAGCACATTGCTGTGGCAGCCACCACGTCTCCTAAGAAATCTGCAGCTCAGCCTTGCAGGGGTCTGTCTCTGTTTCTCGGTTCTCTTCATACTCACACATCCCTCGGCACTGGCTACCTCTGCACACCTTGGAATTATCTTTTACCCCATTTACATTTAACTATCGCTTACCTAATTACATCATTCTTTCTATTAACATTTCCATGTACAAATTACTAGTGTGAATTCTCTCTCTTGACTGACCTCCAGGCACTCTATCAGTTGCTTTACATAAAAGGGTTATCCCAAGGCCAACACAATGGTATCCTGACAGCAAGAACAGCCAACTTATAGTCAGATCATGAATCCGAATCCCCCTTTTGGAGCAGGACTCTGGACCAAATGAGGTTCATTCAGGACTTAGGATGATATTCTTCGTGCATTATTAGACCTCATTCATTCAAGTATGAGTGAACTTGTGTGTGTGTGTGCGCGTGTGTGTGCATGTGTGTGTGTTAGTTGCTCACTCCTGTCCAACTCTTTGTGACCTCATGGACTGTAGTCTGCCAGGCTCCTCTGTCCATGGGGATTCTCCAGGCAAGAACACTGGAGTGGGCAGTCATCCCCTCCCTCCAGGGGACCTTCCTGAGCTAAAGATTGAACCCACATCTCTTATGTCTCCTGCATTGACAAGGGGGTTCTTTACCACTAGCACCACCTGATAAGCCCAAATATTGTGATTGCTTGTGTGCTAAGTCACTTCAGTCATTTCCAATTCGGTTACCCCATGGACTATAGCCCACCAGGCTCCTCTGTCCATGGAATTCTCCAGGCAAGAATACTGGAGTGGGTTGTCATGCCCTCCTCCAGGGGATCTTCCCGACCCAGGGATCAAACCTGTGTCTCTCATGTCTCCTGCATTGGCAGGTGGATTCTTTACCACTAGCGCCACCTGGGAATCCCTATTATCACTACTATCAGTCCCAAGTATACATGAAGATTTGAAAGGAAAAACACCTTTAGAAATTTCACAACAAATATGAACATGTTATTGACTAGAATGCAAGATTTTCATTAATTTAGAAGATTCAATATATGAGATCTCAAAGCAATACATTAAACACTGCTCTCTGTGGGGGAACTTGCCTGGGAAAGTTGGAAAACTCTGTGTGCTACCCTGCTGCCTCTCATTCCCATCTGGTCACAATTCCTCTGACCTGTGTGACTCCTGCCTCGCTTGAGGGGCTTTGTGTCTCTCATAAACCTACATTTCCCTTTGGAGCTGCTTGGAGAAAAGCTCTCTGTAACTGCTAAAGTGAGCTGACTGAAACATGGTGACTATAGTTTTCCAAGAAATTTGCCTAATGAAGGAACTCATCTAGAATTTTGCACTTTAACTTAGGAGTGATGCAGAACTTTCCCATTCTTCTTTTGGTGCTAGTTTCTTAATTATATACCGCAGGGGAAACACAGGGTGAATAGGCAAGGCCCCTTGGGCCCATTATGCCAACACGATGTAGGGAATGAGTTGCCTTGTTACTGCTTGTTCCAAAAGTTCTCATTAATGTGATTAATATGGATAGAGCTGTCAGCTTTCATTTTCACTAGACAATAAAACAAGCCTAACCTTGTATCTAGGAGGCTAACAGCTGAGAGGCAGATGAGACAAAATTGGGATCTCATTAAAATCGAGCATATTATGATTTTTGAAATTAGAAACTCAAAATATATTGCATTAACATGACTAACTTTGCCATTTGACTAAGTCACAAATTGATCAGTTTTGAGAATGTCTAGACATAGCCTTTAAAGACTGGGACAAATTGTCCCCAAAATGTTTCTTGATATTCTAGGAAGGGTAGGGAAAATATTAATATTGCAGAAAACTCAAAAAGTGAACACTTCCAGGAAACACTGGGGTAAAGCAAATAGATAAATTCCTTGTGAGGAGGTGGGTATAAAAGTAGACTGAATAAATGTTTGGGGTTGTGGAAATGGGCCTGTCATTTTCCAAGAACCCACTATGTGTTAGGTGAAATACTGGAAGCTGGGAATGTAGTGCCAAATAGGGAGATTCTTTGTCTTGACAGTGCTCTTGGTTGAATGGAGAAGAATAAAGCAAGAAAATCAGCGGTCCAGTCTAGTAAGTAAGAAGGTAGACGTATGGAGCACACCAAGGAGGAGCACCTCACGAGACTTGGAGATAGCAAGGGAAGAAGGCATCCATTGAACTAATCTTAAAGGAGAAACAGTGACAGAAAGTACCGGCAGATTTACTTTGGAGGCAAGAAAACTCCTGGCGAAGAAGGATGGACCTCAAAAAAATTTTAAAAGAGAATATGATCCAGCAATTTCACTTCTGGGTATATATCCAAAAGAATTGCTAGCAAGGATTTGAAAAGATATTTGTATACCCAGGTTCATAGAAGCATTATTTAAAATAGCCAAAAAGTTGGATCAATCCAAAGGTCTATCAATGAATGAATGGATAAGTAAAATATGGTATATACATACAACTGAATATTATTTAGCCTTAAACAGGAAGGAAATTATGACACATGCTACAACATGGATGAACCTTGAAGACATTATGCTAAGTGACAGAAGACAGACACAAAAATACAAATGCTGTATGATTCCATTTGTATGATGTACCTACAATAGTCAAATCTACAGAGACAGAGAGTAGAATAGTGGTTACCAGGGGCTGAGGGGAGAGGGAAATGGGGAATTGTTTTTTAATGGGTACAGAGTTTCAGTTTGGGAAGATGAAAACATTCTGGAGAGGGATAATGGTGACTGCACTATAGTTGCAGAATAGTGTGAGTGTACTTAATGCCTCTGAACTGCACACTTACAAAAGGTTAAAATGGGATATTTTGTGTTATGTGTATTTACCACAAAAATAAAAGACGGGATAGAGATACCAATGTCTTTCCTTTTTGAGAATTAAATGTTGTTAGGACATTTTTAATGTTTGAGATGATATGGTCCCAACTGAGATCAGTGAGCTGGAACAAAGACCAACAGTCCCTTAAGGAATAATTCATCATGGGGGGAATATGGAGTATGGACCAGCCATCCAGGATCATCATTTAAGCCTACATTCTGCTTTGAGAGGAGAGGCTGCTTGTGGCACAGTATGTTGGGAGGTTGGAATCTGTTCCTGGTCTTGCCTTTGAATTAATGGCTATTTGAGAATGTGTGACTAAAAAAAAAAAAAAAAAAAAAAAAAAGCCCAGACAGACCATGGGTGAAAATGTTGAAAACCATAGCTGATCATAACTCCAGAGGAGAGAATTTCCTGTTTTATCTTCCTTCTCTGGAGCATGGGAAGTTACTGCAGTAGTAGCAATGAAGCCATCACAGTTCTGAATAGGTGAAAAATCAGTATGTGGGATGGTTTACTTTTAACAATGTATCTATGAGAGCAAGCACTTTTGCTTGTTCTATAGAGGTGCTCAAAAGAAGTGGGGTTGGCCTAATGGAAAACATGGTGGTAGTAATGCTGATATTTTGGTGGTAATAGCGGTGTCTGGTCTCTTCGTAATTCTTGAGTATGGGTTCATACTCCTTGGGATGATGGCATAGTCCAGCTGGCCTTCCCAAAGCAAGCAAGTTTTGGTGTCAGTGGTAGCCTTCTCCAGTATCAAGGGGACATATCAGATTTCCAAGTTAAGAGCCAAGTGGAAGCTATTAGAAATGAGTGGGATTATGCCAATAGAAATAACCCTGTGTTGGAGAAAAAAATGGTTCTTGTGGTGAAAAAATGAGTGCTAAGTCATTAATTTTACTTCTAAAGACAAGAATGTGATCCTAGACTGGTGAAGTAGTGAACAGCTGTTACTAAGAGATAAAAAAAATCCTAAGCCAAAAATGCATCAGTTACAAAGCCACTGAGTCCTCCCAACAACCTCATGATGCCTGCATTATTATGCCTCATGTGTTGTTGAGAGAACTGAGATCCATCAAGTTTAAGTAATTTCTTCTGAGGACAAGTGTCTAGTGAGTTGGTGCAACGGGAATTCCAGCTCAGATGTTGAACACCAAGTCCTTTGCTCTCATCACCACAGTGTGTGACTTCCAGTTATAATATCTGGCTGATGAACTCAATAATAAAAATGTCAGCATTTCAATCTTCATCCAGCAATTCTGACACTGTGTAGCCATAAACAAAGGCAAGTTGGCAAAGAATCTGACAGACTTACCGGGACTGTTAACAAACTTCCAACTCCATCCAAATCAGGTGACAATCAAATAGCAAAATGAGTAAAATCTCAGGACCCTTACTTTCCATACAATCTGTAGAAGACACCTGGTAATTTGAAAGTTATCATTAACTATCTTTTTCTGTATATAAGGCCTGTTTCCAAAAAAACTCCAGAACTCAGTTCCTAGTATGTAGGTGTTATTCAATAAATATTATAGTTGAATTGAATGAAAACAAATCCCTGCCTACTCCCACAATGTCTATACAAAACTGTATTTTGAATATATTTGCATTTTAAAAAAATTCCATATTTAATGAAAAAAAAAAAAAACCTGGTTCATTGGACTTCAATTTGATGAATTTTTCCTTCTTTAGTTGGTGCTTCTCTTGTTCTGTAAAAACTGCCAAAACTGTGGGGGGACTGTGGCCAAGCAAATCAGAGAAAGGGGGCCATAGCCAGATAAAATCAAGTTTGCCTATGCAGTTGAGGAGGAAGGCTTCCGTATGCAGCTCGTGTAAATGTTTCTAGATCTACTCTGTTCAGGACAACAACTGTCCCTGAGGCTGTCAGGATTTGCCTTTCCTGCTGAATGTTCATTATGGCAAAAAGGTTTTCCTTCCCAAAAATAGAGGACTAAGGCAGCAGCGATGTAATTTAGGATTCTAGCCCAATGCCAATACCACTTTTGATGAGAAACTGTTTCTACACAGCACTCCACAGACACTTTGGGAGAAATATACTAGTGCCTGGGGGAGGCTCTGGCATTAACAGGTTCTACCCATCAAGCATTCACCCAAATCGTACTTTCTCTTTATGAGCACTGGAGGGAGATTTCTGTATACGAGCCTCTGATTGGCTACTGCAAAGTCTATTTTGAAGATTCCAATATCAAATAAATCAGAACCTTTTCCAACTGGAATGGCCAAAAAGAGGCACTGATTTGGGCCCTGATTAGTTTCAGCTCAGCCACTGTTTTCCTTCAGGCAGCCTCTCTTCTCTGGTGAACTGAGATGATGTAGATGTTTCCAGCATCCTCTTCTAAAGGAAAGCCTATTTAGGTGATAAACTGGCTTAGTTTTGAGAAACATTTTGGGAAAATTCAAGCATATGCTGAAGTAGAGAAAATAATATAACAAATCTGCATATATTCTTTCTCCCCCCTATTTTAAGGCAAATCCTAGACACCAAACCATTTTATCTATGACTACGTTAGTATGTATGTCTAAAATATAAGGATGTCTTTTGCAAAACACAATCACAAGACCTTTAGCTTGCCTAAAAATGTAATGATAGTCCTTTCATATCACCAACTATCCAAGTAGTATTTGTATCTGGATGAATTTAAGATTTTCCTTAACTGCTGGTCTCTTTTTTTAATTTAAATTTATTTTTTATTAAGGTAAAGTGTTCTATAACATTATGTAAGTTTAACGTGTACAAAAGTCAGTTTCTGCTTTTTTTTCCCATTTGTTTTTATTAGTTGGAGGCTAATTACTTTACAATATTGTGGTGGTTTTTGTCATACATTGACATGAATCAGCCATGGAGTTACATGTATTCCCCATCCTGATCCCCCCTCCCACCTCCCTCTCCACTCGATTCCTCTGGGTCTTCCCAGTGCTGTTTCTGCTTTTTTATACATTACAGTGTGCTCACCACCAAAAATTTAGTTTCTATCTGTCACCATGCAGTTGATGCCCTTTACCATTTCACCCTCTCCCCACCCCTTCCCCTCTGATAACTTCTACTCCGCTCTCTATATATCAGTGTTTGTTTTTGTTTTAACTTTTGGTCTTTGGGGATTTTCTCTTACACTTCTGAGTTCAGTTCCTGTGATGTATAATGAGGAGAATTTTATTCACCAGAAATTCTCCATGAGGAGAATTTATGGTTTAAAAAAAAGGCAGAGAGAAGGAGGGAGGAATAATGCCTCCCAAGCAGCTTTTTGTCCTTGTGTCCACTGTGATCAAGAGCAAACCAGTGGACACGGGGCCCCCAGGTTCTCTGATGTCTGTTGGTACAGTGGGGCCAGTGGGTGGGAACATAGCACTGGTAGCCCTTCTGGGGTACAGGTTAGGGTTTCCATATTTAGCAAATAAAAATACAGGATACTTGAATAATATAAGTTTCAGATAAACAACAAATAATCTTTTTACTATATATTTGTCCCAAATATTGCATGGGCTGTAGTATACCAATAAAGAGTCATTGTTTATTTGAGATTCCAATTTAACTCTGCCCCTGTATTTTATCTTGGGCTTCCCTTATAGCTCAGTTGGAAAGAATCTGCCTGCAGTGCAGGAGACCCAGGTTCGATTCCTGGGTCGGGAAGATCTCCTGGAGAAGGAAATGACAACCCACTCCAGTATTCTTGCCTGGAGAATCTCATGGACAGAGGAGCCTGGCGGGCTACAGTCCATGGGGTTGCAAGAGTTGGACACGACTTAGCAACTAAACACCACCATACTTTATCTTACAACCTTAAGACATGTGGCAAAATGGATTTGGCATAGGGAAGAGCTCATGAAGCCTTGGTTTCCTGTTGAGTTCTGAGTGCTTGTAGGAGCTGAAGGCATGGAAGAAATGGAGGGAATGGGAGCTTTTAAAGGTGTTTAGGGGGTTCTTAATTATAGCATTTTGATTGTTTTTGAAATATTTGAGTAAAATTCAGAATTATATTTAGGTTTCTTGAATGTGACACCACTCTGAGGCTGAATCATCCCTCTTAGTTTGATTTTTCTTTTTTTTTTTTGCCTTTTCTGAAGGAACTGGGCTCCCTCAGAGTGGTTTCTGGGATAACCTTCTATTTACTGAATCATAGTAGGGGAAAGAAGGGAATATTTTGATATTTGCCTAGACACTAAATGCTTCCCATTCTTTTCAGTTTGCTCTGCATTTCTAGCCCCTGCCATAAACTTGGAATAGTGTGCATGGTCTATTTATACAGTGAAAAAAGGAAAACTTTAATTTCCATTTCTCCTATTCTGAAACTTGAACAGAGAAAGTAAGTAGGATAAAAGCACCAGGCACGATACCTGTATAGTAAATCACTAGCAAGATATATTACAGTAAGTCCCTAACATGCAAACAAGTTCCATCTCAAGAGAGTGTTTGTAAGTTCAATTTGTTTGTAAGCTCAACAAAGTTAGCCTAGGTTCCCGGCTAACACAACTGGCTACACTGTACCAACTACATCACCCCTGCGTTTATGCTTGCTTCCAGACATCCTGGGTTTGAAATAAAGATACTGCACTGATGTACTCTATATATCGGGTCTCCCTGGTAGCTCAAATGGTAAAGAATCTGCCTGCAATGCAGGAGACCCAGGTTCGATCTCTGGGTCAGGAAGATCCCCCAGAGAAGGGAATGGCAACCCACTCCAGTATTCTTGCCTGAAGAATTCCATGGACAGAGTCATGAGGTCACAAAGAGTTGGACATGACTGAACGACTAACACTTCCACTCACTCTATATAGTACTGCACAGTATACAAAAGCACAACCATTTGGAAAGGATGCACGTGACAATGTACACCAGACATCTGAAATAACTTACATGATGGGACATGCAAACGCACGTTCATATCTTTGAAACTTTCCAAGTCAAAGGTTTGTATGTAGGGGACTTACTGTCCAAGATGAGATCTAGAAGAGCCATTTAACCAGGGTCTCTTTAGGCTTTTCACATAGTTTCAAAAGACACATAAAAATTTAAAGCACCTCAATTCTTATAAAAATGTTTTGATATTTCTTAGCTATACATGGAACCTCAAAAAATAGAAACAGTAAAAAAAAAAAGTAATTGTCTCAGGATTCCTTTCATTTGAAATTATCTCTGCTCATTGGTAATGTATAAAGATTAAATGTGATTTCTAAGTCTTTGTGTACACAGTACTCTACAGTTTGCAAAAATCTTAGGTGTGACTATTCATTAGTATATTTTCCCACAGTTCACAAAGCTTTTTTCATATATGATTCCATATCTCACTGAGTTCCATAATAGTTCAGTGTGCAGATACACAGATTAAGAAGTTAAGCCCTTTGTTCTTGGTTATATAGCTAATGGGTGGCAGAATCCAGACAAGGACTCAGTTGTCTACTTCCTAATTGATTTTCCCACTGTACCACACTCTCTTGAGTTCCAGCACAAGAAAAACAATATATTTAATACACACATTCTGATTACCTTCCATTTGACAATTGTAGACTTAGATGTTAGATAAATAAATTTTAAGTTTTCCCTTATTTTAAAGACTCCGTTTCCCAACAGAGGGCCATGAAAATGAAATACATCACAAGTAAAGCATTTGCTAGCCATTTACTCTTTGGAATATTTTTAAGACCTTTGCTTCATTATGAAATATCAAGCCAATGCTGAATGCCATTCAAAATGAAAAGTTCATCATTTTTCTGGCCCTGCTATCTTCAGAATAATTGAAAGCCAGAATGATGCGGAAATTCAATAAACTTGTCTAGGGAATGCACCTGTTTTTCATATTTTAATGTCACTTATTGTGATTTCAGAAATAGTAAAAGACTTCACCAATGGAATGGGTGTTTTTCTAGAGCAACATTTTAGTTTGGGTAAGAGAGTGTTAAGGAAATAAAATAATAAATAAATTAACATAAAATTCTCTTGAAGAAATGGTGGCATGTTTCCAAAGAACTGATTGTGCCTTTAAAACTCTTTTCCTATTTGCATTTCAATCTGAATTACCACTGGAGTGCTAAAAGCTAATGAGTGACAATTCCAGCTCATGGCAGTAAGTCTCTGCATTTCACAGCATTCACAGTAAGTCACAGCATTTCAGAACATCATCTGTCACTTCCAGGGGAAAGACAGGCTCTTACATACTAGTCCACAAATCCAGTATTAGAGCCCTCGGAGTCACTATGCACTGAATTAAGGCTTACTTCTGGATGGAGAAGACAAAACCCGCTTGTTATTTGGTCTCCAACCAGTGGGAACAGAGATAGAGTGGTGAAGAGCTGCCATAGAATTAATAAACAGTAATGATGGTTGACTGGAGTGGGTTAAATGTAGCAGAAGGACATGGGAATGTGGCTTGATTATGTTGAGCATTGGACTAACCAACCACTGGATTCCAAATTTGAACTTTAATATCGTGGTGGAGAAGGAGGAAAGAACTCTATTAAATTCCTTTCCTACTCCTGTGGTCAACATTAGTCTCGACTGGTCCTGGTAGTGGATAAATAGGCCTCCATTTCCTAGGAAAGGCATATATGTACTTTAAATGCATTCTGAGTTTTAAATTTGACCTTAATCCTCTATTGAAATATCCACTTAGTCATCGGGATGTTACCAAGGAAGGGAACAAAGTGTAATACTCTTTTCCTCATTACCGAAAGGATAATAGTGATGCCCAATATATCACGGATAGAGGAGGAAATTGGATTCTATTCCTAATCCATTGTTAATGACCTAACTTCACAAAAATACTTAGTCTTCATTATACCTACTTTTGTGTTAATTGTGTAAGCAATGAGGTAACTCTTCCTGTAAGAACCAATTATCCTACATGACACCTTTTAATTCTCTAATTCATTGATCCTCCTGAAGTTGAGAATTTGAAACCAAGTTTGGCAGTGAGCAGTTAACTTAATTATGATTGTCTTAGCTTAATGGCTATAGTGAATAGCTTGGAAATATTCAAGAAAAGAATAAGTAATCATTATAACTGGATATGAACTGTTTATCTGACTTAAAGGCTAGGCCAACTGGTAACTCTGGTTTATATTTCAAATATTTATTGAGCACCTATTATATGCCTAGTACTTGTCTGACTTCATATATACAAGTGGGGAGAACAAAAAGTACCAGCTTGAATTAAGTTAAACCATGTGAAAGAAGAAGAAGCTTGAGTCTTGTCAAAAAGCAAGGTGATTTGCAAACCACCTGTAGCATTCAATCAATCAACTGTTAATTCATTATATCAACATAACTGAATGCAAGTAGTAATTTAAAACCACAAACACTTCGAAGGTCAACTGGTTGTTATAGAAATGGCCTACTTCCATTCTAGTTCTTTACAGTGTTCCTTTAAATTCCAAACAGAGCAAGACATGTCTTTTTGACCAGATTGCATGGTATAAAGTCAGAGTCTCAAAGTTTCTGGTGATTTTTGGAAAACATATCCAATACATAAATATTCTATCTCAATGGGAAGCATGTTTTAAGCTGAAATGCTTCATTACATTTGATTGTGCTCATTATTAAAGTATAATTTTCCTGTTGAAATACTGAAGTTAATGTATGGAAATAATGATATCTCCCCTAGTGACCTAACAAACATTGATTTAGGGCCAACTTTGATCTCAGCCCTCTACTTGGTACTGCACACTGGAGAGGATAATTTTCCTGACTGGCATTTTACAGTAACCAGTTAAATGAAGTATCTGGGCTGGTATTTATTACTATGTTTTTCAGATAGATAAGGAAAGAGAGATATCACCATTCTATTTAACAGAAAAAAAGAAGTATAATTAACTTTGAAAGCAGATTTTTTCCTTTTAACAACTCCTAATTTCTCTCCGAGAAAGAAGAATTAATTTAAGAGGCCGCAGGTAATGATTCTAACAGATAGCTGTCACATACCTTGCTAGGGAGAGCTCATTGGGCTGGACCTTGGAGTTGAGCATCAAAGAGGACCTAGGCTGCATCCACGCTAGAAAAAGAGTACAGAATCTTAGGTCGTGGGAGGGCATTGAGTGGTCATGTCTCTAATGTCATTTCACAGTTCAGGAAAATGGAGGTCCAAGGAAAGGAAAAGACTTGCGTGAGATAATCCAGTGACCTAGTTTGTAGGACAGTTACTGCAACCTGAACTTCTGCTACCTAGTCCAGTACGCTTTTACCCAACACACAGCACCCACAGTGATAAATCCAGGCAAATCTGACAGTGTGCTAAGCTCTTCTGGCTTGTCGAAGACATGAAACCATGTATCTGTGACTTATAACATCTGTATATTATTTATTCTTTAAGAATTCTTCAAATAGTCATTTTTACATTTCAAATGACTGGCTTAGTGTGTGCTAGGTCAGGAAGTTACTGGAATGGGAAAATGCTACAGAGGAAGGAAAAAGATACAATCTCAGTATTTGAAAGAGAAACCTCTTCTTTTCCTTTGGGTTATGGCATTGGGAATTTATCAACGGGGAAGTATAAACACTTAAGGAATCATGTCTCGGTTTCTTCTGCCACAGTTGTTCACAAGGAAAATCCAGTCTTCAAATTCTGGATATTGCTCTGGATTACCAAAGAACCAGAAACAGCCTTGGTGCTCTTCTAAGTGCCAGAACAAGTTCTTCACCTTTCCAGTCAAAGTTTCCCAGCAATCAAGGGGAAATAAAATAACTCACTCTGATAAACATCAACTAAGTGCTCCCTCTCTGGGTAATTGGCTTCCTGGAAGGTGAGTTGGCGCTCATTTAGCAGTCCAAGGCCCAGTGAGTCCTGGCCAAAGGAAAATGAAATGTAACGCATATAGTGCTAAATTAAAGACAGGATCCACAAGCTGAGAGCTCACATGAATCAGAGACATGAATCACAAAGCCTGTGCTGTTTATGGCAAATTGGCCCTGAAGACAAATAAAAAATCAATCATTAATTTTCACACTTTGCCCTTGATAGACTTTTTCATTTGAAGGCAATTACTATTATAATAACACTAATGACACCTTATGATTTTACTTTGTAAAGTGCCTTCCTGTCTACTCCTCATAGTTTTAATTTCTCTAAGTTCAGAGTTAAAAAGTATGACTTTAAAAAATTGATGCAAAATGACAATTCAGAGACATCCAAAGAAATAATAAAGCTCCAATTCTGTAGTGCCTAACCTAGAGTGATTACATGTAATCACATGTATGATTACATGTATGAAAAACATATATCAGGTAGAATCCAGAATTTTTTTATGGATTATTTATGGTGATGTTGGCTGAGAAAAGATAATATGCAGCTTTGTGAATTGTGGTATAAAGCTTAAAAGTAACTGGTATGTTTGTCAAAAGTACATCTGTTCAACAGTCAGCAATGAGTGACTACCTCCTAATTAGTTGTCATATGTGCTAGATTCTGAAGATTCTAATTTGAAACAGATATTGCCCATGCCTTTGAAAGAGGAAGGGCATTCTCAGTAGAAGAATAAAACAGCAGATATAGAGACCCAGAGATATGAAACAGCACGCATTGTCTGATGAAACATAAGAGTTCATTGTGGGCAAATCAAAAGAGGGTGGAGAGTATGAAGGAGTAACAAAAGATGAGTCTAGAGCCAAATCTTCGAGAGACTTGTAGGTTAGTGTGACGCATACAAACCTCAAGCCTGAAGGTGAATAGGCATCACTTAGGGGTTTTAAGATGGAGAGTGATATGAGCTGATTTTTCTTTTGCAGAGAGACTTCTCAGGTGACCTATAGGCGAAGCCGGAGAAGGCAATGGCAACCCACTCCAGTACTCTTGCCTGGAAAATCCCATGGACGGAGGAGCCTGGTGGGCTGCCGCTCTATGGGGTCGCACAGAGTTGGACACGACTGAGCAACTTCACTTTCACTTTCACTTTGTGCATTGGAGAAGGAAATGGCAACCCACTCCAGTGTTCTTGCCTGGAGAATCCCAGAGATGGAGAGGCCTGGTGGGCTGCCGTCTATGGGGTCGCACAGAGTAGGACACGACTGAAGTGACTTAGCAGCAGCAGCATAGCTGAGGGAATGGAGGGATTCCAAATTTGGAGATTGTGATGAGTCCAGTGGCAAGATGATGAGGACTTGAGCTATGACAGTAGCAAAATACAGATGAACAGGATGTGTTTGGTATGTAAAATCAGAAAATATTGATGATTGAATATGGGGGGGGGTGAAGGCCGGAGAACTGTCAAAGGTTTAAGTTAACCCAATAAATGGTACCATGTCCAAATATCAACTTTGTACCTTACCCCCGAATCTGCTCCCACCTCAGTCTGCCCCATCTCGGTAAATGGCAACCCCATCTTTCTAGTTACTCAGCTTCAAGCTATGAAATCATCCTGGACTTCTCTCCTCTCATTCCCTACATCCCATTTGGCAGTAAATTTTGTTGGTTCTACCTTCAAAACATAAACAGAATGGAACCATTTCTCACCAAATCCACTATCTTAAGCCATCAACATCTCTTACCTAGACTACTACCAGAGCCTCCTGACTAATTTTCTTGTCCCCCTTCCACTCCAAAGCATGTTCTCCAATAAATCATTTGGTGATTTAAGTATAAGCAAATCTAGCCAAGCCATTATTTTTAATGTCCAGTTTGTAAAAACAGGAGGTGAAGGAATAAGTTAAATAACTCAAGAAAACCATCAGAGAAAACTCTTCAGGATAACTGGCTCTGGATCTTCAAGAAGTTAATGCCTTGGGAAAAAAGGATGGAGGTTGGGGAGCTTTCTACCTAGACAGGTATGTAAGAAGCCTAATAATCTAATGGAAATGTATGGTCCTGGATTTCAGTTCAGTTCAGTTCAGTCACTCAGTCATGTCTGACTCTTTGCGACCCCGTGGACTGCAGCACGCCAGGCCTCCCTGTCCATCACCAACTCCCAGAGTCCACCCAAACCCATGTCCATCGAGTCAATGATGCCATCCAACCATCTCATCCTCTGTCGTCCCCTTCTCCTCCTGCCCTCAATCTTTCCCAGCATCAGGGTCTTTTCCAATGAGTCAGTTCTTCACATCAGGTGGTCAAAATATTGGAGTTTCAGCTTCAGCATCAGTCCTTCCAATGAACACCCAGGACTGATCTCCTTTAGGATGGACTGGTTGGATCTCCTTGCAGTCCAAGGGACTCTCAAGAGTCTTCTCCAACACCACAGTTCAAAAGCATCAATTCTTTGGTGCTCAGCTTTCTTCACAGTCCAGCTCTCACATCCATACATGACCACTGGAAAATCCATAGCCTTGACCAGGCGGACCTTTGTTGGCAAAGTAATGTCTCTGCTTCTTAATATGCTATCTAGGTTGGTCATACGTTTCCTTCCAAGGAGTAAGCGTCTTTTAATTTCATGGCTGCAATCACTATCTGCAGTGATTTTGGAGCCCAGAAAAATAAAGTCAGCCACTGTTTCCCATCTATTTGCCATGAAGTGATGGGACCAGATGCCATGATCTTAGTTTTCTGAATGTTGAGCTTTAAGCCAACTTTTTCACTCTTCTCTTTCACTTTCATCAAGAGGCTCTTTAGTTCTTCTTCACTTTCTGCCATAAGGGTGGTGTCATCTGCATATCTGAGGTTATTGATATTTCTCCTGGCCCTAGATTTAATCTTGGTTTAAACAAACCACTATAATAAACTCTGGGGACAATTAGAGAAATATAATTATCAGCTGAGGACTAGACTTGTTAGTTTTGGTAGATATGGTAATACACATAGTAATTATATAAAAAGATGTTTTACTTTTTAAATAGATTTATAATGATGTATCCTGGGATAAAATGTCATGATTTTTATGCTTTAAAATACTTCAGCAAATAAAGTATACATGAAGCAAACATTGTATAATGTTAATATTTGTTTATTCTAGGTAATGGGTATATAAATACTTATTATGCTATTTCTTTTTCTTTTCTCTCTTTATATATATATATGTATATTTCTCCCCTTTTTATTGAGATATAATTGACATATAGCACTATATAAGTTTAAGGTATACAGCATAATGATTTGACTTATATACATCATGAAATGATTATCACAATAAGTTTAGTGAACATCCATCATCTCATATAGATACAAAATTAAAGAAATAAAAAAATTTTTTTTTTCATTTGTTTATATTAGTCGGAGGCTAATTACTTTACAATATTGTAGTGGTTCTTGCCATAGGTTGATATGAATCAGCCATGAATTTACATGTGTTCCCCATTCTGAACCCCCCCACCCATATTTGTTTCTTATGATGAGAACTCTTGGGATTTACTCTCCTAACAACGTTCATATATAATGTACAGTGTTAATTATATTTATCATTTTGTACATTACATCCCTAGTGCTCATTTCTCTTATGACTACAAGTTTGTACCTTTTACCTTTTGACCACTTTCATTCAATTCTCTCTCCCCTCATCCTCCCTCCCCACCTCTGGTAACCACAAATCTGATCTTTTTTTCTATGAGTTTGTTTGTTTTTGAAGTATAATTGACCTACAACACTATGTTATTCCTGGTACACAAGACAGTGATTCAGTATTTCTATACATTTCAAATATTTTAATTTTTAAATTAAGTGTATATTTAATAATTTTTATAAGTCAAGATAAGTAGGTCATATCTGATACTCTTCTTGAAAACCCTGTAATGGCTTCCCATGGCACTCAGAGTAAAATTCAACATTTTACCCATGATCTGTCCCTTACTACTTCTCTAGTCTCACCTTCTACCACTCTCCCTCACTCACTCTTTCAAGAACACAAATCTCCTTGCTTAACACTGCCCTATTTCCTGGAAAAAATTATGCATCTGTTTTTCTAGTTGCCTGGATTACTCTTCTCTCAGATGTCCACAAGGCTCAAAGCTTCTCTTTATTTGGGTCTGTATTTTCCTTAATAGTGAAATCTTACCATATCTTACCAGTCTTACATCCTTTCCATCAATTCTCCCTGGGCCTGTACTCTGGCTTTAATTTTCTTCTTAACATTCACGGCCTCTTGACATATAATGTGTTTTGTTTATTAATTGTCTGCCTCTCTCCATCTCACTCCAGCACATACTAGAATGTAAGTTCAATATGAGTAAGAATTTACTTTTTTTTTTTTTTAGAATTTACCTATTTTTTTATTGTAGTCCTTAGTGAATGGATACGGATGGGATGCATATTTATTAAATGATATTACAAGTAGGGAAATCTGGGTTTGTGGAAAGACTAAATTAATTGGGCTTCTCTGGTGGCTCAGGTGTCTGCCTGCAATGCAGGAGACCTGGGTTTGATCCCTGGGTCGGGAAGATCCCCTAGAGAAGGAAATGGCAACCTACTCCAGTACTCTTGCCTGGAAAATCTCATGGATGGAGGAGCCTGGTAAGTTACAGCCCATGGGGTTACAAAAAGTCAGACGTGACAGAGCGACTTCACTAAATTAACTGAGTTCAGGATGTGTTGACTTTGAGGACCTGTGGTATATATAAGTGGAAAAGTTCTCTGTTTAGCTTGGAGAAGTTGTAGTTTTAGATTTTGTGGTGAGAAGATAAATAATATTGCCTGTGGTAGTTTCTATTTTTTCATTACAGAAGGAGGTAATGTCATCAGTCGAAAACAGCACATAGATGAAAATTAAGATCACTGAAACTAAAGGTCTCTCATTTTGTGTACTTCTCTAAGTGAAGACAAATGACAGGAAGAGAGCTAATTTTAAAGTCTTTGGGAGCAACAATATTTAAGGGACAGACAGTCCGAGAGGAGGCCATTAAAAAAAAGACCAAAAGACCATAAATAGAGATAAAAGGAAAACAACCAGGAGAATCTTGTGTCATGTAAACTAAAGGAAATAAGAGGGTTTTTTAAAAAACATATTCTTTTTTTGAAGTATAGTTGATGTATTAATACAATGTAAGTTACAGATGTACAATATAGTGATTCACAACTTTTAAAGGCTATGCTCCGTTTGTAGCTATTATAGAATATTGGCTATATTCTGTATTTTATAATATATCCTTGTAGTTTATTTTATACATAATAGTTTATACCTCTTACCCCCACCTCTATATTGTCCCTTTTCCTTCCCTCTCTCCCCTGATAATCACCAGTTTGTTCTCTATCTGTGAGTCTGTTTCTGTTTTGTTATATTCACTAGTTTGTTGTATTTTTATATTCCACATATAAGTGATATACAGTATTTGTCTTTCTCTGTATGACTTATTTCACCCAGCATAATGCCTTCCAAGTCCATCCACATTGATGCAAATGGGCACTTGGGTTGTTTCCATATTTGGTCAATTGTAAACAATGCTGCTCTTCAACCTAAGTGTCTACTGACAGATGAATAGACAAAGAAGATTTGATACATATATGTGATGGAATATTACTCAGCCATACAAAGGAATGAAATAATGTCATTTGTAGCAATGTGGCTGGCCCTTGAGATGTATTAAGAAATATTAAGTAAGTAAGACAGAGAAAAATAAATATCATATGATATCACTTACATGTGGAATCTAAAATAAAAGATACAAATAAATTTATTTACAAAGCATAAACAAACTCACAGACATAGAGAATAGACTTGTGATTGCCAAGGGGGATGGGGGAGGAATGGATTGGGAGTTCGTGATTAGCAGATGCAACCTATTGGGTTGGGCAACAAGTTAATTGAGATTTTTCCATAACATATTACAGTATTATGTATACAATGGATAAACAACAAGGACCTACTGTACAGCACAGTGAAACTACTATATTCAATATCCTGGGATAAATCATAATGGGAAAGAAAAGTATTTTTAATTTAAATAAATAAAATAATGCTGCTATGAACTTTTGGGTACATGTATCTTTTTGAATTAATATTCTTGCCTTTTTCATATATATATATATATATATATATATATATATACCCAGGAGTAGAATTGCTGGGTCATATGTAACTCTATTTTTAGTACTTTGAGAAACTTCCATACTATTTTCCACAGTGGCTGCATCAATTTACATTCCCACAACAGTGTATGAATCTAGAGAAATAGTTTTTAAAAGAGATAGAGACCAAATGACCTAGCATTAGGCAGGCAAAATATAGTCTCCATATGTATGATATTGTGAAGGCAAATGGAAAAAGATCAAATGGAGTGTTGGAGGCTTAATTTCAGGAAGGAATGAGAGATATAGACATAAATATCCAAAATAGGTTATTCTTTAAAAAAGCTTTGCTGAGAAGGGAACCAGTAACTTGGGGCTGTGGAACTGGCTACAGCTCCAATTGAGTGACTTTTCTTTAGGATTAGAAGACATTTAAACATATTTATATGCTGAGGATGAGTGGATAATAGTGAGAAAGAAATGAAAAATCAAGTACTGAGAGAAAGCATATGAAGGAGCAAGTCTTAGGAAGAAACAGCAGGTGACACAAGACGCAGACCTTCAATAGCAGAGAGACACTTCTGTTCATGCAGTATGGAAGAAGAATGGATGGGTACAGAGAAAAACGTGTGTGTGGATAATGGGGAGATGAAGGATTTCACTCCAGAGGACTCAATGTTGATGACATAGAAGTCTTTGAGTATGAGGGATCTGGGAATTGGGCAGAAAACTTGAGTAGAGAGGCAACAAGTTGGAGTAGTTATTGTGAGATACAGGAACAAACTAATAATAGGCAAAGGGATTGATACATGCTATGAAGGATTCAACTGAAGTAAAAAATCAGGGATTTGTAGAGGCATTCATGTGCACAATTGTCTGAGATTTTCTTTACCAGCCTGTTGGTTCTAAAAACAAGGAAGGAAGATGGTGTGCCAAGAATTTATCAGGCAGGTACAACAGCAAGGGGGAGTACAGTACTGTGTTGTGATTAGGAGTAAAGGTTTTAGTCACAGACATGGCTTTGTATTTTGGCTCTGCTACTTATTAACTGTGTGGGCTTGGGCAACCTACTTATCCTTTCAAAAATTTAAGTTCCTCATCTTTAAAAATGGACACAATAAAAGTAACTACCTCATAGGTTGGTAAAATTAGCTAGAAGAATCAATGTAAATTGCCTGACAGTTAAAAGCCTTCTTTAAATATTAAGTAAACACAAAAAGGAAACTAAAACAGGGGTGAGAAGGGAGTTGAGAGGGCTGATGAAATAGAAATACAGGGTATTGACCATGGCATCCAGGCAGCACTGGGAGGAAAGTGAGACTCTGAGGGGTGATTAAACTGGAAACAGGAATCAAGGGAACAGAGTCTTTCAGTAAATGTGAAGAGCAATAGTAAAGGGAGTAAGAAAATTATGACTGATATTAACATTTGAGATGTAAGAGATGGACCATTTCTTGTTAATTACAAATCCAGGTTGTGGTCTTACACACTCGATACTGATGATGTAAGAGTCTCTGAAGAAGTTGGAAATTGGGAATTGGGTGGACATTAAGGGATGCTATCCTTTTTGTGAAAGGTCACCAGGGTCTGATGTTTCATCTTTGAGCCTTATTTTTCTGGAATGATGGTGATGATACTTTCAGGAAGGAATTGTCTAGCTCATGTTACTTAAATTCTCATTAGCTTTGTTGATAAATCACACCTGAAATCTATTAATTTAGAATGATAAGTAAAATTACAGAGAATGGAAATTTGCTTCTACAGACAGTAAATGACACCAGGATTCTTGGCCTCTGGAGGAGAGAATTCCATCTGGGGCCAGTGTCGACACTTGATTGCTCAGAGCTTTTGTGTAATAAAGTTTTATTAAAGTATAAAAGAGATAGAGAAAGCTTCTGACATAGACATCAGAAGGGGACAGAAAGAGTGCCCCTTGCTAGTTTTTAGCAAGGAGTTATATACCTATTAGCAAGCTGCTAATTAGAGAAAGGAAACACCTCAAAACTGAGAGAGTTGCACCAGGTCCCTCTCCAAAAACAAGCATTTAGAGACAGCATTGGCACAAGGTGAGTCATCCCCTGCCATAAAACAATTGACAGGAATCTTGAAGAAAGGCAAATTTCCAAGCAAATACATAGTTCATTAACATAGCTTAAGGAAGACATTTCCATGAGAAAAACACATTGGTTAGCTCAAGGTTTGAGATAAAGTTAAGTTCAGGTGGAACCAGGTGTCACCATGACAACACAGGATTAGAAGAGAAAAGAAAAAAAAAGCCACTTGCAGTTTTATTTCCTCCTGCCACTTGGGGACCTCTGGCCTCCCTACTGAGGCTATTAACACTCTCAAGAATTTGAAGTGTCCCCGTTGGCCAGATAAGTCCAATCCCCTTCCAGAAAAGAGATCACAAGATTTAAAGGAAGCTTCAGGTGGATAGTATCCTGGTTGTGGGAGGATATAGAAAAGTCATAAACTGTGATGATGAATGAGTGCTCCCTCTACTCCAAGTGCCCCCAAACCAGCGGTTTAGTGGTCAAGGCACTATCGCCCTGGACATAGCTGGTGACACTGACAAGGGCCCCCTCCAATTATCCTTTGTCTGGCCTCAGACATGATTGCTCTACAATTGGTACTTGTCATTACATCATCCTTCTCATTCTAATAGATTTGTAGAACCTGTTATCACTTCCAAGTTGATAACTTATTTTACACTGATTGCATTTAAGGTTGGCTGCTTCCTAGGAAGACACTGTAATCTTATTAGTAATATGTCATCCTGCTGAATGGGTAACTTCGTGGAAGGTTTCCAATAGCCAGCTGCTTCCACTCACAGACGAATTCCAAGAAGATTCCTTTTCAGATCTTTTCCTATTTTGTCCCTTTAACTCTTTCATGTCCACTTTGCTTCTACAACATCTTAACTATCTTCAGCCTCCTGGAGACTGTTCATAAACCAAATGACTAGAGTGCATGCCGCTTATGGAGTAGGAAGTGACAACCCACTCCAGTATTCTTGCCTGGAGAATCCCATGGACAGAGGAGCCTGGTGGGCTACAGTTCATGGGGTCGCAAAGAGTCAGATACAATTGAAGTCACTGAGCACAAGCGCATACTGCTTATGGTACAGTTTTCTGTAAAAGTCATTGTTTGAGTTATTTGTCTCAAATGTCAAAACAAAACATCCAAGTTGTAAAATGTAAAATAAAGAAGTTGAAACGTTCAGATGACTCTTTACTAGACCACTTTCATTGGGAAAGCCTTTTTGCAGAGAATATATCAATTAAAACCAAATCATCAAATCATTAGAGATAGCCTCAGATAATTTCTTCATTTTGTACTTAATGAAACAACTCCACAAAAGTTAACCTCCTTTCTCAAGGTCATGCAGCTAGTTCAGTTGCAGTTTAAGACAAATAGGAGTCTATTTTTTGTTTAAGACAAATAACAGTCTATGGCTGTTAAAGTTCTATGTGGGGGAACTTGTAACTCTCAAAGCAGTGCTATTTAACTTTATATGGAAAGTCAGTCCTTGATCAATGTCAGCTAGTGAACATCCATTTATTAGAAATAATCATGTCGTTAGTCATCTTGAAAAAGGTTAATAACACCCTCAAACTCACTTTTAAAGGAGTCTAAGAGAAAAACAAGTGAAAGGGGTAGATGCACTGACATATGGATTGCACATCATTTTGTTGCTTTGAAAACACATGTATAAACATCTCATTAAGTCCAAACCGGAAGTCAAGAGAATCTCCATAGGCTACATGGGCTTTTGCACAGATCCAATATTTAGGAATAAAGAATAAACATAACCACATTGTTCTAGGAGTACACAGAAGAAGCTTTGCTGACATGGGTTTAGATTGAATTAGTAATTAAGGCTGTGCCTTATAAATGCCACAATTGCTGATTTCACAGAAATGTATGAAACAAGACACCATTTAATTTTATCTAACTTAGGAGAAAATCTTGCTCTTTTGAAATGGTTATTTTCATCCTGTGTACTTTAGGTTATCTACTTTAGAAGAAACAAACTCTGCAGCCCTCTTGGTTCCAGAAGAGGGAGCTCAAAGACAAGTTGTAAAGCTGTAGCAATGCGCAGGAAGATGGGAGCTTTGGGAAGGGAGGTGGGAGCATGGTCAAGAACGTACATCTCTTGAAAGAAAGACAGCAGGAAAAGTAATTGCCAAAAAAGTGCAGAGATGACATAAATGGAGCCTAGTTTGGGAATCTATTAAAAGGGTCATTTTTCAACACCCACGTTTACCCCTCCCACTTCCTTCCATATGCTGATTAAAATGAATTCAACAAGGTAATATTAACATCTTTTTCCAGACATATGGGAGGAATAGCTAAGTAATTTTGGAAACTTTCTACTTGATTCTTTTTACCATTGCTCAAAAAAAATAACTTAAAATATTTGCTCTTATGAAATCCAATTAATTATGAATTAATTTGAAATTGGTTTTACCACACAGTGACTCTTCATCCATCTTTTAATGTTCACATATCTTTATTTTAAGAAGTATTTTTTTCCTGAGCATACATTTACTTATAAGCTAGATCTAAATACATTCTATGGCTCTATGTACATGGATTCCTAATTTAAACCATTGTTTTGTAAACCTGAGGACTCACATACATTTATGCATTAATTTATCCAACATATTTATACTGAGGATCTATGGTGTTTCAGATACAATGCTAGGACTTAGGGACCTACCAGGGAATGTGACAGAGAAACACACTCTAGTTGGGTTAATAGGCAATAAGCAATCAAACAAGTAAGATCATTTTAAAGCAGTCCTGTGAAGAAATTAAGAGGATAATGTGAAACAGTGATTGGGGTAGGAGAGGGGACATGTCTCTCTGAGGGGGTGACATTAGCACCAAAACCTAAATAAGGAGGCAGTCATGCAAAGATCCTGCTGGGTTTGGGAAACTTTTGCTTAAAGAGCTTGTGGGTCACATGACACCAGTTTCTTTTTTTTTTTTCCATTATTTTTATTAGTTGGAGGCTAATTACTTTACAACATTGCAGTGGTTTTTGTCATACATTGAAATGAATTAGCCATGGATTTACATGTATTCCCCATCCCGGTCCCCCCTCCCACCTCCCTCTCCACCCGATCCCTCTGGGTCTTCCCAGTGCACCAGGCCCGAGCACTTGTCTCATGCATCCAACCTGGGCTGGTGATCTGTTTCACCCTAGATAATATACATGTTTCGATGCTGTTCTCTTGAAACATCCCACCCTTGCCTTCTCCCACAGAGTCCACAAGTCTGTTCTATACATCTGTGTCTCTTTTTCTGTTTTGCATATAGGGTTATCGTTAACATCTTTCTAAATTCCATATATATGTGATAGTATACTGTAATGGTCTTTATCTTTCTGGCTTACTTCGCTCTGTATAATGGGCTCCAGTTTCATCCATCTCATTAGAACTGATTCAAATGAATTCTTTTTAATGGCTGAGTAATACTCCATGGTGTATATGTACCACAGCTTCCACATCCATTTGCCTGCTGATGGGCATCTAGGTTGCTTCCATGTCCTGGCTATTATAAACAGTGCTGTGATGAACATTGGGGTGCACGTGTCTCTTTCAGATCTGGTTTCCTCTGTGTGTATGCCCAGAAGTGGGATTGCTGGGCACATGACACCAGTTTCAACTACTCAACTCTGTCACTGTAGCACCAAAGCAGGCACGCTGTGTGCTGTTCTTAGTCATGTCCGACTCTTTGCAACCCCATGGACTATAGTCTGGTGGGCTATGCCCACCAGGCTCCTCTGTCTGTGGGGTTTCTCCAGGCAAGAATACAGGGATGGGTTGCCATGCCCTCTTTTAGGAAATCTTCCCAACCCAGGGCTCGAACCCAGGTCTCCCACATTGCAGGTGGATTCTTTACCATCTGAGTCACCAGGGAAGGCCCAAAGCAGGCATAATCAGTAGCAAACAAATAGGCATGACTGTGTTCCAATAGAACTTTACTTACAGAAACAGACCCATGAAAGGGGAAGGGTATTCCAGGCAAATGGAATGGCAAACTCAAAAGTCCTAAATGGGGGTGAGTTGGTGTTTGTTCCTTTCCTAGAAAGGAACAAAATGTCCTGTATGGCTGTTGTACAATGAGCAAGGAAAGACTGATACCAGCTTAAATCAGACAGGTAAACAGTGGTCAGAT
Organism: Odocoileus virginianus; assembly: GCF_023699985.2. NCBI lineage: Eukaryota > Metazoa > Chordata > Mammalia > Artiodactyla > Cervidae > Odocoileus > Odocoileus virginianus. The sequence goes on along the minus strand of NW_027224318.1, from coordinate 3,199,750 downwards.
CAGAGGGTCTCATAGGGCATAGTAAGAAGTTTGTATTTGATTCTAAATATAGGACAATACTATTGGAGAATTTTAAGCAGGTGAGTAACATAATCTGATGTACCTTAAAAAAAAAATAAACTCCAGCTGCTGTGTGAAAAGTGGATTACATGGAAGAAGAGTAGACATGGAAGGCTAGTTACTAACTAGTCCAGATGAGAGAGGATGGCAGTTTTGATTAGGGAGTAACAGTGGAGAAGGGCATTGGTGGATGAATTCAGCATGTGTTTTGGAGATAGAATCAATAGGAATTGCTGATGAATAAGAAAGGGAAAAAGAGGGAATCCAGGGTTTTAGGCTTGAACTGCTGGGTAGCTGGTAATGTTATACACTGAGTTGGGAGAGATTAAGAGAGAAGCAGGATTGAGGGAAGGCTAGAAATCAGAAGGTTTTTCCTGAACATAAAGTTTTAGCTGTCCATCAGACACACAAAGAGGCAATTGGATATACAAGATGGAACCAGAAGGACAGGTCAAGTTTAAAGATACAACCTATGTGAGTCATTAGACAATATCAAAGTCATATAATTGATGAGCTCACCTAGGGAGAGTGTGGCAGCAAAGAAGAGCACTAGGGCCAAGGCCTGAGGCCCTCACTATTTAGATGATGAACAGAGAGAAGCAGAAAAGGAAACTAAAAGGAAGTGCCCAGTGGGTAACAGGAAATCCAGGAGAGTGGGCACTTCCTGGAAATTAAATGGAAAAAAGTTCCAAGTTGAGAGAGAAGGCAACAGTGGTCAGTCAGTCCCAACTACTGGTCAAACAGGTAGCAAGCAGAGAACCTGGAATCAGAGGATAAGACCTGCTGTGCCTCTTAAGTAGGAAAACATGTACAGGGTATCTTAAGCATCACATTACCACTGTGCTTTTTTTTTTTTTTGAATTATCAATTTTAACACTTTGGAGGCTACGCTGTTCACTCAACTTATGATGTTTTATTTTGATTGTCCTAATTGTTTTCACGTTTGTCCTCCAGTGACAAGGTAGTATTCTCAATTAGAGGATGCCTAGTGCTATTTTTTTTCCGTAAGATTGATTCCATCTTATCCAGCTTCCTTCTCAGTTCTCTGTTACTACTGTCTCTATTCTGGAATGAAATGACACAAAACCTTATTTCAAAACCCTAAGTGCCAGAATAGTTGAAGCCCCAGTCTCTTGAATAAATGAGAAGAGGGGATAGGAGACCACAGCAGGCTCAAGGAAATGCCTAACAGGAAAGCAGCAGTGTTCTGGGTGCATGAAGAGACATAAAAACTAAGACACATCTGTTCTCTTCCTGGCATCAGAAGAGATCCTTCAAGCAGAGGTCAAGAGCTGTGGTTGTGTTTAAGCATTCCGGTTTCAGTGTCTTTACTGTTACTCTGAGGCTCCACAAATGGACATTTTGCCTTTGCCCCCATATTAAATGGAGTCACTGTGTCTGGAAAATTCAGCTGTCTAGTGCCCAAAGGAAATAAGAAACTAGAGAGAATAGACAGACGTTTGCAAAAGTTATGCTCCTGAAGGGGACAAACTCTAACAACAAATTTTTAAGTCTTTTGGACTTTTCCACTGGGGAGTTCGTCAATGAATCTTGTCTCGCAAAGCAAGTTTTGGCTCACACATTTTAGCTTAGTACAAGGGTTCTGCATGAGCAGGCACCCACAACCTCACCAGTCCCATCTCTCCCCAGTTCTTCATATGTAGCCTCTACTCCATCATCTTGAACCTCCTGCAGTTCAATGAATATACTGTTCTTTTTTTCTCACACTTCTGGGCTTTTGAGCATATAATATTTTGTTTTGCTCTAATACCTATCTCTACCATCTCACCCCCACTACTACTACTACCTTATATTTAGCGCAGTCTTCTTTATTTGTCAGATCTTTAGCTATACTAAATATTCTCCAGAAAGCTCTGGTTGACTATCACCAGGACAGGTGTTGCTTCTCTGAACTCCCATGTTCCCACAGTATGACTCTTATAGCACTTATCATGTTATATCAAAATTGCCTGTTTCTTGATCTGTTTCTAAATACTGATATCCTTGAAGGCAGAGACCATGTTTTGTCCCAGTCCATAATTCCAGACCCTAAAATAGGTTTGGACCAGAATAAGTACTCAAAAAGTTTATTATGAACCAAGGAATGAAGTCTATTGTTTTGATTCAGCACTTTACTCAGACTTCATGGCATTTTGTAGCATGTATTATTCTGTGTTCTCTATTGGATATAACTTTTCTGGGACAAATTATCTGTTGTTAAAGTCTTAGTTTGTCCTTATGGAAGCTCTCCTTCTGTGTACTGTTTTTTTTGTTGTTGTTTGTGTGTTTAATTGTATTATTGAGGTAAGAGTCACATACCATAAAGTCTACCTTTAAAAGTGTACAGTTAAGTGGGTTTTAGTATATGACTGATTTGTATATTCCCTAGTATATTCCTGAATTTTAGAATACTTTCATCACCCCAATACCCAGAGAAGTTATTTTCAATTCCCCTCTCACACCATCCCTATTCTGAACATTCTGTACAATGGAAGCACACAATATATCTATCTTCTTTCACTTAGTGAAATGTTTTCAAGGTTTTTCCATGTTGAACCATGTATTAAAACATTTCTTTTTATGATCAAATAATATTCTACTGTATGGATATAGCACATTTTATGTATCCATCATTTGATAAACATTTCGGTTGTTTCCATTCAGGTGCTGTTAAAATTGTTGTAAACACTCAGGTAGAAATTCTTGTGTGAACACACATCTGTAGCTCTCTTAGATGTGATACTGCAAGTGGGATTCCTGAGTCATATTGGACTTTTGAGGAACTGCCAAACTGTTTTGAAAAGTGGCTCCACCATTTAGCATTCCTACCAGCAATATATGAGGGTTTTAATTTCTCCACATCCTCACTAACACTTGTTATTTTCCATTAAAAAATATTTTTATAACCATCCTAATGGATGTGAAATGGTATCTCCTTGTACTTTTGATATGCATTTACCTGATGACTAATAACGTTGATCACCTCTTCATGTGCTTATTGGCCATTTGTATATCTTCTTTTGAAAAAAATATTAAAATATTTTGCATACTTTAATCAGGCTATTTGTCATTTTATTGTTGAGTCATAAGAGTTCTTTTTGTATTCTGAATACTAGATCTTTTTCAGATATATGGCAAATATTTTCTCCCACTCTGTGGGTTGACTTTTTACTTTCCTGATAGTGTCCTTTGAAGCACTTTAGAGGAAAATTTTTGACAAAGTCCAATTCACCTATTTTTCTTTTGTCAGTTGTGATTCTAGTGTCATATCTAAGAAATTGTTCCTGAATTTGAGATCAAGAGATTAACCCATACATTTCCTTCTAAGAGTTTTATAATTTTAGCTCTTACATTTAGGTCTTTGATCCATTTTGAGTTAATTTTGTATATGCTATAAGGTTGGGGTCGGTCTTTTGCATATGGATATCTAGTTGTCCCAGCATCATTGTTGAAACGACTATTTTTTCCACCATTATATAGCCTTGGTATCCTTATCAATTGACCACAGACAAACGGCTTTATTTCTGGTTATTTCTCTAAGTTTTATTCAGTTGATGTATATGTCTACTCTTAAGTCAGTATCAGACTGTTTTAATTATTGTAGCCTTATAGTAATTTTGAAATCAGCATGTATGAATCCTTCAACTTTATTCTTATTTTTCAAGATTGTTTTATCACCACTCCTTGTATTTTCATAGGAATTTTAGGATCAGCTTGTCTATTTCTGCAAAAGAAGAAAAAAAGACACTTGGAATTTTGACAGATACTTCACTGAATCTATAGATCAATTTGCAGAGAATTGCAAACTTAACAATCCTAAGTTTTCTAATCTATGAACATAGGATATGTTTTCATTTATTTAAGTTTTCTCTAATTTCTTTCAATGATGTCTTGTAGTTTTCAGAATATGCTTTGCAATTCTTTTGTAAAATGTATCCCTAATTATTGTATTCTATGTAAAATTAGATAGGAGTTCAGACTTTGTAAGCAAGAGCAGGTTACTGGAGGTTCAAAGTGAAATATAAAGAAAATGGCATTTCTGGAAGTTATGGAGATATGCTGCCTGGATCTCTCTTCAAGAAATAACTCATCATTCAGCTGTAAGGAATGCATTTATCTGACAGCCTCCACCTATTATTGCATTTGGGTTCTATCTCAGCTGTGCTCTTCATGGGCATCCCTCTCTCAATGACTGAGTATAGGGTTAGGGCTTGGACATCTCTCCCCATTGTGAGATTCCTGTAATGGGGAGTTTTTGCTTACAAGATCTCCAGTGGGTTGGATGAGGCTTTGTGAGATCTGACCCTCAGTCTGAGGCTTTCTCTATCTAATCCTACTTCCTGTCCCTTGTTCTTTCACAAGGATCACATCAGCATCACAGTCTGAAATATTTCTTCATTGACTTCTGCTTAACCCCTTCCTTTTCCTTTTACAGACATTACCTCCAATAAACCTTTGCATTTTCAAACTCTGTTTCAGTAGCTACTCCCCAGAGAAGGCCTAACTAACACCCAACTTAAGCCATGTTCGTTGAAGAAAAATAAATAATAAAAGAAATTTCATAGAAAAAAAATACCTTTTAAAATCTATTCTTTGGGGGCTCTAATACAATCCCAGTCAAGATGATACTGTTATAGATAATAAAACTGAGTTTAGTTCTGCCATAGCTTAAAGGATGACAGAATATAAGTATAAACTAGCACTTACCAGTGCCAGTTTGTTGCCAAACATCAAATGTAGGTTAGATTCCCAAATAAATAAATGGTACAAATTGCTCTAGGAAATGTTTCATAAGCAGTTAACCTTTCATTCAACTGATATTCACCAACATGGCTTAGATCCACAAATCCAGCACCTGGCACTTAAACATATGAATGAAAGTTGGGGGGACAAAACCATCCATCCAGATATTTGGTGTGAGGTAGTCAAACACAAAGTTAAATGCAGAATTGAGAGGATCATCTGATTAACTTGGGCCATAAACCCTATCACCCAAGATACCTAGCTAATTGAGTTATTGGGCTTCATGAGGTAAAAAGAACCCAGGGATCATCAAGGAGGATGTCTACTCTCTATCACAGCACAGAAGCAGAAACTGAGGCCCAAAGGGAGGAAACAACTTGCCCAAGGTCACACAACAAGTTAGTAGTTGAGTGAAAATTAGAACCAAAGTGCTTATAATTTGACAGTGCTCCTTCCCTCTCATTTTTGTGGTCACCATACTTGAAGTGTCGCTGATTCTGGCATATTCTTGTCACCAGGGAGCTGAATCCAATAAAGTACATTCTTCCTCAGTTTTTACCCTGAAACCCAATTGAAAATCTTCTCTTTACATCTTTGATATGTGGCAGAATAGAAATCCACTAGAGGTTACACAATTTATTCAACTCCAAAGCAAGAGAAGGCCTTAAGCAGCACCATCTGATTATACAACTTTGCTGTTGTAGAGAATTAATCAAATTCATCCTAGAGGCTCATCTGCTGCATGACACACTTATTCCTTGATATCAAAACTCCCTAACAAATTTTAACATGAGATTTGCTCTTGACTTCTTTTCCTAGTAATTTCTGATTTCATTAAATCCCCTAAATGCCAGAGTTGAAAATGTGTTGGTTATTAATCTTCACTTTTCCAAAATGTTTCATAGCCATGCTTTCTGCCTCTAAGATGTCAGTTCTCTGACAAGGTAAGTCAGTTTCAGGAAGGACAGCAAATTTATTGTTACCTTTGTAAGAAAAAAAGAGAGAGAGCAGGTGGAATAGAATCAGGTACAATTGAATATTTCTCCCAAAACCTCCAGGTTTGATGATAATTGTACCTTTTGGTGATTCAATAGCTGGCACTTTCTCTTAGTCATTATTTAACTCATGTTCCAACAAGATATGAGGGAATACAAGGCTCTATGAAGTACCAAACTATTGGTCAAGCCTAGCTGCAGAAGGAGGAGGGGGTGACAAAGAATGACATAGTTGGATGGCATCACTGACTCAATGCAAGTGAGTCTGAGCAAACTCCAGGAGATGGTGAAGGACAGGGAGCCTGGCGTGTTGCAGTCCATGGGGTCACAAAGAGGTGGACACGACTGAGCAACTGAAAAACAACAACAATCCAGGTACTGGGTCAGACAGTGGGATTATAATACTAAATAAAACAGAAAAGGTATCTGACTCCAGAGAACTTATGATTTAGTGTATATTACACTATACAAATCCTGAAATATTTCAAATCCTGAAAGATGATGTTGTGAAAGTGCTGCACTCAATATGCCAGCAAATTTGGAAAACTCAGCAGTGGCCACAGGACTGGAAAAGGTCAGTTTTCATTCCAATCCCAAAGAAAGGCAATGCCAAAGAATGCTCAAACTACTGCACAATTGCACTCATCTCACACGCTAGTAAAGTAATGCTTAAAATTCTCCAAGCCAGGCTTCAGCAATATGTGAACCGTGAACTTCCAGATGTTCAAGCTGGTTTTAGAAAAGGCAGAGAAACCAGAGATCAAATTGCATCTGGTGGATCATCAAAAAAACAAGAGAGTTCCAGAAAAACATCTATTTCTGCTTTATTGACTATGCCAAAGCCTTTGACTGTGTGGATCATAATAAACTGTGGAAAATTCTGAAAAGAGATGGGAATACCAGACCACCTGACCTGCCTCTTGAGAAATCTGTATGCAGGTCAGGAAGCAACAGTTAGAACTGGACATGAAACAACAGACTGGTTCCCCAAATAGGGAAAGGAGTACATCAAGGCTGTATATTGTCACTCTGCTTATTTAACTTATATGCAGAGTACATCATGAGAAATGCCGGGCTGGATGAAGCACAAGCTGGAATCAAGATTGCCGGGAGAAATATCAATAACCTCAGATATGCAGATGGCACCACCCTTATGGCAGAAAGTGAAGAAGAACTAAAGAGCCTCTTGATGAAAGTGAAAGAGGAGAGTGAAAAAGTTGGCTTAAAGCTCAACATTCAGAAAACTAAGATCATGGCATCTGGTCCCATCACTTCATGGCAAATAGATGGGGAAACAGTGGAAACAGTGGCTGACTTTATTTTGGGGGGCTCCAAAATCACTGCAGATGGTGATTGCAGCCATGAAATTAAAAGATGCTTACTCCTTGGAAGGAAAGTTATGACCAACCTAGACAGCATATTAAAAAGCAGAGACATTACTTTGTCAACAAAGGTCCATCTAGTCAAGGCTATGGTTTTTCCAGTGGTCATGTATGGATGTGAGAGTTGGACTATAAGGAAAACTGAGCACTGAAGAATTGATGCTTTTGAACTGTGGTGTTGAAGAAGACTCTTGAGAGTCCCTTGGACTACAAGGAGATCCAACCAGTCCATCCTAAAGGAGACCAGTCCTGGGTGTTCATTGGAAGGACTGATGTTGAAGCTGAAACTCCAATACTTTGGCCACCTAATGTGAAGAGCTCACTCATTTGAAAAGACCCTGATGCTGGGAAGGATTGAGGGCGGGAGGAGAAGGGGATGACAGAGGATGAGATGGTTGGATGGCATCACTGACTCAATGGATGGGTTTGGGTGGACTCCAGGAGTTGGTGATGGACAGGGAGGCCTGGTGTGCTGCAGTTCATGGGGTCACAAAGAGTCAGACACGACTGAGCGACTGAACTGAACTGAACACTATACAGTGATGGGTCCTATGAGAGCACCTTAAAAGGACTTAGGGAATAATGAAAGACTTCTTAGAAGAAGCGATAACTAAGTTGAGACTTCAGGAAGGTGAGAAGTGAGGGACAATAGAGTGTGTGTTCAGTAGGGAGAATGGCATGTACAAAGCAGATTAAGACAGTGAGGAAACGGGAAAACAGCTTGCTAGATGAAGGAACTGAAAGAAGTGATGTTTAATGAAGCATGAAATGTGAAGTAAGGAATGATAAGGCTCTGAGGGCTGGTTAATATTCTGAAGAAGAAAGTTAGGACCTTAGTATCATACTATGTATAGGTCTACTTCAAAGACACTCTCTGTGAGTATTCACCTTATGTGGAACTCTGCACTGGATATTCTGGGAGCCAGAGCTTTTAGTAATTACTATAGCAGAAGTTTTTGAGTATTTAACTCTATAATACTAAATAAAATAGAAAAGGTATCTGACTCCAGAGAACTTAAGATTTAATAGGAAATAGAAACAGATAAGTAGATGATTAAAAACAGATAAGTAGGTCCTATTGTTATCCTACCCCCATGTACCATATGAGAAAACTGTTTAATAAATGAGAGAAAATATAAAGTTAGAAGTACCATGGACACTCACATAAAGAAAATGTCACAGGACTTGAGTGCTCAAAGACAGAAGGCCTTGAGATGAAAATGCTGCAGGAAGGGGGACCCCTTCCAGGGCCCAAAACTGGGCTCTTGTCTAACACTCAGAAATGAATTGTCCGAGGAGACACATGTGCTGACAAAGCAAGAGATTTTATTGGGAAAGGGCACCCGGGTGGAGAGCAGTAGGGTAAGGGAACCCAGGAGAACTGCTCTGCCACGTGGCTCGAAGTCTCGGGTTTTATGGTGATGGGATTAGTTTCTGGGTTGTCTTTAGCCAATCATTCTGACTCAGAGTCCTTCCTGGTGGTGCATGCCTTGTTCAGCCAAGATGGATGCCAGAGAGAAGGATTCTGGGAGGTGGTCGGACATGTGGTGTCTCCTTTTGACCTTTCCTGAACTCTTCCAGTTGGTGGTGGCTTATTAGTTCCATGTTCCTTACCAGGACCTCCTGTCATAAAACAACTCATGCAAATGGTTACTATGGTGCCTGGCCAGGGTGCGCGGTTTTAGTCAGTGTGCTTCCCCTAACAAAAATATAGGACTGTCAAGGAAAAGTCAGAGTTGGATTTGTGACAATAAGCTTAGCTAGACCACCTCCCTGAAAGAAGTAACTATTGCTAGAAACATGCAGAGGCTGATGATTGAATATTAAGATTCCATGGATTACTTCTAGAAGATTCATGGATTACTAGAGAGTAAAAAAGAGAAACCATCAAGTGAGAACAAGTGAGAAACTAACCTACAGTATCCTGGAGTATAAAGGTGGGAGGAATTTCAAGGAATGGGTGTGTCAGCAAAACCAAAGAAGGAAGTTACTGTATCCTCCAACAATGCAGTTTAATTGCATTACTTTTCATTCCTCCCCAAAATGTACTATGTAGTGAAATAAATGTTGATAGTTTCCTTGCAATATATGAAAACTGAGATGCAGAAACATGATGTGTTGACAAGTATTGAAGACAACTCTTTGATGTAGTCAGATCCTAAAGATGTGTCAACGTTCCCACAGCCAGAAAATTTTTGGGTGCGTCACCAGATCATTTCTTTGCAAAAGTATTTGATATTTTGAGAATACAGTTATTGATTTATTTAACAAGAAGAAAGAAGAATCTATTCTAGTAATCTCTTCTTTCTCATACAACAAAAGTCATCTGTCTTTAGAAGGGAGATTTTGGCTCAATGGCATAAGCTTAGGATTCACAAAATGCTTCAGTAAAAGCCATGTGTAACTACTAGTTATGTGTTCCTGCTAGAATTAGAACCCAGGAGTCTGAAGCTCTAAATCATGTGCTTTTTCTTCTGGCAAGACTCAATATAAATCAAATTAAGAAGATATTAATCCTTAAAAGAGCAGCTTTCTTGCCTTCGTTCTTTCCCAAAAGGTTAACATACCATTTGAATTTATAAGGGGCCATGACATTCTAGTGAACAATTCCTAACCTATCGTGAAACAGTGAGAAACTTTATTTTTGGGGGGCTCCAAAATCACTGCAGATGGTGACTGCAGCCATGAAATTAAAAGACGCTTGCTCCTTGGAAGAAAAGCTATGACCAACCTAGACAGCATATTAAAAAGCAGAGACATTACTTTGCCAACAAAGGTCCATCTAGTCAAAGCTATGGTTTTTCCAGTAGTCATGTATGGATGTGAGAGTTGGACCATAAAGAAAGCTGAGCACTGAAGAATTGATGCTTTTGGAAAAGACTGTTTGGATCTCTTGCAGTCCACAGGATTCTCAGGAGTCTTCTCCAAAAGCATCAATTCTTTGGTGCTCAGCTTTCTTTATAGTCCAACTCTCACATCCATACATGACTACTTGAAAAACCATAGCTTTGACTAGATGGACCTTTGCTGGCAAAGTAATGTCTCTGCTTTTTAAGGACTGATATTGAAGCTGAAACTCCAATACTTTGGCCACCTGATGCGAAGAACTGACTCACTGGAAAAGACTCTGATGCTGGGAAAGATTGAAGGCAGGAGGAGAAGGGGACAACAGAGGATGAGATGGCTGGATGGCATCACCAACTCAACAGACATGAGTTTGAGCAAGCTCCGGGAGTTGGTGATGGACAGGAAAGCCTGGCGTGCTGCAGTCCATGGGGTTGCAAAGGGTTGGACACGACTGAGTGACTGAACTGAACTGCTCGTGAACCAGGCAGGCTGCTTGGTCCAATGATCTTTGATGCCATGTACTAAACTACAGAAAGATAGGTGGAGAATATTACAATCCAAGTTTGCTTCTTTCACTTGATAAGCTACATCCTGTAGCTTAAGAAGCAGTACCTTATGTAAAGACATTTGTAAAATATATGTTAAAATTTCCCCATAACTTTAATGGCTGTGCCTCTACACTCATGCCTATTTGAATCTAGTCAACATTTGCAAAGGTAAAGGGAATGTACACCATTTCAACTAACTAATGGAATTTTTGTTTTCAGAAACTTAATCTTCCTGTAGACATGGCTGGATAAACAGATTTTCAGTGCAAAAAAAAAAGAGTTAAAGATGTAGAATACATGAGAACAAAGGAAGGCTAAAAGAATAAAAGAAAATCAAGAGAAGGTTAAGGCATTCTCTTAGGCTGTCTGACCTTCTACTTAGGTGGCCACTGGAAAAGGTCAAGTCTCTTTCTCTGGACAAAAGGGAATCTGATTTAAACGGTGATATTGGACTTTTCAGATCACTGCAGAATGACAATCATGCTATTCAAATGATTCATTTCTTTTGTTGACTCCACTTTGTCTTCTAATCTTTATATAACTGAATAGCAAAAGAAAGCTCCTTAAATAATGAAAGAAACTTCAAACACGCACAGGGACTATTTGTTTTTCTCTGCCCATTAGCTATAAATTTCACATTAACCCTAGCTAGCCAGCTCTCAAAAATGCAAAATGCTCTACCAGTTATAAGAATGATTTGTGGGGAAAGGAAAAGAGTTTGGGTCTACTTTCTAAGTTCCCCTTTCTATGAGAATGATGCATAGAGGAAATTGTCTACAGAGGTGGTACACAGGGAGGTTAAGGAGAGGAAGGTATAATAGATGTTTTATGTGTCTTCAGATTCCCACATCAAGAATGAGACATCCTAACTACAGAGTGTTGCCTTCTCCAAGCTGAATTTCTCTCTGAGAATCACCATCATCCAAAGAGAATTGCCTCACACAAGGTGATTCTTACTCCTCAGGGACAGCCTGCATCCAGTGCTTGGTGATGTGTATATATAAATCCAAGACCCCTTATGTTGGTTCAGGACAACTCAAAAGACCCATCCCAGCTCTAGAACTCCCCACAGGATCAGCCGAGGACTCTTGTAACTGCATCTCAGTAGACTTTCTCTGCCAAATCCTACTTCCTCAGCTCCTTTATAGTGCTGTCCTATCCAAGAAAACACCTGCATACAAATTTCCACTTCCAGCTCTGTTTATTGGGGAATTTGGCCTCACACAGAGTGGGAAAGTAGAGATGTTGCTGGCTAGCACAGAAGAAGGCCTCTAAGGAGCTGATGTTCTTCCTTTCTTCTGCCTTACTGGTAAAATACCATATTCCTGACCTACTGATTTCAGCCCTGGAGTTGCTGAGACTTTACCAGTACAGAGTAGATTTCTGATCTATTTATGTACTTGGCCATATCTAGAGTGACTCCCCTGGGATGAGTGAAACACCTTCTGATATTTCAACTGAATGGACTAATCAATTCAGTTAAGATGGTAGACCCACTCAACTGTGTAGATAACAGTCAAAGAAAAGTTGAGTAAAATTGGACTGGGGAATTTAAGACTAACGACTAAAGACTGGCGTGACTCATAAATGTGAAACTTCTCAGTAGAGTGAGTGGTTAAATAAAAGACTGATGTACAAAGAAAAGAAATGTATTAGTGGAGGTGCTGAGATAGACATTATTGATTAATACATAGGCTATTACCCTAGTACTTTCAAGTGATCCAGGATGACCAATAAGGGACAGGAATGCTTTGTACCTCAGTTTGATCATTTTTTAAACAAGAGATTTTGATAAGTTCAGTGAGTTACAACCTTCTCACAGCCAAAGTCTCTTTAAAAAATTCCTTTCCCCACCCCCAATAAGTCCATGGACTCCATGCTTTGAAATAGTAAACCTACTATACAAACTGCTTTTTATTAAGTAATAATTTATTTTCTTATATTTAAGTGGTTAGATATACAGCAATCTGTCAATAAGAGCTTCTGATGAATGTGAGGTAACCACACATTATACCACATTAAGCGCATAAAACTCCAGCCCAACACAATGACACTTGATGTTCTAGTTAGCCTGTGCAGCTTTGAGAAACTAGAGCTTCCAATGGAAAATAAATCCAGATATCCCATTATTGGCTTAGGAAACCTACAGGAACACCAGGACTTCAAACTGAAACATACTGTTTTACCTTGAAATTCCCTCTCAGGTCTAATGTTCTATGTTTTAGGAAATTTCCAAATTATGTTTCATTCTAGCAAGTTATTTTTACCAATTTTTGTTCAATTATGAAAAGTCACATCTGATTCTGAGCCTTTATAAATACAAGAAGTAATTTCCTTGTCAATTGATTATACAGAAAATTTTAGTATAATTTTTATAATTGTCTAATTAGAGGTGAGAATCAGGAGTTCGTTATAACAACTTACAAGACAGCTGGTTTCAACAAAGTCACAGTGACCTTCACCTCTTATTATAATTCACCGTGGTAAATCCATGTACCCCAGAAATCTCAGATTCATTATTTTAGCAACATAACTGATACATTCCAGTATCTGAATCCTTTCCACAAAGCCAATTCTTTGCATATACAGTCACATCTATCATCTGAGTTCTATCTGCAATTCCACCTGATTTCATGGGTTTCTGTGTTTGTAAATGAAAAAGGAACGTTATCTGTCATCCATCAGGGTCAACATATATTTTGTACAAACATGGAAAACATTTGGCCGTGGCCTCATGGCAGGACTGGTGCAATTCACTGGCATGCCTGAGGAATTCCCAACCCAATATGCACAACTTCTCCATTTATGGACAAGATGGCTTTATCACACAGTAGCAGGGAAGCTTGGCTGAAAGGAAAGCCAAAGCCTCCCTTCGAGCTGCCTAGCTCCATGGTACAAATATCAGCCCAAGTGTGAATATTAAAATCTTATTTGATTCTAAATAACATTCCACTTTGGAGTGGGGAGAGTAGAAACATGCCACATGTTGAATAATAATGACATATTAATTATTCCCTCTTGGAAAAAAAATTACTGAAAGCACCAGACGGCAGAAGAACTTCCCGGGCTACTTAAAATATACTAAAGTGATAAAAAAAATACATGACATTAAAATAAGGTGCATTTTGGGTTCCTCTCATTCTTGTCTATCTGAATTCATCAGATGTTAATGGGCCAGGATTAATCAGTTTAGAAATGCATCCAAAGCCATGATCAGAGACCAGTGCAGTCAGATCACATATGCAGGTTTCTGCCATTTTGGAAGTTACTTGACATCAATGCCTTGATTAATGGTTTTGCTACAATGCAGAGGTAGTACAGAATGCTTTTTGTGACTTTATAAGCACCACCTCTGTTAAATTGCTTCCTGTCTAGGTGCATTAGCTTTCTGGGAGACTATCACTGTCATTTAGACTATGAATTTAGTAATCTGGGATTTAGGAAGACTTACAGCTAACAGAACTGGGATTCTCTGTGCTTGAAAAATACCCAGACTTCTTCTTTACTTATTTATATGATGCTTAGAGGGCAGCCTTCTTTATTCTGTTCTTAGGATCCAATCAGATAGCATCTCAGAGGTATTGAGGACCAGGCATCTTTTTTATTCTATCACATTTTCAGCAAAAGGAGGGATAACAACTGTGGTGTACTGAAAGGCACACTGGAGTGGAAATTGAAAAAGCTGCTTTAGCATCAGTACTAACTTGCTCTCTGACTGAGGGCAATCACTTCCTTCTATAGGATGTGGTTCTCTGATCCATAAAGGAATAGACCCAGGGAAATGGGAAGAGAAACTGGTTCCCTTTTATTGAGAGTTGTCCATGTATTAGACACTGTGCAAATGCTTTAGGGTATTATCTCATTTAGTCCTCACAACTCCCCAAGGAAGTAGACACTAGCATTCTTCCCACTCACAAAGGAGGAAGATGAGGCTCAGAGAAACTAGAAGTTTCCAATATCACTTAACAGAACCCTAGGGGTTCATAAAAATGCTTCTGGTACCCTCAAGGTAGTGATAGAGTACATACCTTGCCCCTTAATTTCAATCAAATCTATTTTTGTTTTTATAGATTGTACATACTGAGTGTCCAGGTAAATTTTTCTTTGTGTCCTAGATTCTGTCACAGAAAGATGGTTGAAAATGTTGAATCATCCCAAAGATGCAGGTTAAAAATTTTGAGTTGTCCCAAAGATGCAGTCTGTCTCTAACATTCCACACAATGTCCAGATACTACAAGAAAATACGAAAAGGTAGGCCTCTGCTGGGTGTTGTCATCAGATAGCATCCATTTCCCAGGTGAGTTTGAAGTAGTCCGTGTTGTTCTTGTTTTTGCAACAGAAACAGACATTCCTGAGCTTCCTATGACTCATGGTGTTTTGACTCCTACACAGAAAGCCAGGTTGGTCTGGACAGGGCCAGGGTGAAAAGCACATGTAGAGTGGCTGGATAAATGTATGCCTTCAATTCAGTTATCTTGGGCAAAGCAAAGCAAAAGGTGATTTCAGAGGGTGAAATCAGGACTGTCCCCAATTTTCTAAATCACTGGAGGCAGAGGTGAACTACTAGGCTTGCCCCACTTAGATAAGGCCTGGACAACCTCCAATTCCCAAGCTAATTAGGCAGGCCCTACTACCCTGTGGAAGTTTCCAATACTGCATACTGTCATAAATGTGAGTAAAGCACCCCATCTTGGCTGTGATATCACTAAAAATTACAGTTCAGTTTCACCTTAGACTCTTTACCATCCATCTCTGTCCAAGTTTATTGCTAACGACAATGTGAAAAGAAAATCTCGTAAGAAAATGAGATTTAAAGCCACCAAATCAACTTTAAGATGCTTTCCAGATCAATAAGGCTTTTTTGAAAAAGGCAAACAAAACCACCATGCAATGTTACAAATTAGAGTTTGTACCAGAGCTGGGAATGTGACCTGGAACCACATCGGTATATTAATTCCCCCAAATAGGCAGTGGATTCTGCCACCAGAAGCACCATTGTCTTTGTGACCCTCCAACCCATCATGGCCCAGGGTTCTTGGGTCTTCTCTGCTTCCCATGGCCCTATACCCCAGGTATAAGGGTGAGTGTAAGAGTCTCCTTATTGGGCATTAGTAATAGTCTCTTGCTGTTCATGTTTTATAGTCTCCAGAGCAGTATGGCAGCCATGTTTTTTCTCTTACTTCTCTAGCAAATATTTCTTTTGGGAAGTGATAGATATGCTCATTATATCTTGAATGTGATGATTGTTTTGCAGATATATACATATCAAAACCCATCAGATTGTATAATTGAAATATGGGCAGTTTACTGTATGTCAATTATACCTCAATATATCTGTTAAAATATTTCTTGGCTGCCTCCCCTGCTCCAGGAACTGTTCTCGATACTGGAAAGACAGAGATAAATAAGACCTCACAGTTTGCATTCTGTTTGGCTGAGCCATATGAAATAGCTTTGCATATGTAAAAAAAAAATCAACATTGTGATGTTTCAGCCTAACAATTATAATCACCATGTGATAGCCAATGTGGGCATTAATAGCAATTTATCAGTGAGGAAACAGAGCTCATACAGATAAGGTGACTTACCAGAGGATAATTCCTCTGGAATTTGCATGACTTAGCCACCCCCTTGTCTGGGGTTTTGGCCTGAGTGCACTGGGAAGGCTAACCATCCAGGGCTGACACACAGATCATTTGATCAGAGTTACAGAAGCGCAAACTGCGGTTTCTGTGTTCCAAGTGGCCCTCGTCGGTACTACTCCTGAAGCGACTCTAACTAGCCACTGGGCCCCAGGGACCTCTCCTGCTATCCATGTTTGACACTGGGCTTTTGCTAAGATATTCTCTTGTGCTTGGGATTTGTGTGCAGGTCTCAGGAGATTGCCTCCATTTGTTGTAACTTTACATATTTTTTGGTACTTTAGTTTCTGCTCACCACCTGTTTTTTTTTTTTTTTTACTATATTTCCAAATTAACTTTCTTGGCTTCTGACTTTCATTTTTTTAAATATTTTATTTTATTTTATTTTATTTTATTAGTTGGAGGCTAATTACTTTACAGTATTGTAGTGGGTTTTGTCATACATTGACATGAATCAGCCATGGATTTACATGTGTTCCCCATCTCGATCCCCCTGACTTTCATTTTTTAATGGCCCGACTATAATTTTCCTGCCCAATAATGAATATTACCCTCTAATTAGAAACAGTGCCTTCAAGATCAGGGGCTAGAGGATCCTCAAGAAATCAGTGTCATAACTCTTTGTGAAATATTTTTTGAATTCATGAAATGGTTCTTTCCATCAATGGATATTTATTATCTATTCTTACTGAGTTACTTTCCATAAAATGGAGACAATGATAGTCCTCTAATTCACAAAGCAGTTATAAGCATTAAAGGAGACAATCTATGCAGACAACTTAGAACACTGCTTTGTATATAGTTAAGAGTCAACAACAGTAGTTAATATTACTATACACAGCATTTATATTAAATGGTCAGTCCATGGGCAGGGTTTGGGATGTAATAGGATTAAGGACAGAATAGAGAGGGATAACTCAAAGCTACTGACTGCAAGGAACTTGCAATCTATCATCTAATTTTAGTATAAAGGGATAATATGACTATTAAAATTTTTTAAATATACACTAGAGGGAAGGTGAAATTCCAAGTTAGGAATAGGGGATTAGGGAAAATATCATAGAAAGCATAGCATTTGAGGACTTCCCTGGTGGCTCAGACAGTAAAGAATCCACCTGCAATGCAGGAGACCCAGGTTCAATCCCTGGGTCAGGAAGATCTCCTGGAGAAGGGAATGGCAACCCACTCCAGTATTCTTGCCTGGAGAATTCCATGGACAGAAGAGCCTGGTGGGCTACAGTTCATGGGGTCACAAAGAGTCAGACATGACTGAGTGTTAAGTAGTCCCTGAAGGACAAGACAGCTTTTGACATGAGAGATGGGTAGGAATGGAGAAGGTATGGAGGGCAAATGGAAGCACTTGGGCAAAGACACAGAAGTAGGAAAGTGTTCTGGGCATCTGGAGGAAAAATAAAATAGTTATCATAGGAGGCGAAGCTACAGAGGTAAGCTAAGGCCGTATTTCCAGTGGACTCTAGTGTGGAGACATAACAAGCATTGTCATTCTGAGCTTAGTGTTAAGTGCAGCTGAGTGTTTGTTGCAACTAGTGATGAAACTGATTCAGAAGCTAACTGTGATGGGTAGCCCTGAAATTTGCTTGTTTTTGAACCACATGATAAGATTCTGTGAGAAGAACACAACATTGCATCGCATGTGTGGTATTGCTGCCAAGTATGTGCAACTTGAATGTAACAATGAGGAAACATGAGACAAATTCAAAAGGAAGAGCATTCTATAAAGTAACTAACCCAAAATATTCAAAAGTGATAAGATCTCAAAAGTCAAAGAGATTGAGGTGCTATGTAGGAAGGAGACTAGAAAGATATAACAACTAAATATAACACATGGTCTGAACTAGATGCTTTTACCACAGAGGGCATTATTGGGACAATTGTGAAGCTTGAATTTGACCTAAGGATTAGACTATAGATATGTATCAGTATTAATTTCCTTTATTTCCAATATTAATTTCAATGACCAATTGCAGTTATATAGGAGAATGCCCTTGTTTGTAGGAAATATGAAAGTATTTGATGGCAGTGGGACATCAGGATGGCAATTTATTTTTGAATGATTCAGGGAGAAAAAATTATTGTACTACATTTACTGCATTTAAAACTGTTCTGTAAGTGCTAGATTGCCTCAAAAATATGTATAAAGCTACTAAAATAGATTTCCCAGGGGAAAATAAGATTGAAATAAAGTTAGCAAGTTATCTTTAAAAAACTTCTCTTGACCAGCTGCCATGGTTTCCTTGAGAGGTCCCTTAGATTACTAGCCATGTGTCTGCAGGACGCAGTCCAGGAGGCCAGCATGGTGCAGACTGCTGTGCCTTTTGAGGGACCACACAGAAAGAAACAGAATCTGGGACTTATCTTCTGCTTTGGAACCTTCAGTTATATATTCTGAGCTTTGGCCACAGTGCCCTCACCTGTAAAATGGGGATAACATTACTTACCTCACAGGTGGTGGCAAGGACTAAATAAGTTATTAGAGGTAAAGCACATTTAGAACAACCCCTGGCACAGAGTAAGTACATAATGGCTAGTACTGTTATGTACTATGTAGGGAATGTGTCATGGAAAATACTATGTCCCCCTGCAACAGTATCCAGACGATGCTAGCCTAACAAATTAAGGTAATTCCAATAGGCGAAGATTATGTTTTGGTCTCAACATCAGCATAATATCTTTAGGAGTTCTGCTCTAGTCATTGTCTGTCTCCTACACGAAACAGAGAAACTTTTTCCCTGTAAGTCATTTAATGTACAAGTATTATGGAGAAACAATCACCTGTTTGAGACCTTAACTAAGAGTGAGACTATTACAAAAGAAATATGAGACAGGAGCCCTGGCTCCAAAGAACCAACAGGCCAGTGGAAGATTCTGCTGCTGCTGCTGCTGCTGTCACTTCAGTTGTGTCCAACTCTGTGTGACCCCATAGACAGCAGCCCACCAGGCTCCCCCATCCCTGGGATTCTCCAGGCAAGAACACTGGAGTGGGTTGCCGTTTCCGTCTCCAAGTGGAAGAGTCTAGGGTGGAACAAACAACAACAAGGACTGTTGGGCAGCACCTGATTAAGGGCTCAATGATAAGGTACTTATTTGAAGAGACGTAAGAGTTCAACAGAAAGAAATGAGGTGAATTGGAATCAACACTCACATCTCAGCCAATTGATGAGAATATTCACTCCTAAAGAATTCAGCAGAGCTGTCTGTGTGTTTACCAAAGCCAGCATCAGCCAAGCCTACTGGGCACTGGGGCAAATGTCACTTAGTCGCCCCAAAATTCCCTACTACCTCTCAGAACTATGTCCTACCCAGCTACTTTCACTATTTATCTCCTCTAATATTTCTATTTTACATTCAGTAGAAGACAGTTGATTTGTGCAAAAGTTAATATTTTGTCTACTTAACTGTGCCACACTCCAGAAAATTAATTTTCTGTAAACTAATTAATACATGAAGGGTTGAATTTGTGAACATATAAATTAAAAGTGTATGTTTGCATTTAAAAAGCTTTTATGCGTTAGTATATTGTATTGGTGTTTATCTTTCTGGATTACTTCACTCTGTATAATGGGCTCCAGTTTTATCCATCTCATTAAAACTGATTCAAATGTATTCTTTTTAATGGCTGAGTAATATTCCATTGTGTATATGTACCACAGCTTCCTCATCCATTCGTCTGCTGATGGGCATCTAGGTTGCTTCCATGTCCTGGCTATTGTAAACAGTGCTTCGATGAACACTGGGGTGCACATGTCTCTTTCAGATCTGGTTTCCTCTGTGTGTATGCCCAGGAGTGGGATTGCTAGGTCATATGGCAGTCCTATTTCCAGTTTTTTAAGAAATCTCCACACTGTTCTCCATAGTGGCTATACTAGTTTGCATTCCCACCAACAGTGTAAGAGGGTTCCCTTTTCTCCACACCCTCTCCAACATTTATTGTTTGTAGACTTTTGGATAGAGAGGGGGGTTCAAGATGGGGAACACATGTAAATCCATGGCTGATTCATGTCAATGTATGGCAAAAACCACTACAATATTGTAAAGTAATTAGCCTCCAACTAATAAAAAAAGAAAGAAAGAAAGAAAAGAATAATTAAAAAAAATAAAAACATTTATAACCAAAATTTTGAAAAGTAGTTTAATTTTAATAACTGTATTTTCATTGCATAAATAGTAAAACCACTTGACATAAACCTCATGGGAACAGGGACTTTGTTTTATGTACTACTGGGTTTCTAACACTCAGGACAGTGCCCAGCTCGTAAGTATATAAAATCTATTATACAAGATCATTCGATAAATATTTGAATGAATAGAAGAAAGAAATTTGGGAGATAAAAATTTCTTGTAATTTAACCATCTGAATGCTACAGTGATTAATGTTTTGATATCATTTATTTAGTCATTCCAATATTTATTAGGACTTCCCTGGTAGCTCAGTTGGTAAAAAATCTGCCTGCAATGCAGGAGACCCAGGTTCAGTCTCTGGGTTGGGAAGATCCCCTGGAGAAAGAAACAGCAACCCACTCCAGTATTCTTGCCTGGAAAATCCCATGGACAGAGGAGCCTGGTGGGCTGCAGTTCATGGGGTCGCAAAGAGTTGGGCACAACTGAACGACTAACACTTTCACTTTTCTGTGTTTTTTTACTTAATAGCGTTTATTACTATCTGACTGCATAATATACATTCACTCATTTTGTTCTTGTGTGTCTCTCCCACTCCATTCTCAGCTCCTTGACAGTAGGAATTTTGTTGTCTTTGCTGCTCCATCCCCAGGTCCCACGAGAGTGCCTGGCTCAAAAAATATTCTTTGAGACAAAGGAATAAACCCTCACCACACCTGCTGTCTTCAGCTTTCTCCTTTGTCCTAAGGCCAGGCTGTCCCTAGTGCCACTGCAGCTAATTATAATAGTGACTATTATGCTCGCTTCGGCAGCACATATACTAAAATATAATAGTGACTATTTACTGAGACTTCCTATGGGCCAGGATGTAATATGTGCCACACAACCACCCCATAAAATCAAGAATGTTATTCTTTCCAGTTCACCAATGCTGCAACTGAGACCAGGTGTCCATGTTCACATACCTAAGAAGTGACGGGCTTCTGATAATTGTTGACCTTATGCTCTCTGACTTTAATCTTGTGACAAGCTCTAGTGGCATTGGGACATGTCCAGAATTTGAAGCAGCGGAGTAGAACCCTAAAGAGGCAGTAGCGGAGGAAGGGTGGATGAAAGAGTCAGTGGGTAGGTGCAATGGGTTGAATGAGGCCCTGTCCCTCTCCCAAATTCACCTGTTAAAGTCCTGACCTCAGTACTTTAGAATGTGAACTTACATGTAAATAGGGTTGTTGCAAATATAATTAGTTACAATGAGGTTATAATAAAGTGAGGTGGAACCTAAATCCAATATGACTGGTGTTCTTATGAAAAGGGGAAACTGGGACACACACACAGAAGAATGCCCTGTGACAGTGAAGGCAGAGACTGGAGCAGTTTCAGCAAACCACCACAAACTTGGAGAGAGACGTGGAATAGATGTCTTCTTCCCAGCCCTCTGGAAGGACCAACCATGCCCATACCTTGATGTCAGATGCCTAGTCTCCAGAACTAGGAAGCAATCAGTTTCTGTTGTTTAAGCCCCCCAGCTTGTGGCATTTTGTTATGGCAGCCCTACCAAATTAATACAGTAGTAGTAGGCAAGAAGACTGAGAGAGAAAAAAAAATCTCACAGTTTCTGCTGGGCGTTCCTGCTCATCTTCCATCCTTGCCTCTTTTACCTTCACCCACAACCCAGTCTGGCATTTTGAAGACATAGCTTTCTTCTGGAAAGACCCTGGCAAGCCTCCTGAAGGGACTGGTAATTTCCTAAGCGAGGAAAGCGAGCTTCCTGATTGTCCTCGTTAACTATGTTATCCAAGTGCACAAAGTGGATCACAGTGCATGGACAGTCACTTAGAAATTGCACTGTCCCTTTATAAAGAAATCTGCAGAAACTTCACAAGCTCTTGGCCTCTCCAAGGCCCACGTTGCCCCGAATTATCCCAGATCTTTGTATGAGGATAAGCTTCAGAAAACCCCATGAAGACAGCTTCCTCATAATTCATATGCTGGTGGCTCTGCTTGATGGGACAAGTTAGAAACAGGACACTCGCAAGGAAGAAGCATCCGTAGTGTCTACACATGATATTGATTCCATTGTCCTCTAACCCTCTGGCACTGGGTTGATAGTATATTACTGGTAATGAAGAGAGAATCCTGCCAGGAATTGTTCAATGGTTGCAAGTCATTATAATAGATCTTTTCACAGTAAAAATAATGAGGGCTCAAGACTGATTTCAAAAAGAATGGCAAGAAAAAATGTTTATCTGCATCCCAGACCCAATACCCATCCCCAAAAACCTACTCAGGGAATTTCAGCAATGTGTAGTCTCCTTCCATGCCCCAGCAATTTCTGTATTCGACAGAACTTCTCTGTAATGACAAAAGGAACCTTTCCTCACAAGTAGGGGTGGTGTTTGATTTTTATAACACAGAGGTCAGCAAACCTTTTCTGTAAACGATCAGACAGTAAATAATTTAGGCTTTGAGAGCTATCACTGTTCCAACTGCTTAGTTGTGCTGTTGTGTGAAAGTGGTCATAGACCCCACACAAATGAATGGTTGTGGCTATGTGCCAATAAAACTTTATTTATAAAAATAAGCAGTGGCCAGATTTGGCCTATTGGTCATAGTTTGCCAACCCCTTGGTGTATAGCACAAAAGACTAGAACTCTGTGGCCAATGAAAACAGTGTCCCTGTTGCCAAAGTTTAGGTGTCCAGTTCTTTTTCTGGGAAATGTCATCTCAGGCTCATATTCTTTTGCATTGCTGTTATGAAACAGAAGAGAGAAATGAATGAATCTATCTCATTATTCCTTTCAGGGCTTCATATTGCCAACACTGAACTACAGTGATGCCAACCTATGACCTTTTAATTTCTTCCCCTAGAATTTATCAGCTCATAAATTTTGTGATAAAGAACAAAAAAGAAATTGCCTTGCAGAGTGTCTCCTTCGGTGATGAAATGGCATGGATAGAAGAGGACTAGACTCTGTCTGGAGCCCTGACATTTTGTTCCTGTCTCTGCCCCTGAAAAACCCAGTGACCCGTCACAAGTCATTTCATCTTTCTGGTGTGACAACTCCTTCCCTACCTACTTTATGGAATTGTCACAAGAATGAACTAGAAAGACCAAGATAAAGGACGTGAAAGCATTTTACAGAAAGTTAAATTGTCACAGATCTATTAGTCCAAGGAAGCCAGGAAGATGAGGGGGTGCTTTTCTGCATAGATGGAAATGTTACATCTGAAATAGAACACTAAACCCCTGTGATGTAGAAGGATCAAGACGAAAGAGGGCAAAGGGCTGCACAGGAAGCTGTGGCAGTTTCAAGCCTTCCCGTTAGACTGGCTGGCAGTTGTGTCATTTATATCTAAATTGATTCCTTTCACTTTTGGTTGTTTCCCAACAAGTTTATTGGAAAGAGCAGGTGCTCATTATTGAATTCCCTTGTTTATTTTCCCCAAAATCTATTAAATCAGTCCCAAACAGTCAGAATTCTCTGACACTAAAGCAAGTGATTTATTTATCTATAGCTATCTATTACCTCTGGCTTTGATAGGCTTTATTTCTATGTGCTAAAAGCACAGAATCCTTTGAACGTTTGATTTTATTGCAGAAAAGAAAACTCAGCTATACAAAGGAACTTGGATAGGAGTGAAGAGGAGCAACTCTGGCTGACAAGTCTAAATATCAATGCTTTTTTTTTTTTTCAAGTGCGTCAAAATGTATAGAATCCGGTTGTGGACCAAGAGGCCAGATTTTCATAAATCCTTTTAGGAAACTTTCTTTGGGGCCAGATTTTCATAAATCCTTTTAGGAAACCTTCTTTGGGTTTAAGCCTGGTTGGGGGGTGGGCAGTTAGGTGCAGAGGAAAGTGTGGTGGGATTAGGAACCTGGATTTAAGTCTGGACTCAGCCACTAACTGGCTGTGTGATTTTAGCTAAGTTACCCAGTCACTCTTGACCAGTGACTCATTTGTAAAGTGAAGAGATTTTAATTTCAAGACTCCTTTCCTTACTCACTATCTAGGAAGTCAGAATTCAGTCACCAGGATGCATAAACCAATTGTAACTTCTATGGATCTCATCATTCATCTGTTAAGGAAATATTTATTGAGATGCTACTATGAGGTAGCACTGAGAGTATAATGAGAGTCAAAGACAGGCTCCAATCCTTCCCCGCTTGTATCCCATGGAATAGTGACACTCTCCTCCCTCCTTTGAATCATAAAAGTCAAAGGGCTTTGATATTAATACTACCACTGTTCAATATCTATTTTAGCCCATTCTTTTGAATAGCACAAATTTTACCGAAGTCTTAAGACAATATTGACCTGACCTAGAAACAGATTCTGCTGTGCTAGTGAACACATAGTTTGAGTATACACGTGGAAGATGCTTCTTGACTTAAGGCTTATTGGAAGCTGGTTTCCAGTTTGCGGTATGAATTGTCAAGCTTTTAGACCTTGTCTCTTCAGGGACTCTAGTTAACCCTGTAGCCTCACCAGATGCCTTGAGTTCAACATGCTCTAACCTGTGGGCTGGGCCACCAGGGGCATGGCTGGTAGCAATCTGCCTGAAGACAGAAGAAAGCAGCTTGAACAGGCTCTTCAGAGAAAGGGACAAACCCAGAGCCCCAGAAAGCATAGGACATGAACAAAATGGGTAGGATACCACCGAAGTATTCAAAAGGGCTGGAATGACTAGGGGAAATAGGCAAGGGCTGGGAGGACGGAAAAGTTGGGCACAGTTTTCTGGGCTCATAATAGGCAAGCAGAGTCATGCTGGGGCTACTACACAGCCATGAAAGTTGAATATTCACCCACTGACCTTCATCTGCGGCATGCTTAATACTTTGCTAGATTCTGGAGATGCAGAGATGAATTAGACTTGGTCCAAGCTCTCAGAGAGCTCATGGAAGAGGCAAATGAACAAACGGCCAATTAGAATACAGACCCGAACTCCATGAGGACAGTGTTCTACTCTGATTCACTCACTGCTGTTTCCTCGGCTTTAGTACACAACCTGGGACAAAACATTGTTGCAGATCAGATGGTGGCTCAGAGAAAGTGGGAAGTGGAAGAATCGAAGAGATATTAAGAAGAGAGGAACTCCTCACCACACATTTGGTGAGGAATTGGGGTGAAGGACAGAGGAAAGTCAGCCCCTGAAATGGACAGTTAAGAGGACAGTGACACCATTTCCTGAGAGGGTGAGCACAGAAGTTTGAGCCAAGAACAGACTGCTGGATAAGGATCGGGAGCCTGGTAAGTCATACTGTGAAGTCCAGAGGCAGCCAAAGGAGCTGATTGGTACTGGTCCTGCTGTTTCTGACTTTGTTTCCACCCCCAGGATGTCTGCTGGCATGTCACATACTGAGAAAAAAGGAATTTGGGTCTTTTTGAAGACTGAGTAAAAACAGCATCGTCTGCAGTCTGACACAATGAGAGTTAAACCAGGTGTGTGTCCAGTAAGTAATGTCTAGTCCCTCTGTCTTCGGGAATTCCAATGCTTGAGCAACATCCTGAGGGTTCTGAAAGGATAAAAGAGAACATCTACTTGGGGATATTTCACTGAATGTCAGTTATGTATCTCAGCTCATGGATGTGAGTACAGGGTTTGCCTTTCATCTACAAAGGACAACCTCATCTGTTACTCCTTGAAAATTTGAGATCATCATTCTTGTAGCAGCTCTTTTTTGGCAATATTATGGCAATTAAGTTCAGGCAAAATGGAGCCACATCCCCAAATATTATGTCAGGTAGTAAGACGAAAGAAGAGCACATTACCAGAGAAAAGTGCTTCTGTCTGGAATTTCAGCTTGATGGTTTCCTTGAGGATATAAGTTTGAGAATTTTATTAGTTGAAACTGACCACAACACAATACTTGATATGTATTTATGTGTCTTTGGGTCAGGGGAACTGTACTAGCATGTTTTGACCTAGAAGTTTCAGTAACAGAATTTATTTACTTACTAAATTAAAGCATAGTTGACTTGCAATATTGTGTCAGTTTCAGGTGTACAACAAAACGATTGATTTACATGTATTTTTTCAGACTCCTTTTCATTATAGAGTATTAAAAGATATTGAATATATTTGCTTGTGTTATACAGTAAATCCTTGTTACTTATACATTTTGTATACAGTAGTTTGTATTTGTTAATCCCCATATTCCTAATTTATCCTTCCCTCCTTTTCCTTTTCCCTTTGGTATCCATAAGTTTGTTTCTTTATGTCTGTGAGTCTATTTCTGTTTTGTATATAGATTTACTTGCATTATATTTTAGATTTCATATATAAGTGATAGCATACAGTATTTGTCTTTATCTGCTTGACTTACTTCACTCTGGATGATCTTCTCTAGGTCCATCCATGTTGCTGCAAATGGCAATATTTCATTCTTTTTTATGGCTGAGTGATATTCCATTGTATATATGTACCACATCTTCTTAATCCAGTCATCTGTTGATGGGCACTTGGGTTGCTTCCATGTCTTGGCTATTGTAAATAGTGCTGCTATGAATATTGGGGTGCATATATCTTTTTGAATTAGAGTTTTCTTCTTTTCCCAATATATACCCAGGAGTAGGATTGCTGGGTCTTACTGTAGCTCTATTTTTAATTTTTAAAGCAACTTCCATATTGTTCTCTATAGTGGCTGCACCAATTTACATTCCTATCAATAGTGTAGGAGGGGTTCCTTTTCTCTACATCCTCATTAACACTTGAGCTCCCTGGGTGACTCAGATGGTAAAGAATCTGCCTGCAATGTGGGAGACCTGGGTTCAGTCCCTGGGTTGGGAAGATCCCCTGGAGAAGGGAATGGCAACCCACTCCAGTATTCTTGCCTGGAGAATTCCATGGACAGAGAAGCCTGGCAGGCTATAGTCCATGGGGTCACAAAGAGTCAGACATGACTGAGTGACTTTCAATTACATTAACACTTGTTATTTGCTATCTTTTTTGAAATTTTAGTAACAATTTAAATAGCGGATTTTTTACAGAGCAACCAAAGTGAGTTAAGTGTGGAAGGGGCACTGGACTGGGAGTCAGAAAACCTCTATTTTAGCTTTATCTCTGTTGTTCACTAACTGCATGACCTTATGCAAGTCTTTTCCTTCTATAGATCTCAGCTTCCCCTGCTATAGAATAAGGGAGCTGGACTTAATGGACTTAGTGTCTTTCAGCTTCACTGTTCTAGGAAAACAAACTGAAAATAAAACCACTGTATAAGTAGTGGGTTGGCCAAAGGTTAGTTTGGGTTTTCTGTAAGATGTAATGGAAGAAAGTCTATAAGCAATAAATGCTGGAGAGGGTGTGGAGAAAAGGGAACCCTCTTACGCTGTTGGTGGGAATGCAAACTAGTACATCCACTATGGAGAACAGTGTGGAGATTCCTTAAAAATCTGGAAATAGGACTGCCATATGACCCAGCAATCCCACTCCTGGGCATACACACCGAGGAAACCAGATCTGAAAGAGACACGTGCACCCCAATGTTCATCGCAGCACTGTTTATAATAGCCAGGACATAGAAGCAACCTAGATGCCCATCAGCAGATGAATGGATAAGGAAGCTGTGGTACATATACACAATGGAATATTACTCAGCCATTAAAAAGAATGCATTTGAATCAGTTCTAATGAGATGGATGAAACTGGAGCCCATTATACAGAGTGAAGTAAGCCAGAAAGATAAACACCAATACAGTATACTAATGCATATATATGGAATTTTAAAAGATGGTAATGATAACCTTATATGCAGGACAGAAAAAGAGACACAGATGTATAGAACAGACTTTTGGACTCTGTGGGAGAAGGCGAGGGTGGGATGATCTGAGAGAATAGCATTGAAACACATATATTATCAAGTGTGAAAGAGTTCACCAGCCCACGTTGGATGCATGAGACAAGTGCTCAGGGTTGGTGCACTGGGAAGACCCAGAGGGATGGGATGGGGAAGGATTCAGGAGGGGGGATCAGGATGGGAAACACATGTAAATCCATGGCTGATTCATGTCAATGTATGGCAAAAACCACCACAATATTGTAAAGTAATTAGCCTCCAACTAATAAAAATAAATGAAAAAAAATATAATGGAAGAACCCAAACAAATTTTTTGCCCAACCCAATACTATAAACTACTATGAAATGAACTGAGAGTAAATAACCACTCTAGTCAACAGCTTTGCTGCAGAGCTCTTTGAAAAGGCAGTAACTGGTAGATGAAAAGATCATTAACACAGCTTATTATTTTCATTAATCATGTTTTTATCCCAGAGATTAATCTAATGCCTTTATCCCGAAGGAGCTGGCCTAAAGAGCCAACTTGCAGTTCTGAGAAGTAAAGAACTCTGTGTTCCTTGGAGAGAACGCACCAGTTGGTCTTAGTTTAGCCCTAGAGTACTGGCTTGCCGGGGGGGAAGCGGGGAGGGGGGGAGCTCTGCTAATACAGAAGGTGACTATAGAGTGGGATAAAGGTAATCAAATGTTTCTGATCTGAGAGTCATGTAAGGGCTAGGGGAGCCCTGCACCCCCACCCCGCACATACACGCTATCCCTGAGTGCTGTTTACCCTCCCCTGGAGTGGAAAGGTGGAGTGTCCCCATAATGTGTAGGGTTACAGGGACTGCCTCTCAAACAGGAAACACAACCTTTCCAATTTCATAAAGAAAGTAGAGGTAGCTAATACCTCTGAAATTTGCCTAGGGACTGTAGGGACTCATCCCCTAGAATGTGCCAGGTGTCCTTATCACCTCTGGACACTGAGTCTCTGTGTCAGTGTCAACCCAGAGTTAACAGAATGAACACACTGTGTTGGGTGGGAGATATAAATTGCTCAGTGAGTCTGAATCACTTCGCTGTACAGTAGAAATCAATACAACATTGTAACTCAATGAGACTTCAATAAAATAAATTTTAAAAAACTTTTAAAAACTAAAGTGCTTGACAAGCAGTGTCAGATATTGGGCTTAAGCCCCTGAAGTTTCCCTCTGTTGCTCTCATTTGGGAATAGACACTTTCATGATAGTATTATTTGTAGCTTCTGCTAACTAGAGCAGTGCAAGAGAAAGAACATGAGTGTTCTCACCCTGTGTACCCCACCAGTGCCTCATCAACCATGAGAGGGTCCCAAGAGAGCTTTCTGATCTCCTCCCCCAATTGTTGAAGAACTGGGGTGGGGTGGGGGGCAGAGCCTCAGCAGCTGGGCCAGAGACATGCCTCAGGTCACAATAAGTTAATGGAAAATGAAAACTCAAAATCAAACTTCCTTTGATGAATAATGAACTATATAGCTCTTTTCCTTACCAGTGCTTCTCAACTGGAAGCAGCACTGTCTCCCAACCACCACCAAGGGACACTTCATAACTGTGGGCAGGCATTGGGGTTGTCAGAATGATTCAGGGTAGACATTAATACTCAGGGGCCTGCAATGCATTAGATAATCCCACATAACAAAATACTCCTAATGACATGTGCCATTCAGAACCGTTGCAAGCCTACACCAGGCTGGATCCACTTAGAAAAATCCACTTAGAAGAATACAGACTCATGGCTTCTCCTCCTCTCCTTCTTCTGAGGAGAAAGCATGAGAGGGGTGAGAGGAGTTCTAGTTCTGGCATCTGTGATCGTGGTAATCTGGCATTCCATAGTTCACATAAGCCTTCCTCTCTGGACTTCAGTTACCTCATTTATAAAACAGTGGTTTTGCCAAGATGGTCATCAAGAACTCTTGCAATTCAACATGCTGGACCTTCTTCTTTCAGAATATAGTCCAGGCAGTACGTGGGCCGCAGCTTTTTAAGAACCTGGATTCCTGGATCCTACTTTAGACCTGCTAAATCAGAACTGATGGGCCACCGGGACCTGTATTCACCGTCCCCATGATGATCCCGAAGTAGAGTAAGTGTGAGAAGCAGGGTTCTAGTGTCTTAAATGGTAGAGCTGCACTTGGTTTGCTAGCACTTACTGAGTATAAAGAGATCATTCCCACCTCCCATTCAGAGCGACAGCAGCATCTGTGTGCTGGCAGGCCTGTTCCCAGTGAAGTCCCAACACAACTCAAGGCCCTTTGTGGGCTTTGCGCCAGACGTCTAAGACCTGTGAGCAGGGGAGGGGGACGTCAGCTCAGGGGTTGGTGCTGGTGGAAGCAAAGGGTCTCATAGGACGCAATCTGACTTTTTGGTAAGGCTCTGGGATTTACTTCTCTGAGAGTTGAGAGGAGACAGCCTGCCCCTGTTACAGCTGCCCACCCAGCACCTGCCTTCTCAAGCAGCTGTCCTGACGAGGCTGCAAGCTCCGATGGCTGCTAACTCCAGAACTTCTTTATCCGGTCTAAGTAGTGCCTCTGGAGCCTGTCTCCTTCATCCCAACTCGGTGGGTAGAGCCTGCAGCAAACATACTGTGTAGAACCCCAGAACTTACGCTTCTTCCTATTGGCTCATAGAATGCTTGGCTCCCTCCATCTACCAATCCAAGCTTAAAGGCCGCCATCAGCGCTCAAAGCCAGAAGGCTAAGACATAGAGTTCACCTTTGGCTACTTTGGTATGAAGAAGGTTGGGTCTTTGAACTTGGAAACAAAGTGTCAAACAGACTGCATTTATTCCTCATGCGAAAGATGCAAGAGTTGTGTCCCAGGGAAACTTTGAAGATTTATTATCTGGCATTCTCCATGACCTTCAGGCTGACAGGCCATCGGTAATCACCTTACTAAATAATGCAAAGCATGTTGGCCACACTTTCCTCAGGGAGTCTCAGGGATTTTGAGGCCTCCCAAGAGAACAGAGGAAGGGAAGAAGTTAATGGCCAAACACAAGCTAGTGTCCCAATTTATGATGCACCCTCTCTTCTCTAGGCAGCGGTTTTTCTGATTTTATTTTGCATAAAGTCATGAAATATTGGATGAGGGGTTCTAAGTGAAAGTGAAAGTTAACATAGGAAAATTCCAGCATAGTTTTCTTACAAATTTCTTAGAAGTTAACCTCCTGTTTTCTCCTCTACTGTAGAAAAAAAAAACACCATTAAAGTAGTGTTTATAGTTCTTGAGCACCAGTTTTTGCCCACAGAAAATGCCAAAGAATGTATATGCCCATTATTCAACAGTTGGATGTAAAGATTTAATTACAAATAACTAATTTATTGCTAGTAAAAAAATAAAACAGAGGCCAAAAGACCGTGCACTGTCAGTGAGGTTGGGCCCATTTTACACCTGTTGGAAAGCTTGCTAGTTATTCATCTGCAGTGACAGGAAGAAAGCATTTTTGTACCTGACAGAGTTGATAAATGTGGCAAACACTGGCCCTACATTTTAAAATCAATATGGAATGTTTTTCAGAGCAAACCCGGATCAAACCAGCATACCAAACATAAATGGCTAACAACCAGCATGGAGACTAATTGTTTAAATGAATTCCAGGGGACAAATAAAAATTACAAGAGGGAAAGACAGGACACAAGGCTGATAAAGAGGATATGGGCTCAGCTTGGGTCAAGGAAACTTTTCTCTAATAAAAAGGATTTTTGGAATGTGAAAGGGAATTTTTATGGCAGAAAGCAGAAAAATGCAGGCAAGAAATGAGCCGGCATTCAGTGAGAATTCTTTACAATTTGGGCCTGAAACAATGAATTAGAATCATGCAAAGCTCAAGTGCAAAAGCCCCTAATACAACCTCAGAAACTTCCAGGTTAGAAGTAGCCAACTAACTGCAGCTTCTAATTTGCCTGGATTCATTTATTTTTTCAACAAGCATTTATAAAGAATTCTGGAGAGTCTTTAATGAATAGAACAGTGTCCCTGCCCTCAAGAGTTTCACAGTAGAATAAGACAAAGATATAGATGAAGTTCCAACACCAGGTCTTAATAATAGTGCTGCTACTGAAAGAGGCAAGGGGGCTTGTGGGAGAACAGAGCAGGAAAATCGAGTCCAACTTGGCAGGAGGACAATCCAGGCAAACCTTCCTAGAGGGAGAGTGTGGAGTCAGACAGGCCTGAGTCCATACCGAGGTTCTTGTGCTTATGTGTGACTCTGAGCATTTACAGATGAATAATAGGACGCTTAGGGAGTTTGACTAACTTACTGTGATGGCTAATTTTATGTGTCAGCTTGATGGGGCCATTATTTGGTTAAACCTTTGTCTGGACGTGCGGGTATTGCTGGGAGACATTAATGTTTAAATCAGCAGAGTAGAGCAGATCGCCCTCCATAATGTGGGTGGACCTCATCCAATCCATTGAAACTCTGAGAGAACAAGTTCACGGGACTTCCCTGAGAGCTCAGATGGTAAAAATCCACCCGCAATGGCGGGAGACCTGGGTTGGATCCCTGGGCTGGGAAGATGCCCTGGAGAAGGGAACAACTGCTGCTGCTGCTGCTGCTGCTAAGTTGCTTCAGTCGTGTCCGACTCTGTGCGACCCCATAGATGGCAGCCCACCAGGCTCCTCTGTCCCTGGGGATTCTCCAGGCAAGAATACTGGAGTGGGTTGCCATTTCCTTCTCCAATGCATGCATGCATGCTAAGTCACTTCAGTCATGTCCGACTCTGTGTGACCCTATGGACAGCAGCCCACCAGGCTCCTCTGTCCACGGGATTCTCTAGGCAAGAATACTGGAATGGGTTGCCATTTCCTTCTTCTAAGGGAAGGAATTCTGGTCTGGAGAATTCCATGGACTGTATAGTCCATAGGGTCGCAAAGAGTCGGACACGACTGAGTGACTTTCACTTTCAAGAGTGAGTGCCAGACCGAATGCCTTCTACTGGAGATACAGTTTGTTTCCTTTTTTCTGCCTTCAAATTCAAACTGAAACATTGGCTTTTCCTCAGTCTCATGCATGTTGGCTTTCAAACTGGAACAATACCAGGGGGCTGATCAAAATGACATTGGGAGCTTGAATTATCCATAATTTGCTTAAATCATTTTCTCATGAAATAAATAAGCCTTCTTGCTTTTTTAACCTCACAAATGGGGTTAAAATCACACAAACCAATTCCTTATGTTAAAACAGATTCATCCCACTCTATTGATTCTGCTTCTCTAAAGAACTTTTGACTAGTATACTTGTTCAACTTTACATTGCTGGATATAATAGCAGAGCTGACATTTCGGATTGGGTTCCTCTTGCTGCAAAGTGTATGCTTACCATCATGGCACTGCCACTGGGAGCTACCACCCTCCCCACCCCACTCCTGCCCACTTGCTAGAGCATTTTTGTAGAATGCTCAATGTAGAAAGCTTTCTTTCCAGAATCTTTTCTTCTCTGTCAAGGAAAGAACTACTTGTGCCTGCTTCTGATTCCTCTTAGCCACACCCCATTCTGGGCTAATGTGTTTTTTACCCACAAGACAAAGTCAGAATTCTTTTAGTTGTAGATATTTGAAGTCATCCTTTTATGTGAAGATCTCAGTTGTCTACAGGTCAAATAAGAAACACAAGAATCAAATTGCATGTAGAGCTGTCACTTGAACTTTTATTCAAATTGATCAAAATGACATTGGGAGATTGAGTTATCCATATTTGCCTCAATTATTTTCTCATGAAATGAATAAACCTTCTGGTTGCTTTTTTTTTAAATCATGTGGATTATATCACTCCCATGAAAAGCAAAGAAAAGTGAAGCTATCATCTGTTGAATGTCTGTTGCATGCCTGACTCTGTCACTATAATGGTTAATTTTATGTGTCTTCTTGATTGGGCCGCAGGGTACCCAGATAATTGGTCAAACATAATTCTGGATATTCTTGTGAGGGTGTCTTCAGATGAAATTAACATGCAAATGGGTGGACTCTAAGTAAGGCAGATTGCCTTCTCCACTGTGGATGGACCACGTCCAATTAGTTGAAGGCTTGAATAGAACAGAAAGACTGACCCTCCCCCTGAATGGGAGGGAACTCTCTAGCTGACAGCTTTGGACTTTGTCTGCATTATCAGTATTCCTGGGTCTCCAGCTCACCCGAATCTCCAGTGCAGATTTGGTCTTGCCAGTCTCCATAATTACACAAGCCAGTGCCTTATAATAAATCTCTTTATCTAAGTATACCACATGCTATTGGTTCTTTTTCTTTGGAGAATCCTGACAAGTATAGTCATATTTTATTCTTTAAAAACTTCTGTGAAATTTAAATATTATTATACATAGTTAATGGACAAAGCAGTGAGGCATAGAGAGACTACATGCCTGAGACTACAGGGTTAACTCATGCTTTCCAAGACCCCTATTTAAACTTCCCGTTTGCACAGAGCAAAATGTTACCAGTGGCCTAGAAATGTTACCAGTGATACCAGTGTCACTGCTGGTTCCAGGTTGTAGCGCATCCAGCCCAAACCCTAACACCCATTGAAGGATGTGACACAACACAGCCAGACATGCAAATCAGGCTATGGAATGCAAATAAGAGCCATCAAGGCGGGAGTGTTCAGTGCTCACAAAAGCTCCTTCCTTATCCCAGGTGTGTTTCTCCAGCCTGAAAGCCTGCTCTGCATTACAAAGACAGACCTCCAGGTAATTTAATTTTCCTCCAATGAGAGAAACTCCAAGTTTGCAAACCTCTTTCTCATTTGTTGTCAAGGGGCTGGATGTCGGGTAGAGTTCAGCCTCTTAGGAAACTACTAAACAAAAAGGACATCACAGGATACTGGATGACAAAGTGGAGTCGGGAAGAACCAAGGAGAGGAGCAAGAGGTAGACAGGGATAGATTTAGCTGAACTCAGGTTTTCCAGCGAAAGGTTTATCATCCCACATTTATTAAGAACCTATGCTGTGCCAGGCATGGGAAATCCAAAGACAAGTAAGACACTGGTTCTGCCTTCTAGGAGTCCATGATCTAGCATATCTCGCAAGGTGACAGGGAATTCATTCATCTGTAGAACCAATACTTAACACCTGCCAACTCTATGCCAAGCCCATGTGCCAAGTGCTAGGCATAGAGCGGGGAGTAAATCATGTATTATAGACTCCTAGCTGTAATTAGGCTCACGGTCTACTGGGCCATTATAAAAAGCAAAAGGGAAAGCAAAGTCGCTCAGTCGTGTCTGACTCTTTGCAATCCCGTGGACTGTAGCCTACCAGGCTCCTCCGTCCATGGGAGTCCCCAGACAAGAAGAGTATGGGAGTGGGTTGCCATTACTGGGCCATTATAGCTGCCTTCAAAATCACCCTATAGCACCGCTCAGATCTGCTGGAGTTGGTCTCTCTTGAAACAATATGGTGTGCCTCTCTTTGTAGATTCTGAATTCACTCCCTCTCTCAGGAACAAAACCCCATGACTGGGGAGAGATTACTGTATTTTCAATTATCCAAAGCCTAATGCTTTAGGAAAAAACACAATACAGACAGACACTATATTCAGACATGCAATCTCCTCAGCCAGGAAACAAGGCAGCCAGAGGGAGCAGTGATGGCCATCCGTCTTCCCTGGCCCAACCCAAGAACAAACAATCTTCTCTGAATATTAAAGGTCTGAGAACAATTTAGAGAGAAAGTCTGCACTTGCTTTTTCTCCCCTACCATATTCAATGAAATGCAATTCTGATGTTCAGAGAGGCTCTGACTAAGTAGATAATACAGCCACATTTTTCAAAGGGCCTGCCATGACTTTTTATCCTCCACAGCATCTAATACCTGTCAAACATTTTAGATTAAAATGAGTATGAAAAACACAGCCTCACTCAGCACTTCCTTTGCTCTGCAGACAAGGAACTGGGATGAAAATGAGCCTTGGGGTTGAAAGTCCATACCGGACACACCCAACTCTGTGTATTAAGCATCTACTGTGTTCAGAAAGAGTATATTAGAAATAACATTGGCTTTGGAGTTGGACATGCCACTGACCTGATGTTGACCTTGGGAAGTCACTTCGGTTCTATGAATTTCAATTTCCTCACTTTGAGACTGGGAATAATAATCCTTATTCCCTTTGACCATGGGTTATAATGAAGATCAAATGAAATCACATGCATAAGAACTCTGATACATTGTAGGCACTCAACAGAGAGCCGCCCATCTCCTTCATGTTCCTGGTCTTGCGCTAAGGTTAGCTGGAGAACAGTCTCCTTCTCAGGACTTACACCCTTGTTTTTGCCTGGGCTTCCTTTCTACTTCTTTATTCTCTTCAAGTAATCAGGAAATACCAGAGTTTCTCCTGACCTTCTTTCCAGTTTTTACTGCTTCATTCTGGTTTCCCCTTTGCTGCTAATTAGGAGGTAAGTCATCCACACAGTATTTGTACAACACAATCAAATGAGCATGTTCTGTCATCGTGGAGAATCTGTATCATTTAACTGATGCCAGTCCTCCAATAATGAGAAAGTTTCATGTTCCATATGAAAACAAATCTCCGGTCATTAGCATCGTCTTGTCATCAGTGTGTTCCGGCAGCTTGGCTGAATGGCCTGGGTCAGGGATTGGCAGCTCGCCAAGGCCTCAATCCGTTGGGAGCTCAGGCCTCTTAGTAGTCTGAAAGGAAATAACTAAAGAAAGAGGGAGAACTCTCAGCACTTTTCATTTAATACCATAGGAGTGGCCTGACACTCAGCACCCTCTGTGCATAAAGCCCCCCAACACTTTCTTGTCATTCTCACTTTCCCGTTCACCTTCCTTGGTCTATTGTGAATTC
This sequence comes from Odocoileus virginianus, assembly GCF_023699985.2. NCBI lineage: Eukaryota > Metazoa > Chordata > Mammalia > Artiodactyla > Cervidae > Odocoileus > Odocoileus virginianus. Next base: position 3,162,794 of record NW_027224318.1, on the reverse strand, counting down.
AGTGCGGGACTTGGGAATGTCTCCTTCCTTCTCTTTGTCTCAACCCTCTCTGTTGAATTGAGTAATCTATGGGAAGGCTAGGAGGAACTCTGGAATCTACTGGATTTATATTCTTTGTTTTCACCCCTGTCCTCACGAGTACCACCAACACCAAAAAAGAAAAAATCTTTCCAGGTAACTAAAAGGGGTTCTACACTGAATTCCAATTTGATGGGGGTGAGGAGCGGGGCTCGCTTCACCGATGATCATTTCTCAGACACTAGTTGGGCATTCTATAATTCATCTCAGTTTTGACACTATCTACCTAAAGATAGTGTCAGATTCCACAGGTTAAGGACTCAGTCTCCAAGGTTGCCCCACCCCTTCAGACGGCAGTCACAAGCCCAGGTTATCACTTGTGCTTCTGACTGAGCAGTTGTAGATTGGAGGTTCCAGTGACTCCCTCCTTGGATTTGATTAACTTGCTAGAGCAGCTCACAGAATTCAGAGAAACAATTTACTTGCTAGATTACCAGTTTATTATAAAAGAATATAACTAAGTAACAGCCACATGGAAAAGAGCATAGAGTGTGCCACCCTCCCAGCACCTCCGAGTGCTCTCCAACCTGGAAGCTCTCCAAACCCAGTCCTTTTGGATTTTTATGGAGGACTCATTACATAGGTATGATTGGTTCATTCCTTGGCCATTGATGGTTGGTTCAGTCTCCAGCCCCTCTCTCATCCCCAGAAATCAGAGGGCATTCCAACTCTCTCTCAAGGTTGGTTCCCCTGACAACCAGCCCCCATCTTCAGGTGCTTTCCATAAGTTATCTCATTAACATAAAACCAGTAGGGGTGGAAAGGGGCTTGTTATGAATAACAAGACACTCATTTCACCTTCATAGCTCTGAAGTGATTTCAAGAACTGAGGACAAGAGACCAAATTCATGACAAAAGATGTCCTCATTGCTCTTATTACTCATGAAATTACAAGGGTTTGGGGAGCTATGAGCCAGGAACTGTGGACAAAGAACAAATTCATATGAGAAATGCATTTTGGTCCTCTGAATGACCAAATATAATTTTCTTATAAGTCACAATATTGCAGTTCCTTAAACAACAGCGACAAAGGGCTTTATGGCAAGATATTGGAAAGCTTTCAAGTGCAATGGGAGGCTGGAGACAAGGCTAGGAAACAGAAAGCAACCAGGATGGAAACAATTTGAGCTGAGTGCTGCTGCTTGCATGGATGAATTTCAATCATGTATATTTTGTCTTCACTTCACTCTGCTTAAGATTGAAAGTGCTGGGATTTAGAATCTAGTTGTCTTTATTTAGGTCACCTGCTGGCCTTTTGAATTTGGAACAAGGGTAGGGCAGAAGGAACCTCCAGGAACCTTTTTGACTTTCATCATGGGAAGGCAGGCTTCTCTGATTACCTCTGCAACTTCAAATATCATGCCCAAACTATTCTGTTTATTGACCCATTTGTTTAGTCACTAAGTCGTGTCCAACTCTTGCGACTCCATGGACTGTAGCCCACCAGGCTTCTCTGTCCATGGGATTTCCCAGGCAAGAATACTGGAATGGGTAGCCATTCCCTTCTCCAGGGGATCTTCCCGACCCAGGGATTGAACCCACACCTCCTGCATTGGCAGGCAGATTCTTTACTGTTGAGCCACCAGGGAAACCCTTATTGACCCATTAACAACTTACAAATCTCTTAGTTTCCTACTTTGTAACCTGAGAAGCTGGAGTCACATCCTTCCTTTCCTTTTCATTTCCTTACTACCTTCCTCCAGCTTTCATCTGCTTGTTCCTTTATTTTTCCTATTCCCAAGTTTGGTAAAGTGTATGTTTTATTTTGTAACCATGCTTGTTTTCTATACTTTTTCTATAGTTTAAATTTTAAATTCATTTTTAAATTTTTAAAGAAATTTAATGTTTATTATTTCCATTTATTAACTATTTTGTTTATACATCAGTTGATGTCTCTCTAGTTGTTTTGGTTGTCTAAAGCTCATTTTCTAGTAGATTCTTTAGGAAGGACTCATGGGGATAATACCCCTTGATTTGTTGCATATTGACAACAACCTGTGGTCCTCCCTTCTTAAAAGTCAGTTTTGCTAGATTAAGAGTAGTTGGTGCCCACTTTTCTTTCCTAGATATCTTAAACTTATTATTCCATTTTCTTCTGGCATAAGGTCTGATAATATATATTTTTTCATTTATAAGTTAAATGTTCTTTTTTTCCCCTACGTGTCCAAAGGATTTTTCTTTTCTTTTAAAGTCCATTATTTTCAGTAAAATGTGCCTTGGTGGTGTTAGTTTGGGGTCACTATTCCAAGATATGCAGTGCATACTTTCAATATGTAATTTTAAAACAATTTTTAATCAAGAAAGGTTTATCCATTGTATTTACAGTATTCTGTTGCTTTGGCCTTCTTCAGCAATTTTTACTATGTATGTATTCACTATCCTTTGCCTATAATCAATATTTATCATTTTTGTCAAACTCATTTTATCTCCATTTATTTATAAGTTATTAAAATATAATTTACCTTCTATAATGTTTTAAAAGGCATTGTTGTATTTTTTTCACTCCTTTATTCCCTCTAGTTAGTCTTTATTTTTTAAATGCTTCTTTCTAGTTTATAATTCCTTTCTGAGTTCGGTTGCCTCCTTTCTGAGTTTTTTAAATTCTGATTTATATTGTTCTTTCACATACTATGTGATTTTATTAATATCCTGTAGTTTGTTTGAAATCATAAGTTTGAGTTTTATCCTGTTTTGTGAGAAGATCGTTCTGGCATACTTGCATCATCTGTGGGATGTTATGTCTCCGACTTTCTGTTTTTCTTTTAACAACTTTGTATTTGGCCTTGATAAACCTTGACTGTCTGTTTTTAATGGAAATTAATTTTTTCTTCTTTGGTGTAGTGTTCACAAACATCATGGCTTGCTTTCTGAGATTCCTGGCTTTTTCCTCTCCCCTACTTTATTCTGCACCTTCTCTTTGCTTTGTCTCTGTTGTCCCTCTCCTGCTCAATTTTGATTCCATTACCATTAATTTCTCCTCATAGTGGGGCTCAAAGGAAGCCATGGGCTAATTGGGTTTCAGTTTTGACAGTTCATAAGGACTAGAGTGCTTCTGTCCTTTCTTCAGTGGTATGATTTTATCTATGGAGGCCTGGGTTGCCTGGTCATGTTTCAGGCCTACAATACTATCTTAGGAATTTCCTTCAATATACTCTTTGGGGTAGGTTCAATATCTTATTTTTAATGATTTATTCTTATTTTGCTAGATTACATCTGTAGGGAATGCTTTAAGAAAGGTAGTTAGGTAAATGTGCTTTCTGAGTCCTTATATGTTAAAAAAAAAGTCTTTATTCTACTATGTTCAGTTCAGTTCAGTTGCTCAGTCGTGTCCGACTCTTTGCGACCCCATGAACCACAGCACACCAGGCCTCCCTGTCCATCACCAACTCCTGGAGTCCACCCAAACCCATGTCCATTGAGTCAGTGATGCCATCCAACCATCTCATCCTCTGTCGTCCCCTTCTCCTCCTGCCCTCAATTTTTCCCAGCATCAGGGTCTTTTCCAATGAGTCAGCTCTTCCATCAGGTGGCCAAAGTATTGGAGTTTCAGCTTCAGCATCATCAATACTTCCAATGAACACCCAGGACTGATCTCCTTAGGATGGGCTGGTTGGATCTCCTTGCAGTCCAAGGGACTCTCAAGAGTCTTCTCCAACACCACAGTTCAAAAGCATCAATTCTTCAGTGCTCAGCTTTCTTTATAGTCCAATTCTCACATTCATACATATTCTAATATGAGGTTTGATTAATAGTTTCAGTGAGATAAAATTATAGTTTTCCTTATAACTTGGTCTATATTTCCTGATTGTATTCTAGTTTCCAATATTGTTTATGGGAAGTCTGATAGCAGTTTGATTCTTATTCCTTTACAGGTGACTAATTTTGAATCTCTAAAAGTCTTTAGGATTTTCCCTTTATCCTTATTATTCTGAATTTCTCAGTAATGTATGTGTGTGACAGTCAGAAAACAAGTCATTCTTCATTATTTTTTTGAGGACTGGATGGGCCCTTTTCATCTGAAGACTTATGTCCTTCCTTTCTGGAAAAAATTGTCATCTACTGTTTTCAGGGGCAATTTCCTTTCTTTCATTTTTCTCTATGCTTTTATTCTGGAACTTTTATCAGTTAGCTGTTGGGCCTCTTGGTGTTAGTTTTTAAAAATCAATCTTACTGAACTATTGTTAAGTAACAATAATATGCACTTAAGTGTGCATATACCCGTGTGACCACCGCCACAATCAAGATATAGAATAGATTTGTCATCACAAAATTTTTTTCATGATTTTTTGCAGTTATTTCTCCCAGCTGCAGTCAACAGCTGCTCTGCTTTCTGTTACTATAGATTACTTCGAACTGTTCTACAACATAAGTAGGATTATACCTGGCTTCTTTTGCTCAACCTGATATTTTTTGAAATTTATCCATGTTGTACTTATCACCATTATTTGTAAGTTACATTCCCTTGTACGGATATACCACATTTATTTACTTGGACTGATATTTTATATCAGAGTTTAGCAATTCAGCATATATTCTCTGTAGTTCATGATCTCTGCCCTCTGGTGTCACACTTGTGGTCATGTTATACTACTTGGCAAAAGAGACTTTGAAGTATTGCTAAACTGATCTTAAGATAAAAAGAATATTCTGAGTTTTCTGGTGGGCCCACTGTAATCACATGAACAGTATAAGAGGGGCTTAGATTCCATGTGCCTTTGCTGATTTCAAAGATGAAGGGGACCATGGGCCAAGGAATGTGGGCAGCCTCTCAAAGGTGAAAATGATCCTAGACTGACAGTGAACAAGAAAATGGGAACTTCAGTCCTATAACCTCTTTAGTCCTATAACCTTAAGAAACTGGATTCTGTCAATAACTGAATGATCTTGGAAACAGATTATTCCTAGAGCTTCCCAATAATAGCCCAGCTGACCAACAACTTGATTTTAACGTTCTAAGACCCTAAGCAGTGGACGGACCCATTTGAGCCTGCCTGAACTTCTCACCTATAGAACTTTGAGTATGTAAAACCACGGAGTTTGTGGTGATTTGTTACAATATCAATAGAATGCTAGCATAGAGTCAGACTGTCCAGATTCAAATCCTGACTCCACTACCTTGCAGCTATGTGACCTCACTGGTGAACTACAACACTTTGGATTATTATTTGAGTATGGATGTCTACTCAGCCCTCACACTCAGTCTCAAGGTACACTTGCCTGTGCTTTCAAGTCTGTCTTTTCCTTTGACTTTTTCTTTCTGTGAAATAATCATTTTCCAAGTGCCACTGAAAGAAATTCTGGCCTTGTTTTTCCTTAATGCTTTTCTCATTTCCTATATCCAGTCATATATCAGGCCCTTCTACGTCTCCCTGCACAGTGAGCTGTTGTTTTTTTTTTAAACAAACTGTTTTATTTTCACCCCTACTGCCTCTGCCTTAGTACAGCCTCTCATATTGTCTCACATGGATCATTGTTGCCTCTGCGTCTAATCTCGACCTCTTTAATTCAACACCCCAGACAGCCGTGAGTGCCTTCTTGTCTAAATACCACTTTCATCATGCTACTGCCTTATTTAAAACCAACTAGCCAACTTACCAACCAAACAAACAACCTAAAAATATCTTCTGTAGTTCCCAAAAGCTTCAGTACAAGTAAAAGTCAGATATTTATCCCTCCAGTCAGTCCTCCAGTCTTGTCCCTGTCTTCCTTTCAAACTTTGTATTGTGTCTCTCTGCATAGGTACCCTTTCATTCAAGCCAAATGGTGCATTTGACATCCCTCTACTCATGATGTTTATATGACCTGAAATACAATTCTTTCACTTTTTCTTACCATTTATTAATATTCTTTCCATCCATTATAGTCCAGTTTGATTTTCATTTGCTCCATCCCAGAAGGATGCTAGGAATACAATACTAAAATCAAAAAGCCTTTTCATCCATCTCTACCAAAAATCATCTATCTCATCTTATAGAATCTCTTAATGCTGACACTGAAAATTCTCTCAAATACTCTTTAACCCAATTTATTCACTCTTCAGGAAAGTAAAGTCCAGTGAGAAGAAGTGTTCTACAACAGTGACACACCGAGTGGATGACTCAGAAGTGAGTCTAGGATCTAGATTTCTGTCATCTCAAGCCAAGCCAATGTCCACTCCCCCTGTTCACTGCATTGTAATTCATCCTATGATTCTTATACATTGCTATCTTAGAATACAGATTTTTCAGTTGGTTCCCACATCCTTGATTAGTACTGAGTTTCAGAAAGACAGGTGATTGATATTTCTCCTGCTTCTTTGAATTCCCCATAGCACATAATCCATTGCTTTGGACACAAGAGGCATTAAGCAAATATGTATTGATTGAATAAGATATGATGCATCACAACCTGACATAAGCTATAAATTTTCATTGTCTCATTACCATATTCTATCAATTAAAATTAGTAGTGGCCTTGCGTCCCTGAACAGTTACAATGACAAAGCATGATATTCCAAAATAGTTGGGTAACTAGACGGCCTAATGTAAATTTCATAAAGTCTTTGAATAGCAGAGCTGGAATTGCTCTTGAAGGTCTTTTGACATAATAGTCCCCATTATTCCCTCTATTTTATTGATGGGAAAATTGAAATTCACAGAGGAACAAACAGGACTTGCCCAAATGTTGTTGCTGATGTTCAGTTGCTTAATTGTGTCTGACTCTTTGCAACCCCATGGACTGCAGCCTGCCAGGCTTCCTTGTCCTTCACCATCTCCCAGAGCTTGCTCAAACTCATGTCCTTTGAGTTGGTGATGCCATCCAACCACTTCATCCTCTGTTGTCCCCTCCTCCTCCTGCCTTCAATCTTTCCCAGCATCAGGGTCTTTTCTAATGAGTCAGCTCTTCGCATCAGGTGGCCAGAGTATTGGAGCTTCAGCTTTAGCATCAGTCTTTCCAATGAATATTCAGGATTGATTTCCTTTAGGATTGACTGGTTTGATCTCCTTGCAGTCCAAGGGACTCTCAAGAGTCTTCTCCAACACCACAGTTCAAAAGCATCAATTCTTCAGTGCTCAGCCTTCTTTATGGTCCAACTCTCACATCCATACATGACTACTGGAAAAACCATAGCTTTGACTAGACAGACCTTTGTTGGCAAAATAATGTCTCTGTTTTTTAATATGCTGTCTAGGTTGGTCATAGCTTTCCTTCCAAGGAGTAAGTGTCTTTTAATTTCATGGCTGCAGTCTCCATCTGCAGTGATTTTGGAGCCCCCCCCCCAAAATAGTCTGTCATTGTTTCCATTGATTCCCCATCTATTTGGCATGAAGTGATTGGACTGGATGCCATGATCTTTGTTTTCTGAATGTTGAGCTTTAAGCCAACTTTTTCACTCTCCTCTTTCCCTTTCATCAAGAGGCTCTTTAGTTCTTCTTCACTCTCTGCCATAAGGGTGGTGTCATCTGCATATCTGAGGTTGTTGATATTTCTCCTGGCAAGTTTGATTCCAGCTTGTGCTTCTTCCAGCCCAGCGTTTCTCATGATGTACTCTGCATATAAGTTAAATAAGCAGGGTGACAGTATACAGCCTTGACATACTCCTTTCCCTATTTGGAACCAGTCTGTTGTTCCATGTCCAGTTCTAACTGTTGCTTCCTGACCTGCATACAGATTTCTCAAGAGGCAGGTCAGGTGGTCTGGTATTTCCATCTCTTTAAGAATTTTCCACAGTTTACTGTGATCCACACAGTCAAAGGCTTTGGCATAGTCAATAAAGCAGTAAATAGATGTTTTTCTGGAACTCTCTTGCTTTTTTGATGATCCAACAGATGTTGGCAATTTGATCTCTGGTTCCTCTGCCTTTTCTAAAACCAGCTTGAACATCTGGAAGTTCACAGTTCATGTATTGTTGAAGCCTGGCTTGGAGAATTTTGAGCATTACTTTGCTAGCGTGTGAGATGAATACAATTGTGCGGTAGTTTGAGCATTCTTTGGCATTGCCTTTCTTAGTGATTGAAATGACCTTTTCCAGTCCTGTGGCCACTGCTGAGTTTTCCAAATTTGCTGGCATATTGAGTGTAGCACTTTCACAGCATCATCTTTTAGGATTTGAAATAGCTCAACTGGAATTCCATCACCTCCACTAGCTTTGTTCGTAGTGATGCTTCCTAAGGCCCACTTGACTTCACATTCCACCAAAGTAAGGACCAGCAAATGGAGAGAAGAGTATTTCGAGGATAAGTTGCACCAGCCCCTTGAGTAATTGTGGCCACAGGGACAGAGATTCTAGGGGAATGCTGTGACCTCCAGGTCGAGTTCAGACAGGACAAGGCTGGATGTATGGACACCAGGGACATTTAAGAAAAGTCATGGGAAGTGAGGTCTGACGGGAAGCATAGGAGGCAAGAGGAAGAAATCCATGACATGGAGTCCAGAGTTCATACATGTGAAGTGCTCAGATACCCAAATAAGTGGTAGAAGGAAAGTGCCGTTTACTGAACAGCTTCTGTACATAACAAAGTACCACAGACACAGTGGTCTAAAATCAATATGCTTTTATTATCTCACAGTTCTGTGAGTTGAATACAGAAATGGCTTAACTGGAATCTTTGCTCCAAGTCTCACAGACTACTGTCAGGGTGTCACCAGGGCTGTGATCCTGTCTGAGGCTTGGAGTCCTCCTCTAAGCATAATATGAAGTTGTTGGAAGCATTCATTACCTTGAAACTTGCTCAAGGTCAGCAGGAGATAGACTTCTATAACTGATCTCCATTCTCTCCTATAAAAGACTCACTTGACTATCTCAGACCTACCTAAAATAATCTTTCTTTTCATTAAATCACAGTAAACTAATTAGGGATCTTATTACATCTTTGAAGTTCCTTCATCTTCACCATACAACATAATCTGACACAGATGTGATATCCATCATATTCATGGCTTCTCCTCTCATGTAAGCAAAAGGATTATACATCAGGAGACAGGAACATCGAAGACGATTTTTAGAATTTTGTCTACCACAGTCTGCCCTCTGGCCTCCAATGACTCACTTCCCTTCTAAGTACAAAATAAATTCATAATGTTCCCAGGAGTCTTATCCCATTATAGCATGAACTCAAAATCCAAAATCTCATTTAAATCTCATCAGCTAAAAGATCCAAATCTCATCATCTAAATGATCTCTGTCAGGTACAGATGAGGCTTTCTGTCCATCTTTTAAGCTCTTTACATGCACTATTATACTTAATTCTGAGGGCAATTCTGTGAATAAATTTTTATCATCCCCATTTTAAAGATAAGGAAACTGAGGCATGGAGAAGTTAACCTGCCTCAGGTCATTTCAAGATCAAATTTCACAGTTAAAACTTGAGCCCAGTTATGTGGAATGTGATAACTGTAACTCAATGTCTCCAGAGAAGCATGTTCTAGGAATCTCTTGGCAAATAGGGGATCTTAAATAATTATCCACATCCCCTGTAGCCAAGCTTTGGGGGCTGCTAAGATTCTCAGACAGGAGAGCTAAGTGTTAGGTAGCATCAGTAACATTTTTAGTATGGATGAAATTCCCTGGTTAGGGTCCCACAGTGGAGATGAGAATTGGGTCACAAGAGTTATGAAATTAATGAGAAGAATGAAACAAGCATTAGTAGCTCCAATTACATGATCTAAGAACCACAGAAAAAAGGGAAATATGTGGATACTAGCTCCTGTCCTGCAATGACTTGACATATGACTTTGGGCAGATAGATTTTTCCTCTTTGAGTCTCAGTTTCTTTGTGAAATGAACATGTTGATGCTAGATGATCCCTCTAGGCTGATTTCAAAGGCCTGCACTGCTAACAAGAGAGGCAACCAACAATGCAGACAAATGTCATGATTTGGCATTTAGTAGAGAAAAGAGACCTGGTTATTTGAGTTCCATGACATTGTTCTTTAACAGGAAATGCTTAAGCATATGGACACAGCCTTGACCTCAGAATGTGTGATGGAGCCTCCCAAAATATTGCCAGGGAGGAACCCAGGACCTTTGAGAAACAAAGGTGCTATTTAAGCCATTGATGACTATTATTCATACTACTATATTTCTAAAAAACGGAGTCCTGAAGAGCATCAAAGTGAACAAAGCCACTTAAGAGGTGGATATATTTTGGAAATGCCCTGGTTGGGGAAGGCCAGAGGGCGCAAATGCCTGGACAGAGGAGAGGAAGCTGTGTGCACGAGGATGCAAGGTTAGATGGGGAGGAAATACTTCCCTCTCATCACTCTACTGATTAACCCAAAGTAACCATTAACTCCCTGTGATTCCCTTCCCTCCACTCATGAAGCCCTACCACTTGGCTTCTCTCATTCCACAAATGCTGATTGTACAATGGCTATGTGCCAGACACTCTGGGGGGCCTATGACCATGATAAATGATGTAGTCTAGAATCATCATATGCACTCTTTAATCATGGTGTCCATCCCTTGATCTTCCACAGAGTATATGACATAACTATTCATCCTTTAAGGCTCAGGTCTGTGACTGCTTCTTGCATGAAATTTTCTCCAGTGAATGGTGCTCTTCTCTTTTCCTTCCCTTCCCTTCTGTTCTCAGCTCCTTCTGTGACCTCCTCATGTAACACTTGCCACTACTGGTCTTATGCTCCAGATACATGTGCATGTGTGTGATCTCCCCTGGTAGTCTGTGAGGAACTTGACAACAGCGTATGAATTATGTATTGTACAGTAGGTGTTCAGTGCTGCAAAGTCTTCCTGGGACTGACCTTGATGGCCTGTTTCAGAATCGTAATCACGATCATCACTGTTTCTAGAGACTGTATGGAACACTTCATATGCACCATCGAACTTCATCCCCATGATAATTGTACAGAGTACACTGGCTATTTTAAGTACAGTTTGTACAAGAACCCCAGTCTGCCTGATTCTCAAACCTATTAAAATACCATGCTAATCCACCACCCAGAGTAGCCAGTGATGCACTGTCTTCCTTCTCTGGCTCCTAGAAACGTCATTTTAGTTGGAAGATAGCTCTTTTCAGCTTTATTTCAGGTCAATTCTGAACGGGATTTGTATTTGCAAGCCCACAGCAACTGCGGGTTTGGGTGTGGAAGAAGGGGCATGGAGGAAAGCAGGGGAAATTATCAATCAGAATCCCTACTGTAAGTGGATATGATGAAAAAGAGTCTCGAGATAAGAGAAAGAGAGAAAACAGCCAGAGACAAAATGATGACATGTAACATAGCCACAGGTTTAGGTTTGCCAAGTGCTGACTTGGAGATTATTTTCAGGGGTGAATATGAGAGGGAAAACCTGTTACCCAATATATTTAGTTTTCTTGACCACAGGAGGGAACATCAGAGGCTCTGTGCCTTGAAGTCACACCGATACATCCCGCTTCCTTTAATCGGAGCCAGTGAAGGCCAGGGCTTCCCTGGTAGCTCAGATGGTAAAGAGTCTGCCTGCAATGCAGGAGACCTGGGTTTGATCCCTGGGTTGGGAAGATCCCCTGGAGAAGGAAATGGCAACCCACTCCAGTATTCTTGTCTGGAAAATCCCATGGACAGAGGAGTCTGGTGGGCTACAGTCCATGGGGTCACAAAGAATCAGACATGACAGGATGCCTTAACACACACACAGTGAAGGCCAGACTTGGCTCCTTCAGTGTCACTTTCATACCCTTGGCAGTGATAGACTCCACTTGACACAAGAGGCTTTTATCAGGTCCATGACACATAGATGTATTTTCAACTGAAAATGTAGAAAGTATTAGAAAATAAACTGGCCATTATTTCTTTACAAAATACAAAAAGCAGCTTTTTGAGCAAGCTTCACAATGACCCCTACACCTGAGAACTCCTCTTTTCCTTTTTACACTAGAAGATGAATTACTTCTTTATATATTTATAGTCAGTTACAATGAACTCTGGCTTTACAAAATTCATTTATAGATTGCGTTTTTAATGCTGCATATCAGATACAAATTAGGTCCTCTCCCATTTTTCTTAATAGTTTATATCCCAAACACCTTTCCTCGCTCACACTTTTATTAACTATTTAAAATTTGTCTCTAGGGTGATTTTTAATAAATCATTTGGTGGTGCTCAGCCTGCATACTCCAGAGTTCTCTACACTCACACATTCAGCCCATCTGGAGCCACCCAGGACCACTGTTCACACCTGAGCACCTGGGGGACTCGTGGGATGCTCCCTCTTCAAATACATGTTATCAGTTGCAGATAGATCAGCCAACGTGTAACACATTGGTAATATGTAAAAATGTATTTCCACAGGCCTATGCAAGAACATATATCTATGTTTTTATATAAAGTTGCTTCCATTTGTCAGAGATGCTGAAAGATTCCCAGTGCTGATGGACTTTCCCATTCACCAAGGGCTTTAGAAGTTCACGTTCTCCAGGGTGCAAACTAGAGCCCTAGTAAGAGGAAGAGGTACTATCCCTTCCAAACGGGGCAGCTGGCTCCACAGAAGTAAGAGTAAATGACACTCCCAGAGGGCAGGAGGAGAGGGCACCCTAAGAAATGAGGATTTCCAGCTGATACACGCTCAAACTTCCATGTTCTGGAAGAAGGCAAGCTTCCTGGAGACTTAGTCACACTCACCTCCGCTCTGAGGGCAGGGGCCTGGAAACCTGAGACAGCCACTTCTTTGAAGCTGGAACAGAGCCGCCTGAGCACATCAAACGTGCTTGGAGTTCAGGGCAGTGGAAGCAGAGGAAGAACACCCATGTGGAAGGGCAGGAGGAGGCAGAGATCCAGGGAGGCAGGAAGATGGAGGTGTTTGTTAGCAGGGTCCAGATCTTGTCTGAAGCTGGCTACTAGAACAGGAGATAGCTAAGTGAGTAAAAGCACAGTCTTTGGAGTCATACAGATTTAGTTTAAACCCTGGCCTTGGGACCTAGAGTGTGACTTTGGGCAAGATCTTTAACTCTGATTCTGTTACATCACATACATTGAACAGGTGTAATTACAGCTGTCACTGTCTAGGGTTATGGTAAGGACTGAATTTGTTGGTTTAAGTTGCTTAGAGCAGTGCCTAGCCCAGAGTGAGCGATCAATAAATAGTGCTCATTATTAAAATTATACACTTAGACTTTAGAGGTAGGGTAGGGGAGAATGGAGACTTACTCTTACCTGGAGAGACTGGGTAACCAGATATCAGGCAGACCAGTGTTCAATCATAAGGTTTAATCTGGGTTGGGGCAGGGGGGTGAGGGGCAAAGCCACAGGAAAAAAGCAGCTCAGTTGCTAGATTTCTGTTGTTGCATCCGAGAAGGACTTTATGATGAGATCCCTGAAATGTTTACCTAAGACTTCCTTAGTCCGCCTTATCTGTTAGGCATAGTTCTCTGCCGTAATTCTCTGGTCCAGCTACAATAAAGGAAGAAAGGCCGAGGGGACAAAACACTAGCTATCGCCCCATCTTGCAGCTGCAGCCAAGACGCTGACGGGGACACTCAAAGCCAACTCACTGGCTCCTGTTGTTCTCAAAGCACTCTAATCCCAGGCAGCTTCCACTTGGCCCAGATTGTTACCATGGCTTCCAGACTAGTGTTCCTGCTTCCACCCTTGCTTCCTCTGCCCAAAATCTGTTCTCAAAAATTCAGGCCTAGTAATCCTGCTAAGTAGGGATAATGCGCAATAGAATCACCTGAGGAACTTTTAAAAACACCCTATTCCAAAAAGTGAAATCAAGAGCCCTCAATGTAACATTTTCTTCCATTACTCAAACCTTTTAGGGTCTTCTTCTAGCACTGAGAGTAAGGCAACTTCTTACCCTAGTTTATATGATTAGCTCATATGCCTGCTTTTCTGACTTGGTCTCCCACCATTTTCCTCCTTGCTCACTATGTTCCAGACACACTGTTCTCTTTACTCTTTTTTGAATGTGCCAAGCAAGCTTCTCCCTCAGATACTTTTCACTTTGCGCTACCTCTGCCTGGAGTACTCTCTCCCAGACACACACATGGCTCACTCCCTCACTCTCTTTAGATCTCTGCTTAAATGTCATTTCATCAGAAAGGCCTTCCATGCTGAGTCTATCTGCAGTACCACTCTAGTCACTCACTGTTCCTCTGTCCTGCTTTATTTTTTTCATACACTATCACTACCTGACTTTATATTGATATTTCAGATCAATTGGTTTCTACTTTCTCCACTAGAATGTAAGATCTATGAAGACAGGTATTTTTTTTTTTTTTGTATCATGTTCAAATCTGTATTTCCAGCTCTTAGAGTTGGTTCTGGCACAAAACAAGTAGTAAATATCTGTGGTTGGTTGGTTGAATGAATGAACGAGTGAGTGAGTGAGTGAGTAAAACTCTGCTCCACCAAGCTCGGCTCTGAGTACACGGCAAGAGCCAGAGGAAATTCCCTAGCCATGACAGTGCATATTCAGCACATGGGTGGGTAGAATTGGTGTGCAAAATCTAAGCTGAAGACTACATTAATTAAGTGAAAATCTATTAATAATCATTATGGCCAGATGGTTTTTGTTTCAATGCTCATAGGATGGATTTCTAGCCATCCTCAGAGCTTTTTGGTATATAATCTGATAGGTATCACAAAGCCTTATCTAGAGTCTTGGAGTGGAAAGATTTCTGAGCTTAGCTCTAAAAATGTAGCAGATGGCTATGCAAATGTGGTAACTGATAGTAATACCACATTTGCATAAGTACTGTATTTTCAAAGCAATTTATTGCTTTACAAAAAGCTGGACCAGAAATGGTACATTATGTGTTTCCCATTAGCCCTTGAATTTGACTCCAGTTCAGATAATAGACTGGGTGGCTCTGCATTGCTCAGATTTACCCAGTAAAGCCTCATGAAGCCACCATGTGGATCCAGGCAGATCTTGAAGTAGCATGAAACTTCTCCCAACTAGATATGGCCCATTTTTCGTCACTGAGGAGTGGCAGGATTGGCCCTCATTGCTGCGTTTTTGCTTTATTTCCACTTTACACAGCCTGGCCCAGCTGGACAGTTCAGTATCATGGGAACAGTCCTGCCTTGAGTGTTGCCATTTCTACAGCTGTGCTTCTGGAATCTTCCCTGCAGAGAAAATGCTCTACTGTCTTCTCAGCCTGTTTGAATTCTAGCCCCCATCCTGGGATAGATCAAGTATTCCCTGCCCAGCGAGGTCTTCTCTGACCATCCCAGATCGAACTGATGGCCCCTCTGAGCTCCAAGGTGGAGGGGGAACCACTGCTCATGCCATCGAACAGGCCCTTCAGTAGCTTCATCTCTGGACCTCCTGTTGTTTAGGAGCACACCGTAGTTATAGAACTAAAATAGCCCTAGACTTAAAAGCTACTCTAGATCCTACTTAATGAAGTTTTTTTTTTTTTTTTAGGAAGAAAAACCTTAAAATGATCAAGCTGATCCACAAGTAAAATAAATGCCTGACAAAACAAGTTTTTCATTAAACTAAGACAATAAAATGTAGACATTCAATAGGTAATTTTCACAATATCCCTCAACCAATCAAAAATTAATAGGCCTACAAAGAATCAGGGGAAACATTAGCCCGAAAAATTAGACTCAGAAATAACATGAATGGAATTAGCATGCAAATATTTTGAAACAGCTATTTTAAGTATGTTAAATAATCCAAAGAAAAACATACACATAATGAGAAGAGATCAAATCTCTAAAAATGAATTAAATAGAACTCCAAGAACTAAAAAATAAAATAGCTATAATGAATGAAATGTTCACTGGATAGTTGTAAGTGAAAGTGAAAGTTACTTCAGTCATGTCCGACTTTTTGCAACCCCATGGCTTCTGTAGCCGGTCAGGCTTCTCTGTCCATGGAATTCTTCAGGCAAGTATACTTGAGTGGGTAGCCATAAGAGTATATTAAACACTTCAGAGGAAAGTATCATTGAACGTGAAGATGTTGTTGTAGAAATTACACAAACTAAAGCACAGAATAAAATGATTTTAAAGTGCAAAATGTTAGTGATCTATGGGATAATAACAAGAGATAAAGCAAATGTATAGCCACATTTTCAGAAGGAGGAAGAGTGCAGAAAATTATTTTAAGAAATAATGGCCAAATATTTTCCAAATTTAATGAAGAGTATGGACCTACAAATATGAGTAGTTCATCCTAGCACAGGCAGAAAAAAACATACAAAATTAAACCACATCAAGGCACGTCATAACCAAATAACTGAACCAGCAATAAAAAGGAAATATTAAAAGCAGTCAAGGGAATTCTCTAGCAATCCAGTGACTAGGACTCTGTGCTTCCACTGCAGGGGGCCTGGATTCAGTCCCTAGTAGGGGAGCTAAGATCCTGCAAGCTGCACAGCATGGCCAAAAAAAAAAAAAAGCAGTCAAAAAATAAACATCACACATAGAGGAAGAGGATAAAAATAAACACTGAATCTCCATCAGAAACAATGCTGAAAAAAAATCAATCTACATTGTTTTTACAGACAAACACAAGCTGAAAAAAATCAGCGGCAAAAAACTTGTACTCTATGAAATGTTCTTCAGGTTGAAGAAAAATAACATCAGTGGAAACTCAGATCTGCATGGCAACCCACTCCAGTGTTCTTGCCTGGAGAATCCCATGGACAGAGGAGCCTGGTGGGCTACAGTCCATGGGGTCACAAAGAGTCAGACATGACTGAAGCAACTTAGCATGCACACACACACACAAAGGAACAAAGAATGCTGGAAATTGTAAAACTCCTTGTCATTATTTTTTTTTTTTTTTGCATCTTAAGAAGTTCTTTATTGACATAAAACATACAAGTAAAGCAGTGGAACAAAATAAAACATCCCCAAATTGATTACAATATACATAATTGTATGTAAGTTGAAAGTCATTTTTTTCAACCATTTTTGTTTTGTGTGTGTGTGCAATTGAACAGTGAAATTGACTATTGATCTGGAAGAAGTTTGAAGATTTATATTCAAAACTTAAAATGTGGCAAGAAAATCTAGGAGAAATAGTTCAGTTGTAATCAAGAAGTAGGTAAAACTCTACAAATTAAGACTGAGGAATCCTTCAGGAATGCAGATATGTCTTTGAGTTTTTAAAATGCTTGTAAGACCAAATATACTATTGAAAATACACATTTAGTTGGGAATCTGCGTGTCATATATAAGAATTTGTCATTATCTTTCAAAAGTAAATGAATATTTAAAGAATTAAAGATAACATTGCAGTGTGAGTTGGATAACGTACTGAAGCAAAATGTACGAAAACAATGACGTAAAGTTTTTTTGGGGGGGATGTTGCAAGGTTCTTACAATATATATGAAAGTAAACTGTGAGAAGTTAAAGATGTATATTCCAAATCCTAGATCTAGAACTAAAAAGAAAAACAAAACTAAAACTAATAATCCAACAAAGAAGGAAAAAAACCTATTCTAAAACAAAGCAAAGCAAAAAAGCAAACAACAACAACAAAACAAATACGAAACTTTCAATCCAGAAGAAAGTAGAAAAAGAGAGGAGTAAAGGGGGGAAATGAACAGATAGGATAAATATACACAGATATTGATATGGTAAATTTAAACCTAACCATGAAGATAATTATGTCAAATGTAATTAGTTTGAATACACCAATTAAAAAGAAAACTTTGTCTAACTAATAAAAAAGGCAGACTCAACCATTGTGTTCTCTGTAAGCCTTAAATATGCCCACCCGGATTACAAGTAAAAGAATGGAAAAAGATATACCATGCAAACACTACTCATAAGAAAATTTGAGTAGCTATATTAATATCAGACAAAGTAGACTTCAGAATTAGAAATGTTATCAGTGATAACGAGGTACTATATAATGTCATATGTAATGATAAAACAATAGATTTATCAGGAAGACATAACAATCATAAAAGTTTATGCTTTTAATTAAAGGTAACATCACGGAACTTAAATGAGAGTTGAATGAGATGACAGTCTTTGTTGGAGATCTCAACATTGCTCTCTCAATGTGTGTGTTAGTCACTCAGTTATGTCCAACTCTTTGCGACCCCATGAACTGTAGCTCACCAGGCTCCTCTGTCTGTGGAATTCTCCAGGCAAGAATACTGGAGTGAGGTGCCATTTCCTTCTCCAGGGGATCTTTCCAACTTGGTATCAAACCCGGGTCTCCTACATGGCAGGCCGATTTTTCACCATCTGAGACACCAGAGAAGACCTGCTCTCTCAATAGTGGTTTTAAACAAGTAGAAAGAAATTGGTAAGGATATAAAAAACCTGAATACTATCAAACAACTTGACCTTGCTGATATTTATAGACCACTACACTATAGTAGCACCATATAAATTCCTTTCAAAGGTACATGACACATTCAACAATAGGCCATATTCTAGGTCATGAAACTGGTCTATATAACTTATAAAATATTGAAACAATACAGAATATGTTTTCTTTTCACAAAAATATTAAATTATTATTAAATTATTATTATTAATTAAATTATTCACAAAAATATTAAATATTAAAGTCAATAAAAATTATTTGAAAAATCTTCAAGTATTTGGAAATAAGCAAAACACACTTCTAAACAACCATATGTCAAAGAAGATATCACAAGGGAAATCAGAAAACATTTGAACTGAAGGAAAATGAGAACATACTATTTGTGGGATGCAGCTAAAGCAGGGCCTAGAAGGAAATTTATAACATTGAATGCATATATTAGGAAACAATAAAACTTTAAAATCAACAATCCACACTTCCATCTTAGGAATCTAGAAAAGAAGAACATATTAAGCCTAAAGTAGGTAGAAGGAAGAAAATAATAACAACAAGGGAGAAAGAAGTGAAATAGAAAATCAAACAAATAATGGGGAACAGAAATGAAACCAAATTTCTTTGACAAGATTAATAAAAGTGATAAACATCTAGTCACACTGATATTGAAAAGAAGGAGAAAGTTCACAAATTCCCAATATCAGAAATAAATGCATAGACTCACTAGAGATCTTACCAATATTAAAAGGAAAATAAAAGTATATTGGGAACAAATATATACCAATAATTTCAACTTAGATGTAATGAACAAACTCCCTAAAAGATACAAATTACCAAATCTGACCCAAGAAAAAAGAGAAAATCTGAATATTACTATATACATGAGAGGAATTGGATTTCTAATTTAGTACTTTTCAATAAAGAAACTATACCCCACTTTGCTTCCTTGATAAATTACATCAAATGTTTAAGGAAGAAATAATACGAATCGTGCAAACTCCTTCTGAAAATAAAGACAGGAATATTTCTCAGCTCATGAGGCCAGAATTACTCTGTATCATTAGCCTATATTGTTGCCACAGGCTACTAACTGGTCTCCTTACTCCAGACCCATTACCCAGACCGATTACTCCAGACACATTACCCAGCAGTTAGAGTGATGTCTTTAAAGTGAAAATCAAAATGTGCCATCCTTTTTCAAACCCTTAAGTGGCTTTCCATCATATATGCTTACAAAGCTTTATTCGGTCTGCCCTTAACTTCTTTGATCTCATCTCTCAATACTTTCTATACCAGCTGCCTATACTCTAGCTATCTCCATAAACTTCATTTATGTTCCCTGATACCTTTTTTCCAGCTCAAGAGTTTTGTTATCTGCCATTTTCTTTGCCTAGAACATCCTCATTCTCATTCTTGAAGTCTCAGTTGAAATGGCACCTTTTTAAAGGCACCTTCCCTACCCATTTTTTCTCAAGTTAGCCTCCCTCAATTACTTGTTTATTTCCTCTAGAGTTTTTCTAAATGTCTTTAATTATTCTGTTTATTCATTTGTTTATTGTCTGTATATAATGTAAGCTCCTAGAGAACCAGTGCTGTATCCTAGCATAATACAGGCACATTGGAGCCACTGAGTGTATATTTGTTGAATGAATGAATGAAACACATTCATGGTAGAGAGCATAGCACAAGAAAAGTACAGATTTGAAAAGCGCTAAAACATGCAAATACCTCCAGACTGCCAATCTCCTCCCACCCACACACACAGAGTATATAGTCAAATTACATGTAGATTAAAGCTTTGGTAAACTTGCACTTAATTTTTCAGAGCTTAAATTTTATTTAAATGTGAGCTTTGTTTAAATGTATTGACCACACACGAAAGATATTCAGAATTTCTTAAAGTAAAGAGTGAGTCATCTATTTTTCCCCTTCTTTTTGCAAAAGGTAACCTTTATTTCCTACTGGGAAACAGTAAGGAAACCAGATTTTCATGAAATTCTCAAAGTTTTTTTTTAACCCCTAATAAGAACCATTTCACTAGAAGTATAGCTTAGGCTATTTTGAATGGCTATGGCAGTCCCTTTGGGGTGGGTGTGTGTACAGCCTCCCTGTAGGTAGAAACATCTCTTAAACCTACAGACTTCTTAAAATACCAGCACACACAAAGTTCTGTACATAACTATTTACCCAGATACAAAAATCACATGAATAGTGTCTTCAATTCAATCGTCATTTGTAGCTCAATCTCTCCATCTATATAATAGCAGCTGCTTAATCACTATCACTTCTGAGCAATCACAATTTTATTTTTAAAGGAATGAAAAACATTTTATTTGGAGATCAGCAAGAAGGCTTTGTAGACTCCTAGAATATCACAAATAAGCAAGCAGGAAAGGAAATGATAAAACAAAAGTACATTGTGGATGCTTAGAGCACAATTTTAGAATTCTAAAATCACAAATTTTTCTAAGCTACCAAAACGCCACTGGTCTGAACTTGCCAACTGATCTGATCTGAAAAGCATTGCTCACTCTGGTTGTTTTACCTTGAGGATGACAGCAGTGATTGTCAGACTCAATCTCAATGACTAAGTCTGTAGCAAAATCAGATTCAATCTCTGACTAAATTTAGTTTGAAAGAATTCTTTGACTCAGTTTAAAAGATGGTCTGAATTTAGTCAGCTGCCCAGTGTTGGCTTAGTAAAGTTTTAACAACTAGCTCTCCAGGAAAAAAAAAAAGAGAGTATAAATGTATACATAGTTTGGGCTTCCCTGTAGCTCAACTGGTAAAGAATCTACCTACAATGCAGGAGACCCCGGTTTGATTCCTGGACTGGGAAGATCACCTGGAGAAGGGATAGGCTACCCACTCCAGTATTCTGGGCTTCCCTGGTGGCTCAACTGGTAAAGAATCCTCCTGCAATGTGGGAGACCTGAGTTTGATCCCTGGGCTGGTGAGACTGAGCGATTAAGCACAGCATACATAGTTTATTTTAATTTGGCTGATATAAAGGATGTGTATCACATGATTTACAAATAAACATTAAAATACATTGCTCTTCATTGAACACATTGACAGCTAACTCATTCTTATACAATGCACTTGTTATTTTTGCTGATCTCTTGTATCTCTAGCCATCTCATGGTTTCAGTTTAACCATGATTTGACACATGCAGTTGCATCCTTATCCTCTCTTTTCCTAAAGAAATTCTGGTTCTTCAATCTGACATGTAGACTATGTTAAACTATATATATATATATATATATATATATATTTACATATATCATTAAACTAAAACTCCTTTCACCTTCAGTAGCATTGGTTGTAGTAGTGGTCCCTTTAGCTTTTTTTAATTTATTATTTTATGTATTTATTTTTGGCTGTGCTCAGTCTTCGTTGCTATGTGGACTTTTCTTCAGTTGTGGCGAGTGGGGGCTCCTCTCTAGTTGCAGTGCATGAGCTTCTTATTGCAGTGGCTTCTCTTGTTGTGGAGCACAGGCTCTAAGGCACGCGCAGGCTCAGTAGTTGTGGCACGTGGGCTCTAGACACAGGCTCAGTAGTTGTGGTGCAGGGGTTTAGAAGCTCCAAGGCATGTTGGATCCTCCTGGATCACGGATTGAACCCATGTCTCCTGCATTGGCCAGTGGATTCTTTATCATTGAACCACCAGGGAAGCCTTCTCTCTAGTTTTTTGTGTGTTGTAAGATTTGGACTGTTCTTTGAGTGTACATTATTAAGTATAATGATTGTGTTTAACAACCGGCTCACAAAGTTCCTGAAAGTTTAAAAATTAGCTCTCACAAGGTGCTAAAAGCTGAAATCATGCATACCACTGCAATAACTAACCAAACAACTGTAATTAGCCAGATATATGTGTTTTAAATAACTGTTAAAATACGCCTGTGGGAGTATGTGCCTTTGTGTATATGTATGCTTATCTATGGGCCTCCTTGGTGGCTCAGTGTAGAGAATCTGCCTGCTAATGCAGGAGATGCAGGTTCGATCCCTGGGTGGGGAAGATCCCCTGGAGAAGGAAATGGCCTAACCCACTCCAGTATTCTTGCCTGGGAAATCCCACGGACAGAGGAGTCTGGCGGACTACAGTCCATGGGGTCGCAAAGTGTCAGACACGACTTGGCCACTAAACAACAATACTTATCTATGTGATTTCATTCCATCTCATTCTCACAATAAGATATTACTGAATATTAATCAAAGTTTTCACTATCAAATAGCTTAAAGGTTAAGAATTTCTAGCCGGCTCTAGTAAGAGCATTCGAATATGATCCATTCCCTACCTGCTTGAAATTGCAGCAGAGTTGACCTCACCACTAAACATCTGATATCCTCCCTTCCTTGTCTCCTTCATTTAGTTTGTTTCTCTTTTCTAATGTGCAGACATTTCTAGCAACTAATTCCTTATGCCTGTCCTGATTTCAGAGAAATCCTTATTTCAGAAATATTCCAAATATTGCATGGGATAGAGGTTTCTTCATAGATAAGTATTCATCAAAGACTAAACTGAAAAAGTAAAAAGACTAAACTGGTCATTACTGGAATTATCCAGCCACCTTAATAACAAGCCTAAGGACTGTTTGTCTATTTATAAAGCTTAGTGTTTGAAATGACTGGATAAAATAAATGACTAGATATCTGTCATTAGCAGGAAAGACGTGTACTCAAGAAATGATGACATTTTGTCATAAAACACACAAACTACTCATTAAAAAATAAAGTGGTGAGATAGAGGACTTTATCCCAGGTCAAGGAGTTAGCTTAAGGATAGGAAATGAATATTATAATTAAATAGAAACTACTTTGTATGCACAAATGGGGAGAATTTTTCTACGGTCTTTTTTCACGCCGTAGCCAGCTTTTACCTGCCCTTAAGATTCCAGTTTAACTATCACTTTTTAGGTATGTCTTTCCTAACATGCCTGGGTTCTCTGCAAATTAAGTCAAACCATATAAAATTGTTGTTTACAATAATATCTAACATTGGCAAGATATGTTCAACCTAATACTCCCCTATCTTATACTGGATTGCAAAGCACCTGTTCACTTACTGTTTCAGCTTTGACTATGGTCTCTGTGACTTATGTATATCTAGCTAATAAATCTTTACTAGATATTTTTTTGAATGCATGAATGAGCTAACAGACAGTAAAGTCTCTTTAAGGGTAAACTCTGGCACTAGTATTTCTTATTGAAAATATTAATTTGGAAATAAGAGTAGCCAGGACAATTTCCAAGTTTGCACTGGTTACCAAACCATTTTAGGTAAAAAAATTCTAAGTCAATGAGAAGCAACTCATTGAAAAGTTTCTGGTACTCACAGTAGACCGGTCTCTCTTAAGTACAGAGATCATTAACAAGGACCCACTGTATAACACAGGGAACTCTGTTCAATATTATGTAACAACCTAAATAGGAAAAGAATTTGAAAAAGAATACATACATGTATATATATAACTGAATCACTTTGCTGTGAACCTGAAATTATCACAGCATTGTTAATCAGCTATACTCCAGTATAAAATAAAAAGTTTAAAAAAATACTAGATGTTATGTGTAAGAGTCAGAAACTTATGTAGACATTTCCTGAGTGAGAATAAAGTAGCAATTCTTAATTTATGTTTTCTTTTAATTTAAGACTTGGATTGAACCCAGGTTGCCCACATTGCAGGTGGGCATGTGGTGGATTCTTCACCAGCTGAGCCACCAGAAAAGCTTCTTCTTTTAATTACCCTTAATCAAGTCTTGGCTTCCTTGGTGGCTCAGACAGTAAAGAATCCGCCTGCAATGCTGGAAACCTAGGTTCATTCCCTGGGTTGGGAAGATTCCCCTGGAGAGGGGAACCCATGCTAGTATTCTTTCCTGGACAATCTCCATGGACAGAGGAGCCTGGAGGGCTGTAGTCCACGGGGTCGTAAAGAGTCAGACACAACTAAGACAACTAAGCACAATCAAGTCTAGGGCTTCCCAGGTGGTGCTAGTGGTGAAGAACCTGCCTGCCAATGCAGGAGACATAAGAGACACGAGTTCAATTCCTGGGTTGGGAAGATCACCTGGAGGAGGAAATGGCAAACCATTCCAGTATTCTTGCCTGGAGAATCCCATGGGTAGACGAGCCTGGTGGGCCATGGTCTATAGGATTACAAGAAGTCAGACACAACTGAAGTGACAGAGCATGTGATCAAATCTAGACCAATGCTTCTCAAACTTTTGGTGTGTATGAATCACCTGTGAAAATGTTAAAATACAGATTCTGATTTAGTATAGCTACTAATATTCAGAATACTAAACAAACTCCCAAATAATGCCCATGTTCCTGGTCCCCAGATCACACTCTGAATATCAAAAGGGCAGAAGATATATCTACAGAAGTGGAAGATGGCTACTTTGCTTCTATTCCCTTAGGATCTAAGTTATTCAGACTCAAGTTTAACAAAACTTTGCATGCCTATTAAGGGATATACAGTCTAGGCGTTATACCAGGAGTTTTCACTCTCATTTTATATGTAATAAGTAAGTGTCTGGAGTGCTTATTATTATTGCACTTCCCATTTGAAAGTATCATTACAGTCTGGCCTGGGTATTGTTAATCTTTCCCCTCACTCATTTGCTTGACACATTTATATTAAATTTTTAATATGCTATATGCACTACACCAAACACTGATTTGAAATTAAATCCAGACCCATGTGGGTTAGTAATGGGTAGAGACTGAAACTATGGAGGTGATTTGTAAGTACAGATAATGAGCTTGGGCCTTGTAGTTCCTCAGGGTTCATACTCCACTCAGGTGGAGTATGCGGTAGGTGGAGTTGGTCCAAATCCCTATTATGTGAAGAACAAATTGTAGACTGAGCACAGGGGCACCATATGTTGGGAATCAATGGAACTTACATCAGAATTAATTGGTCATGTATGTAATGACATGCAAAATCATTATGGTGCTGAGTAGTAATTAGGCTTCACTGATAAAGCCATTTACCCTAATGACAGTAATGATCCTTTCTGGGGTCAGTCTAGGTAATGATTAGTCTGAGGGACCCATTTGCTACCCTGTGCCACAAGAAGAGAGCTGACTCTATGACAATTACTTGGTGAGACAGTTTGCCTGAAAGTGCTGCACAGAAAGAGAAGTAGGTTAGAGAAACCTGCATCAGGCCAATTAACCTTTGACATCCTACGTATATGAGATTCAACTGTTTATGTTGCTGAAGGATTTGAATTAGGTTCCAAACTTCTACCATCCCCTTTCCACAGCTTCTAACACTTCTCCAGAATGATCATCCTCTTCAACTGTCTTCCCTGATGAGATTTCGGGCAGGACCCTTGAGCAGCCCATTCTTTTTTTTTTTTTTTTCCATTTATTTTTATTAGTTGGAGGCTAATTACTTTACATCATTGCAGTGGTTTTTGTCATACATTGAAATGAATTAGCCATGGATTTACATGTATTCCCCATCCCGGTCCCCCCTCCCACCTCCCTCTCCACCCGATCCCTCTGGGTCTTCCCAGTGCACCAGGCCCGAGCACTTGTCTCATGCACCCAACCTGGGCAAGCAGCCCATTCTTAAACTGTTCAATAAAGCTTGCTCTGATTAGACCCCACAGAAAGTCCTCCCATGTCCCTTTCTCTATCCTTAACCAGCTGTTTTTACTCTGTGGATATAAATATTTCCAGGTCATGTCAGAGCCAACCAATGTGAAAGTTTTTACAATCTTTTTTTCCCCTTTCATACTAAAAAGGGTCATTTTAGGAAAAAAAATGAGAATTGATGGATTTGAAATCATAAAAAATAACTGAAAATTTATCATAAATAAAATTAAAGTTTAAGTGATAAAATATTGGCAACACACATGATGAAAAATAAAGCCCTAGTATATAAAGATTACTTAGAAATCAATAAGAAAAAAAGTAAGCATATCAATAGAGAAACAGATAAATAATATAATCTGGCAATTAAAAATTATAAGTATAGTAGCAAAAAGTGTGAAAATGTTCAGTCCTAAAATAATCAATGAAAGGCTACTTAAAACAAGTTACTACTTACCCCCCCCCCAACTATATCAAGGTAACAAAACCAGTATATAGTTTTACCAATGCTGCATGGAAGCAAAAGAGGTAATTATTATTATATATATTTAACAAGACTATAAGTAAATAAATCTTTCTGGAAGGAAATATTGCATTTGTTAATAAAAATCATAAAATCGCACTAATCCTTTGACTTGATAGTAATGTTCAATTCAGTTCAGTTCAGTCACTCAGTTGTGTTCAACTCTTTGCAACCCCATAGACTGCAGCATGCCAGGCCTCCCTGTCCATCACCAACTCCTGGAGTTTACTCAAACTCATGTCCATTGAGTCGGTGATGCCATCCAACCATCTCATCCTCTGTCATCCCCTTCTCCTCCCTCCTTCAATCTTTCCCAGCATCAGGGTCTTTTCAAATGAGTCAGTTCTTCGCATCAGGTGGCCAAAGTATTGGAGTTTCAGCTTCAACATCAGTCCTTCCAATGAATATTCAGGACTTTTGCTATCCTTTGGGTTGGACTGGTTGGATCTCCTTGCAGTCCAAGGGACTCTCAAGAGTCTTCTCCAACACCACAGTTCAAAAGCATCAATTCTTTGGCACTCAGCTTTCTTTATAGTCCAACTCTCACATCCATACATGACCACTGGAAAAACCATAGCTTTGACTAGACGGACCTTTGTTGGCAAAGTAATGTCTCTGTTTTTGATATTTTTTAAAATAAATTTATTTATTTTAATTGGAAGCTAATTACTTTACAATATTGTAGTGGTTTTGCCATACATTGACATGAATCCACCATGGGTGTACATGTGTTCCCCATCCTGAACCCCCCTCCCACCTCCCACCCCATCCCATCCCTCTGGGTCATCCCAGTGCACCAGCCCTGAGCACCCTGTCTCATGCATTGAACTTGGACTGGTGATTCTTTCACATATGATAATATACATGTTTCAGTGCCATTCTCCCAAATCATCCCACCCTCGCCCTCTCCCACAGAGTCCAAAAGACTGTTCTATACATCTGTGTCTCTTTTGCTGTCTCGCATATAGGGTTATCATTACCATCTTTCTAAATTCCATATATATGCGTTAGTATACTGTATTGGTGTTTTTCTTTCTGGCTTACTTCACTCTGTATAATAGGCTCCAGTTTCATCCACCTCATTAGAACTGATTCAAATGCATTCTTTTTAATGGCTGAGTAATATTCCACTGTGTATATGTACCACAGCTTTCTTATCCATTCATCTGCTGATGGACATCTAGGTTGCTTCCATGTCCTGGCTATTGTAAACAGTGCTGTGATGAACATTGGGGTACACGTGTCTCTTTCAATTCTGGTTTCCTTGGTGTGTATGCCCAGCAGTGGGATTGCTGGGTCATATGGCAGTTCTATTTCCAGTTTTTTAAGGAATCTCCACACTGTTCTCCATAGTGGCTGTACTAGTTTGCATTCCCACCAACAGTGTAAGAGGGTTCAGTGTAAAAGGTTCCCTTTTCTCCACACTGTCTCCAGCATTTATTGCATGTAGACTTTTTGATAGCAGCCATTCTGACTGGCATGAAATGCTACCTCATTATGGTTTTGATTTGCATTTCTCTAATAATGGATGGTGTTGAGCATCTTTTCATGTGTGTGTTAGCCATCTGTATGTCTTTTTGGAGAAATGTCTGTTTAGTTCTCTGGCCCATTTTTTGATTGGGTCACTTATTTTTCTGGAATTGAGCTGTAGGAGCTGCTTGTATATTTTTGAGATTAATTCTTTGTCAGTTGCTTTGTTTGCTATTATTTTCTCCCATTCTGAAGGCTGTCTTTTCACCTTGCTTATAGTTTCCTTTGTTGTGCAAAAGCTTTTAAGTTTCATTAGGTCCCATTTGTTTATTTTTGCTTTTATTTCCAATATTAGGGAGGTGGGTCATAGAGGATCCTGATGTGATTTATGTCGGAGAGTGTTTTGCCTATGTTTTCCTCTAGGCGTTTTATAGTTTCTGGTCTTACATTTATATCTTTAATCCATTTTGAGTTTTTTTTGTGTGTATGATGTTAGAAAGTGTTCTAGTTTCATTCTTTTACAAGTGGTTGACCAGTTTTCCCAGCACCACTTGTTAAAGAGATTGTCTTTTCTCCATTGTATATTCTTGCCTCCTTTGTCAAAGATAAGGTGTCCATAGGTGCGTGGATTTATCTCTGGGCTTTCTATTTTGTTCCATTGATCTATATTTCTGTCTTTGTGCCAGTGCCATACTGTCTTGATGACTGTAGCTTTGTAGTATAGCCTGAAGTCAGGCAGGTTGATTCCTCCAGTTCCATTCTTCTTTCTCAAGATTGCTTTGGCTATTCGAGGTTTTTTGTATTTCCATACAAATTGTGAAATTATTTGTTCTAGTTCTCTGAAAAATACTGTTGGTAGCTTGATAGGGATTGCATTGAATCTATAGATTGCTTTGGGTAGTATACTCATTTTCACTATATTGATTCTTCCAATCTATTAACATGGTATATTTCTCCATCTATTTGTGTCATCTTTGATTTCTTTCACCAGTGTTTTATAGTTTTCTATATATAGGTTTTTGTTTCTTTAGGTAGATTTATTCCTAAGTATTTTATTCTTTTCATTGCAATGGTGAATGGAATTGTTTCTTTAATTTCTCTTTCTGTTTTCTCATTGTTAGTGTATAGGAATGCAAGGGATTTCTATGTGTTAATTTTATATCCTGCAACTTTACTATATTCATTGATTAGCTCTAGTAATATTCTGGTGGAGTCTTTAGGGTTTTCTATGTAGAGGATCATGTCATCTGCAAGCAGTGAGAGTTTTACTTCTTCTTTTCCAATCTGGATTTTTTTTTATTTCTTTTTCTGCTCTGATTGCAGTGGCCAAAACTTCCAAAACTATGTTGAATAGTAGTGGTGAGAGTGGGCACCCTTGTCTCATTCCTGACTTTAGGTGAAATGCTGTCAATTTTTAACCATTGAGGATAATGTTTGCTGTGAGTTTGTCATATATAGCTTTTATTATGTTGAGATATATTCCTTCTATGCCTGGTTTCTGGAGGGTTTTTATCATAAATGGATATTGAATTTTTTCAAAGGCTTTCTCTGCATCTATTGAGATAATCATATGGTTTTTATCTTTCAATTTGTTAATGTGGTATATTATGTTGATTGATTTGTGAATATTGAAGAATCCTTGCATCCCTGGGATAAAACCCACTTGGTCATGATGTATGATCTTTTTAATATGTTGTTGGATTCTGTTTGCTAGAATTTTGTTAAGGATTTTTGCATCTATGTTCATCAGTGATATTGGCCTGTAGTTTTCTTTTTTGTGACATCTTTGTCTGGTTTTGATATTAGGATGATGGTGGCCACACATAATGAGTTCGGAAGTTTACCTTCCTCTGCAATTTTCTGGAAGAGTTTGAGTAGAATAGATGTTAGCTCTTCTCTAAATTTTTGGTAGAATTCAGCTGTGAAGCCGTCTGGTCCTGGGCTTTTGTTTGCTGGAAGATTTCTGATTACAGTTTCAATTTCTGTGCTTGTGATGGGTCTGTTAAGATTTTCTATTTCTTCCTGGTTCAGTTTTGGAAAGTTGTACTTTTCTAAGAATTTGTCCATTTCTTCCAAGTTGTCCATTTTATTGGCATAGAGCTGCTGGTAGTAGTCTCTTATGATCCTTTGTATTTCTGTGTTGTCTGTTGTGATCTCTCCATTTTCATTTCTAATTTTGTTGATTTGATTCTTCTCCCTTTGTTTCTTGATGAGTCTGGCTAATGGTTTTTTCAATTTTATTTATCTTCTCAAAGAACCAGCTTTTGACTTTGTTGAGTTTGTTATGGTCTCTTTTGTTCCTTTTGCATTTATTTCTGCCCTAATTTTTAAGATTTCTTTCCTTCTACTAACCCTGGGATTCTTCATTTCTTCCTTTTCTAGTTGCTTTAAGTGTAGGATTATGTTATTTATTTGACTTTTTTTCCTGTTTCTTGTGGTAAGCCTGTAATGCTATGAAACTTCCCCTTAGTACTGCTTTTACAGTGTCCCATAGGTTTTAAGTTGTGTTTTCATTTTCATTCATTTCTATGTAATTTTTGATTTCTTCTGTGATTTGTTGGTTATTCAGCAGCGTGTTGTTCAGCCTCCATATGTTGGAATTTTTAATAGTTTTTCTCCTGTAATTGACATCTAATCTTACTGCATTGTGGTCAGAAAAGATGCTTGGAATGATTTCAATTTTTTTGAATTTACCAAGGCTAGATTTATGGCCCAGGATGTGATCTATCCTGGAGAAGGTTCTGTGTGCACTTGAGAAAAAGGTGAAATTCATTGTTTTGGGGTGAAATGTCCTATAGATATCAATTAGGTCTAACTGGTCCATTGTATCATTTAAAGTTTGTGTTTCCTTGCTAATTTTCTGTTTAGTTGATCTATCCATAGGTGTGAGTGGGGTATTAAAGTCTCCCACTATTATTGTGTTATTGTTAATTTCCCCTTTCATACTTGTTAGCATTTGCCTTACATATTGTGGTGCTCCTATGTTGGGTGCATATATATTTATAATTGTTATATCTTCTTCTTGGATTGATCCTTTGATCATTATGTAGTGTCCTTCTTTGTCTCTTTTCACAGCCTTTATTTTAAAGTCTATTTTATCTGATATGAGTATTGCTACTCCTGCTTTCTTTTGGTCTCTATTTGTGTGGAATATCTTTTTCCAGCCCTTCACTTTCAGTCTGTATGTGTCCCTTGTTTTGAGGTGGGTCTCTTGTAGACAACATATATAGGGGTCTTGTTTTGTATCCATTCAACCAGTCTTTGTCTTTTGGTTGGGGCATTCAATCCATTTACATTTAAGGTGATTATTGATAAGTATGATCCTGTTGCCATTTACTTTGTTGTTTTGGGTTCAAGTTTATACACCCTTTCTGTGTTTCCTGTCTAGAGAAGATCCTTTAGCATTTGTTGGAGAACTGGTTTGGTGGTGCTGAATTCTCTCAGCTTTTGCTTGTCTGTAAAGCTTTTGATTTCTCCTTCATATCTGAATGAGATCCTTGCTGGGTACAGTAATCTGGGCTGTAGGTTTTTCTCTTTCATCACTTTAAGTATGTCCTGCCATTCCCTTCTGGCCTGAAGAGTTTCTATTGAAAGATCAGCTGTTATCCTTATGGGAATCCCCTTGTGTATTATTTGTTGTTTTTCCCTTGCTGCTTTTAATATTTGTTCTTTGTTAATTTGATTAATATGTGTCTTGGGGTGTTTCACCTTGGGTTTATCCTGTTTGGGACTCTGTGTTTCTTGGACTTGGGTGACTATTTCCTTCCCCATTTTAGGGAAGTTTTCAACTATTATCTCCTCAAGTATTTTCTCATGGTCTTTCTTTTTGTCTTCTTCTTCTGGGACTCCTATGATTCAAATGTTGGGGTGTTTAACATTGTCCCAGAGGTCTCTGAGGTTGTCCTCATTTCTTTTAATTCTTTTTTCTTTTTTCCTCTCTGCTTCATTTATTTCTACCATTCTATCTTCCACCTCACTTATCCTATCTTCTGCCTCTGTTATTCTACTGTTGGTTCCCTCCAGAGAGTGTTTTTGATCTCATTTATTGCATTATTCATTATATATTGACTCTTTTTTTATTTCTTCTAGGTCCTTGTTAAACATTTCTTGCATCTTCTCAATCCTTGTCTCCAGGCTATTTATCTGTAACTCCATTTTGTTTTCAAGATTTTGGATCATTTTCACTATCATTATTCGGAATTCTTTATCAGGTAGATTCCCTATCTCTTCCTCTTTTGTTTGGTTTGGTGGGCATTTATCCTGTTCCTTTACCTGCTGAGTATTTCTCTGCCTTTTCATCTTGTTTATATTGCTGTGTTTGGGGTGGCCTTTCCGTATTCTGGCAGTTTGTGTTTCCTCCTTATTGTGGAGGTTCCTCGCTGTGGGTGGGGTTAGATGTGTGGCTTGTCAAGGTTTCCTGTTTAGGGAAGCTTGTGTCGGTGTTCTGGTGGAACTGTATCTCTTCTCTCTGGAGTGCAATGAAGTGTCCAGTAGTGAGTTTTGAGATGTCAGTGGGTTTGGTGTGACTTTGGGCAGCCTGTATATTGAAGCTGGAGAATTTGCATGGTATGTCTTGCTCTGGAATTTGTCGGCTCTTGGGTGGTGCTTGGTTTCAGTGTAGGTATGGAGACTTTTGATGAGCTCCTATCGATTAATGTTCCCTGGAATCAGGAGTTCTCTGGTGTTCTCAGGATTTGGATTTAAGCCTCCTGCCTCTGGTTTTCAATCTTATTCTTACAGTAACATCAAGACTTCTCCATCTATACAGCATGATGATAAAACATTTAGGTTAATGATGAAAAGTTTCTCCACAGTAAGGGACACCCGGAGAGGTACACAGAGTTACATGGAGAAGAGAAGAGGGAGGAGGGAGATAGAGGTGACCAAGTGGATAAAAAAGAGAGTCAAAAGGGGGAGAGAGAAATCAAGCCAGTAATCTTGCTCCCAAGTAAAATGAGTACTGAAGATTGGGTTCTTAAAGGTACAAAATTGATAACAAATACCAAAAAGCAAAGATTAAAAATCTAGAGTAGAGGTTAGATTCTCAAAAATACAATATTAAAAAAAAAAACAAAGTCACAAAAATTATAAAATATATATATATGAAGTTTGTTTTAAAAATAGGGTCTTTTTTTTTTTTTTTGCAAGGTAATAGTAGGTTATAAAAATGAAAATTAAAGGAGTAATAGAGGACTTAAAAAAAAAAAATTTAAAAATGATAATAGTAAAAATATATCTAGGACTTTCTCTGGAGCTGTTGCAGACAGTGTGGGGTCAGTTCATTTTCAGATAGTTCCTTGATCCGGCTTATACTTCTAAAGATCTATAGGCCCCTTCCTATGTAGTCGGTGCTAACTGCAGGTTTTAATCTGTTGTACCTGTCACTTCCAAAGAGGTTCCCTCTGTTTATTTTAGCTTCTTCTATTTGCAGGTCTCTTCGGTGTCTAATTTCCGCCCTGACACAAGGGGGCGGTGGTGGTCACTTATTTAGGCTCAGTTGTTCAGTCGTGCTGTGGGGAGGAAGGAATACTGCAAACAAATATCACTGGCATGTGTGAGGCTGTGGGGAGGGAGGAACACTGCAAACAAATATCACTGGCATGTGTGGGGAGTGCTCGCAGTGTCCCGGCCACACTGGGTTTGCCCCGCTCATGGCGTGTGTGCTTTCCCAGTCTACACTAATCAGGCTCCAGGGGAACTATCTAAAGCGGGCCCTGGGTTGTGTGCACTTCCCAGGTCTGAGCCACTCAGGTTCAGGTTCTCGGGTTCTCCACAAAGGCGCAGACTTCGGTTGGGCCTGCGTTTTGTGCCCTTCCCAGGTCCGAGCAGCTCAGGTGACCAGGTGCTTGGCGAGTGCAGTCATCCCCAGTTGGAGGGTGCGTCTTATCGCCTCCCCTGTCCCAGCCGCTCGGTTTTCTGGGTGTACAATGGGCGCGCCTTCTCAGGTGTGCTGTGTGTCTCTTCTGGGGAGCTGATCTCTGGCTGCGACCCTCCCAGTGGATGTCAACCATCCAGAATCCCAAGAAGTCTTGGTTAGCAACGAAGCCTGCTTGCAGTTTGGTAGAGGATGCCTCTCTGGGGCCGCGATTGCCCCCTTCCAGCTCTGGCTGTCCCCGCCTGCCTGTTTTCAGTGGGGGGTGGGCCGGTGGTCTGCAGCCGGCTAGCTTTGTTCAGTCCTTTTTTCTGTGAGCAGGGCTGGCAGTGTCTTAGGTTAGGGCTTTTCGTGGGATAGCTGTCCCACAGTCTGGGTTGCTATCTCAAGTTAGTTCCCTCAGATTGCCCTCAGGGCATTCAGGCCCGGTCCTTACCCTAAGCAATGCAGCCCGCACCTCCCTGTCCAGTCCCTGCTTGCTAGTGGCAGATGCGAGCGTCTGGGCTGCTTCTCCACTGGGAGTTGCCATTAGGCACGTAATCTGTGGGTTTTAATTAATTAATTAATTATTTTTCCTCCCAGTAATGTTGCCCTCTGAGATTCCAAGGCTTGCCACAACCTGCCGGTAAGAGTGTTTCCTGGTGTTTGGAAACTTCTCTTTTTTAAGACTCTGTTCCCAGGATGGATCTCCATCCCTACTCCTTTTGTCTCTCTTTTTTATCTTTTATATTTTGCCTTACCTCCTTTTGAAGACAATGGACTGCCTTTCTGGGTGCCTGATGTCCTCTGCCAGCATTCAGAAGTTGTTTTGTGGAATTTGCTCAGCGTTCAAATGTTCTTTCAATGAATTTGTGGGGAGAAAGTGGTCTCCCTGTCCTATTCCTCTGCCATCTTAGGACCGCCCCCCCTGCCATCTTAGGACCGCCCACTCCCCCTCCCCCACCATCTTTGCTTTTTAATATGCTGTCTAGGTTGGTCATAACTTTTCTTCCAAGGAGTAAGCATCTTTTTATTTCATGGCTGCAGTCACCATCTGCAAAGATTTTGGAGCCCCCCCAAAATAAAGTCTGTCACTGTTTCCACTGTTTCCCCATCTATTTGCCATGAAGTGATGGGACCAGATGCCATGATCTTTGTTTTCTGAATGTTGAGTTTTAAGCCAACTTTTTCACTCTCCTCTTTCACTTTCATCAAGAGGCTCTTTAGTTCTTCACTTTCTGCCATAAGGGTGGTGTCATCTGCATATCTGAGGTTATTGATATTTCTCCTGGCAATCTTGATTACAGCTTGTGCTCCAGTCCAGCATTTCTTACGGTGTATGCTGCATATAAGTTAAATAAGCAGGGTGACAATATACAGCCTTGACGTACTCCTTTCCCTATTTGGAACCAGTCTGTTGTTCCATGTCCAGTTCTAACTGTTGCTTCCTGACCTGCATACAGGTTTCTCAAGAGGCAGGTCAGGTGGTCTGGTATTCCCATCTCTTTCAGAATTTTCCACAGTTTATTGTGATCCACACAGTCAAAGGCTTTGGCATAGTCAATAAAGCAGAAATGATATTTTTCTGGAACTCTCTTGCTTTTTTAATGATCCAGCAGATGTTGGCAATTTGATCTCTGGCTCCTCTGCCTTTTCTAAAACCAGCTTGAACATCTGGAAGTTCAGGGTTCACGTACTGCTGAAGCCTGATTTGGAGAATTTTGAGCATTACTTTACTAGCATGTGAGATGAGTGCAATTGTGCAGTAGTTTGAGCATTCTTTGGCATTGCCTTTCTTTGGAATTGGAATGAAAACTGACCTTTTTCAGTCCTGTGGCCACTGCTGAGTTTTCCAAATTTGCTGGCATATTGAGTGCAGCACTTTCACAGTGTCATCTTTTAGGATTTGAAATAGCTCAGCTGGAATTTCATCACTTCCACTAGCTTTGTTCGTAGTAGTGATGCTTCCTAAGGCCCACTTGACTTTGCATTCCAGGATGTTTGGCTCTAGGTTGGTGACCACACCATCATGATTATCTGGGTCGTGAAGATCTTTTTTGTACAGTTCTTCTGTGTATTCTTGCCACCTCTTCTTGAATATCTTCTGCTTCTGTTAGGTCCATAACATTTCTGTCCTTTATTGTGCCCATCTTTGCATGAAATATTCCCTTGGTATCTCTAATTTTCTTGAAGAGATCTCTAGTCTTTCCCATTCTGTTGTTTTCCTCTCTTTCTTTGCACCTATCAATGAGGAAGGCTTTCAAAAAGATAAAGACCAATACAGTATACTAACGCATATATATGGAATTTAGAAAGATGGTAACGATAACCCTATATGCAAAACAGAAAAAGAGACACAGATGTACAGAACAGAATTTTGGACTCTGTGGGAGAAGGCAAGGGTGGGATGTTTCGAGAGAACAGCATTGAAACATGTATATTATCTAGGGTGAAACAGATCACCAGCCCAGGCTGGATGCATGAGACAAGTGCTCGGGCCTGGTGCACTGGGAAGACCCAGAGGGATCGGGTGGAGAGGGAGGTGGGAGGGGGGATCGGGATGGGGAATACATGTAAATCCATGGCTGATTCATGTCAATGTATGACAAAAAGCACTACAATATTGTAAAGTAATTAGCCTCCAACTAATAAAAATAAATGAAAAGAAAAAGAAAAACACCAAAAAAATTTTAAAAATGAGGAAGGCTTTCTTATCTCTCCTTGCTATTCTTTGGATCTCTTCATTCAAATGGGTATATCTTCCCTTTTTTCCCTTGTTTGTCACTTCTCTTCTTTTCACAGCTATTTGTAAGGCCTCCTCAGACAGCCATTTTGCTTTTTTGCATTTCTTTTTCTTGGGGATGGTCTTGATCCCTGCCTCCTGTACAGTGTCATGAACCTCCGTCCATAGTTCTTCAGGCACTCTATCTATCAGATCTAATCCCTTGAATCTATTTCTCACTTCCACTGTATAATCGTAAGGGATTTGATTTAGGTCATACCTGAATGGTCTAGTGGTTTTCCCTACTTTCTTCAATTTAAGTCTGAATTTGGCAATAAGAAGTTCATGATCTGAGCCACAGTCAGCTCCCGGTCTTGTTTTTTGCTGACTGTATAGAGCTTCTCCATCTTTGGCTACAAAGAATATAATCAATCTGATTTCAGTATTGACCATCTAGTGATGTCCATGTGTAGAGTCTTCTCTTGTGTTGTTGGAAGAGGGTGTTTGCTATGACCAGTGCATTCTCTTGCAAAACTCTGTTAGCTTTTGCCCTGCTTCATTCTGTACTCCAAGGCCAAATTTTCCTGTTACTCCAGGTGTTTCTTGACTTCCTCCTTTTGCATTCCAGTCTCCTGTAATGAAAAGGACATCTTTTTTGGGTGTTAGTTCTAGAAGGTCTTGTAGGTCTTCATAGAACCGTTTAACTTCAGCTTCTTCAGCATTACTGGTTGAGGCATAGACTTGGATTACTGTGATATTGAATGGTTTGCCTTGGCAACAAACAGAGATCATTCTGTCTTTTTTGAGATTGCATCCAAGTACTGTATTTTGGACTCTCTTTTTTTTTTTTTTGACTATGACAGCTACTCCATTTCGTTCTAAGGGATTCTTGCCCACAGTAGTAGATATAATGGTCATCTGAGTTAAATTCACCCATTCCAGTCCATTTTAGTTTGCTGATTCCTAAAATGTCAACATTCACTCTTGCCATCTCCTGTTTGACCACTTCCAATTTGCCTTGATTCATGGACCTAACATTCCAGGTTCCTATGCAATATTGCTCTTTACAGCATCGGGACTTTACTTCCATCACCAGTCACATCCACAACTGGGTGTTGTTTTTGCTTTGGCTCTGTCTGTTCATTCTTTCTGGATGCATTCTTTCTCCATCTCTTCATTCTTTCTTCATTACCTCCACCATTGTTTGGCCCCAGGTAAATAAGAGAGGGAAAAGAGCCCCACCCATCAACAGAAAAAATTGGATTAAAAAAAAAAATTGGAAAAATTGGATTAAAAATTTGGATTAAAATTGGATTGGATTAAAATTGGATTGGATTAAAATTGGATTAAAGATTTACTGAATGTTGCCTGAAATGTATTCTTAAGAAATAATCAGGAATGTATACAAGTATTGAGTGATATGGGGCTTCCTAGAATGCTCAGTGGTAAAGAATCCACCTGCCAATGCAGGAGATGTGGGTTCAATCCCTGGGTCAGGAAGATTCCCTGGAGAAGGAAATGACAACCCCCTCCAGTATTCTTGCCTGGGAAATCCCATGGACAGAGGAGCCTGGTGGGCCACAGTCCATGGGATCACATAGAGTTGGATATGACTGAGTGATGCATGCAATGGGTTACATATGGATGCCTATCTCAGTATTATTATTAACAGTAAAAATGTGGGAAAAATAGTAAAAATGTCCGTTTATAGGGGATTGAATAAATATATCATGGTACACACATATGGTAGAATTGTGTGAAAAATCATTCCAGTGAAAAATATTGACATGGGAAAATTTTTAATTGAAAAAAATTATTAATAGTGGATTTCAGGTAAGTTTTTAAAAATTATAAATATGGATAGAAAAAATTTTGGAAGGATATATACCAAAATATAATTGTGGTTCTCTGTGGGAAAAAAGATTATTTCCTTCTATTTTTCAGTATGTTCTTCAATTTACAATATAACTTTGAAATTAGAGGGGAAAAGTTCATTAAGAGTGGAGAATATGTATGTCAATCTTATCACTAATTCTACTTGGAAGAAAGGGACTTTAGAATTTCATTATTTGCATCATCATTTGTGAAAATTATTAAAAACTTTCACAAACTATTCTGCAGTAAAATGTATTTTAAAAGTTAAGGTATAATGTTCATAAAATCCCCAGATATTAAGTGTACAATTTGATGGGTATTGACAATTGTATACAACCAGGTAACTACTAGTAAATCAAGATATAGAAAATTTCTGTAACCTGAAAAAATGTCCTTGTACCCCTTCCAATTCAATTCCCACCATTCAGAATAACCATTTTCTTTTATCTATTATGGTAAATTCATTTTGTATATTATATAATTTCATATACATGGAAATCTGAAATCTTTACTCTTTTGTGTATGACCTCTTCTACTTTTCATAATGGTTTTGAGAGTCATCCATATTGTTGCATGGATGCTCATTCCCTTCTGTTGCTGAGTAGTACTTTATTGGATGAATACAACACAAATTATTTTTCAACCTCCTGCTAATGAATTTTTGAGTTGCTGTTATTTTTTCATATTAGGAATAAGACTCTTGTTCAAATCTTTCTATAGACATGTTTTTCATCTCTTTGGTAAACACCTAAGAGTGGAATCTCTGGGTCATAGGGAATATATATTTCTAACTTTAAAAGAAATTGCCAGCTTTTAAAAGTAGTTGTAAAAGTGTGTGTGTGTATGTTCAACTCTTGGTGACCCCATGGACTGTAGCCCGCCAAGTTTCTCTGTCCATGGGATTTCCCAGGTAAGAATACTGAAATGGGTTGCCATTTCCTCCTCCAGGGGATCTTCCCGACCCAGGGTTTGAACCCTCCTCTCTCATGTCTCCCGCAGTGGCAGGTGAGTTCTTTACCACTTGTACCACCTGAAGTCCCAATGAAGTTATATTGACCCTTGTTACTCAGCATAACATGAGAACACGTTAAAAATGTGTAATTTCAGGCTACACCCCAAACTGGCTGGATCAAAATCTACAAGATCCCAGGTGATAGGTAAGCTCATTAAAGTTTGAGGTGCACTGATCTATGTAAAAGTCCAACATCTCACAATTAGCCTAAAACACCATTGTGAGTTTCTTTGATCAATGCCATTAAGAGATTCAATAAAATGCACAGCACTTTAACCTCCAACCTTTTTTCCTTTAGGGAATAATAATTTATCAGCATGTGGAGGGGTGGATTTTCATGTTCCTTTGTTCTTAGTCATCAACTTCAGATACTTCACTGCGGCCAGGGAGTCTAGGTAGAACAGCTGGATTCGTTTATATAGTTTAGAAAACCTGTTTCTTGCCTCTCCTGAGAGACCACTGAGTGAAGCAATGCCTTTTCCTCACCATCTGGTTAGGTCCTGTGCTTATTCATTTTGTCCCTGCTCTGAAAAGCTCCATTTGAATCTCATAATCTGGTTGAGCAATTGCTTTCTTTTCCTCTGTGTTCTTGGTTATTCTCAGAGGAACTTACTGAGAAATATACTTTTTTTGCCCCTTAATTTGCCCAACTGTCTTTAAGACACGTTGGCGTAGGTAGACAGCTAATTTATGCAACACCACGTTCTGCATAGGAAAGGACTCTAATTGCACCATATTAAAGTACGCTGACATCTGCACTTGAAGACATTTAAGTGGATATAGTGCTATGTGAGGTAGTTATTCGACCAGAGTGTTTGTTGATCACTGCCTGAGACCCACACTTGCATTCATGTATTCCATTATGCTTCCAAACTGAGGGTTGATAGAGCCTTGAGTAACCCTTCAAATCTTGAGCAAGGTTGCCATATTTTCTGTAGGCAGCAAAATCAATAATTAAAGAATGTGCATAGTCAGTCAGGGAAACCTGGGCTGCAGGCCAAGTTCTTTTCCTCACTAACTATGTGAACTTGGGCAAATTACTTAGACTCTCTGAGTCTCAATTTCCCTCATATATGAAATGGTAATAAATCATATGTGAGGATCAAATTCAATAATGTTAAGAAAACAATTTGACAGTTGGCCTGGCCCAAAGTGTGCATCCAATAAATGCATGCTCTAATCATTATTTCACTGAGCACAACTAGCCTGGCCTCATGCATAGAATACTTTCCTTTTTCCAGCCTGGAAGTGAAGGTTGCCCTTTATGTAGTCTGCATGTGTGTATGTGTGTATTTAAGCATGCACGTGTGCACACATGCATGTGTGTATGTTTTTGAATTGGGATTACCAAAGAGAGACTTGAAAACCCACTGGAGAGGATTAGAATAGGCAATCAGACTTCTTAATCATCACACATTCAATTTTTGTTTTAAGTATTTGAACAGAGACTGTGGGCAGAAGTGCTCCAGGATAAGACAGTTGCTTCAAATACCCCTGCTCATTAGCCCAGCTGAGAAAGGATTCAGGACTCACCATCTCTGCCAACTAAAGGAAAATGTCACATCATTTTTTGAATTTGCTGTATCAGAAATCCTTGGAGATCTCTGGACCTAGGCTAGAAAGGTGATAATTAAGCATGTGCAGAATTTTCTCCTTGCTAGGAAAAGATTTTTTTAAAAAATGAGAGTGGCTATTGGGTCAGATAGTATTCCACATGAAGAATTGATTGGTGAAAGCGCAGAAAGAGTTTTCATTTTCTGATACCAGCTCTCTGAGCTGGGCTTATTTTTAAGGTTCCTTCAGTTCAGCTGACTCTTGGTCGGGACAGAAAGGCCTGTGGCAGCCTTTTTCATCTGGAATGATGGGCAAGCCCAGACATGCAGAAATATGGAAAGGCAGTGGACTTTTGCGCCATTTATTAGGACAGGGAAAAGTAAAGACTGAATTCTTTGAGGTGGGCTTCCTGAGTTAAGAAGGCCACAAGACCTCCCTACCTTTATCCCCCTCCGTCACCCCTCAACTGGGACAGGGCGTGTTGGATGAGGCTCCTGCCTATAGGGAGTTTATAGGAGCATAAATTAGCGAGCTGCTATTGTAAAGGTAACAGTTTGATAGGCAATCAGCTTAATAGCTAAAGGTTACTCTTAAATATTACATTGCACATTTATTTTTATGTCCACCTTGCAAAAGTGCTTACCAAGGAAGTGTGTGCCAGAAAACATTATTGATTTGAGAACCCTTTGCTACATTGTGGTATGTACTCTCATTAGGCCAGCATCTGAGATGTGAAGGACTCTCTTCCTGCACCAGGAACTATGTGAAAACAGCCAGGAAAAATAGTGTGTTAATGACATCACACTCTCATTCCTGCTTTTCCAGTATTGAGTGCAAACTCCCTAGTCTTTGCTCGTGTTGTTCTTGGGAATTCCGAGGCCACTGGGAGATGAGGGGATGCTTGAAGTGAAGTGAAAGTCACTCAGTCGTGTCTGACTCTATACAGTCCATGGAATTCTCCAGGCCAGAATACTGGAGTGGGTAGCCTTTCCCTTCTCCAGGGGATCTTCCCAACCCAGGGATCAAACCCAGGTCTCCCACATTGCAGGTGGATTCTTTACCAGCTGAGCCACCAGGGAAGCCCAAGAATACTGGAGTGGGTAGCCTATCCCTTCTCCAGCGGATCTTCCCAACCCAGGAATCAAACCGGGGTCTCCTGCATTGCAGAGGATGTTTACCAGCCTGGATTCTCTCAGCATTCCACAGCTACCCTGCCTTCCACAATTTCCTGAATCCACAATTGCCTCTTGCTCTCTTAGTGCTGGATTCAACCAGCAGATCCTTGATTCTAGTTGTGCTGGTACTGGGATGGGAGGGATACTAACTGGCAGCTTCCACCAAACTCTGACCAAATGCCTCAAGGACAGGTCATGGCCAAGATACAGCTTCAAGGCAGGCAGAGGCATTGGACTTTATTTTACTCACTCGACAACTTTATGAGCTTGAACTTGACAAAGGCACAGCTAGGACAGTGTCAGCCTTATGGGGTTTCATGAGGGGAAGAATGGAACTTCTAATAGCAGCTGTCAGTTTTCTGATGCCTAAGCTCATGGAGCCCTCATGTTTAGACTGCAGTGTAGGCTGCTTGTACCTGAATAACCCGAAGGCTCCAAGCTTCACAGAGCTAGGAGGAAGCAAAAGCATTCATTTGACTTTACTGAATTTCTTGGTTGTGTCTATGTAAACATCAGGCAAGTGACAGAAAAACCAATCTAGTCAAATTAGTTCTATGGAAGTCAATCCAGATGGTTTAGGTCAGAACTAGAGGGACTTCCTCAGAGGTAGGTTTCTCAAAGCAATGGGCGAAGATGTCATATATTCTTACAAAGCAGAGCGATGCATTGGAAGAGAGATGGGTATGGAACTACCTACCATATCATTTGATGCGGTGATGAGTTGCCAAACCCCAAGTCACATTATTCTCATATTTAGTATATTTACAGAATTATTTCCTGTAATCATCTGATCTCTTTGGCCGTTCTAACTACAATCTGTGTTACCACTCTCAGGAGATAAGGGAAAAGCCGCTTTAGCCTTCTTATCCTCAGGGGCGTATTTCTGATGTTCTGATTTCAGCAGAGACTGGGAGCAGACAAGACAGGGTGCAAGCTCTGGTCCCTCTTCAAGTCTGTCCCCCTCTCAGGCTCAGTTTCCTTATCACAGAACATATGCAGTCATGTATGTTAACTCAGTGGATGAATAAATTAATCTAAATGGGGATAATAATACCCATCAGCTTATAGCAGTTTTGTGGGAAGTAAATGAGAAGCTCCATGCATTTAGAACTGTTCCCGCCACACAGCAGGAAGGGGCTGCAGTAGGTGTTAGCTCCCTCCCTCCATTTCCCCTGCTCCTTCTCCCCGGCACACAAAGAGCTCTACTGCTTTCCAGGCAGCCCAGTTCAGATTGCTGTAGCAAATATTTCATTTTAGGCTGCCTTCCTGCAGCACCTCTAGAGACTGCCTCCCACGCAGCTGGTGTGCGCATTCAGATGGCAAGTGACTCAGGAACAGTGTCAACAGGGTGATGGAAACCATGACAGAGGAAGAAGGTAGTCTGAAGGCAGAAATAACTCCTGTGAGCCCAAGTGCCTACTGATCATGGTTCTCAGCAAGCTGAAAAGGTGCACTTTGGGTGACTGGAAGTTTTGCTGAAACTAAATTTGTTAGGATGGACTTTAGGATTAAGGAAATCAACCCTGAATATTCATCAGAAGGACTGATGCTGAAGCTCCAATACTTTGGCCACCTGATGTGAAGAGCCAACTCATTGGAAAAGACCCTGATGCTGGAAAGATTGAGGGCAGGAGGAGAAGGGGGTGACAGAGGATGAGATGGTTGGATGGCATCATCGATGGACATGAGTTTGAGCAAACTCCAGGAGATGGTGAAGGACAGGGAAGCCTGGCGTGCTGCAGTCCATGGGGTTGCAAAGAGTTTCAGACACAACTGAGCAACTGAACAACAACAAAGAAGATCCCCTGGAGGAGGCAACCCACTCCAGTATTCTTGCCTGGAGAATCCCACGGATGGAGGAGCCCAGTGGGCTACAGTCCAGAAGATTGCAGAGAGTTGGACACAACTGAGCAACTGAGCACACACACATACATCACACTGTCCATTCTCCTGTGCTATTTGGTCTGCCAGATTATCCCAGGCATCTCATCAAAATTCAGGTGTACAGCTAGAAAGGATATCATTTGAGAAAATAAAACCACCCAAGAATCAAAGTTGCCTTAAAACAAATGGGCTTCCTAGAGAGGTTCATATATCCCATTCACAGGAGGTACACAAACAGTGGCTTACTGGCCCATTGATATAGATGTTGGAAGGGAGGGTTTTCTTATCTGATTGCGTCTCAAGAATCCAGCGATTCTAATATAAACCTTAGCAAGACCAAGCCTGTAATTTTACAAATAAAAAAATTAAGCTTAAAGGTTTGAGGAGATGGATCCATGCAGAGGGATAAGAGCCCAGATTTCCTGACTTCTCATCCAGGACTTTCCTTACGATAACATATTGGTGTCCCAGTTCTACCTTTGATCTAGCTTTCCCTGCACAACTCTCCTGGCTTAAATGTATTTTGGCCTAAATTGCTTTCAATCGCAAGTGTAACACCTTATCTTCCAAAAACATTCCACCACCATGACCCCCACTCATACACCCATAGCGTGGAGATGGCATTAAACTTTTTATTAAGAAATGTCTTTTGTGCCAAGCTACCATAACAACAACAACAAAATACCATAGCCAACAAAAATGCTCAAACTTGGAAGGAGGAATCAAGGGGGTTAGGTTAATACCCTTCCCTTTCAGGTGCTGTCCAGACCTCCTTTCTTGGTTATTTATAGTTACTTATGCACAAAGTTGCTTACGCATAAAGACATAACTGAACCTTTAGTTGGCCCTGCTAAATCAAATATTACTAAGCAGGATGAAGACCAACAGAGTCTTGCCTTTGGTGCACTGAGATTTGTG
Organism: Odocoileus virginianus; assembly: GCF_023699985.2. Classification (NCBI taxonomy): domain Eukaryota; kingdom Metazoa; phylum Chordata; class Mammalia; order Artiodactyla; family Cervidae; genus Odocoileus; species Odocoileus virginianus. The sequence continues at coordinate 3,117,907 of NW_027224318.1, read as the reverse complement.
GGGGGAAGGTAGCACCCATATAAGAAAACTATGAGGACAGTTACAAGTTACACGGCAGCAAGAATGCAATCATATGCTTCAAGCTGAAACTGTTGGTAAGAACTTAGGATACATGAAGGGGAAAGATTCCTGCCATTTATCCATCAGTTGTTTTTTTTTCCCCACAATCATTGCTCTACTATCATCATCATCAACAAACTACCCTGATGTTTGCCTGCCCTGCTGGAAGGGGAAAAGAGGAGGCATCAGTGCCATGATAGAGATCAAGCAAGTGCTCAAGGCCAAGAATGTTCAGGTACATAGGAGGTGCATGCAGAGGAGGCAGTGAAAGCAGAGATCCCCAAGGGCCTGAAGGGAAAGGGAGGACTTTCCCGAAGAGTGCTGGTCTCAAGCTGTTTCTTCAAAGAGTAGCAGGAAACAGGGAAGTACAATGTATGTCAGGCTGGGAAAAACAATAGAGAAAGGTTTAGTTTACTGTGAGGTTGTAGGAGATAACATTGAAGAAAGAGGAGCCCAACTGTGAAAGACCACAAGGACACATTAAATAAGGAGTTTGTGCCTTAGTCTACAGCCACTTGAATACAACTGAGGACTTTGAAAGGAAGAGGAGAGGGGTAAACTGTACCGAAAAGTCTTTTATTGTAGAAGGATTCCTTTGATTTCCAGGTGTAGGCTGTTAGTTGTAGTGATCTTGGGGGGATGATTACATTGATGTGCATATAGAGCCAAAGCCTAGAGCTATGGATTTCAAGAAGAAATGAGTAAAACCACAGCTGTTGTTTTGGTGTGGGTATTTATGGAAAACAATACACTACATTTTAAAAGCAAAGATCAAAGGATGTTGTTTACTTAAAATCAATAGGCTAGTCTTTAGTGATTTGGGATATTTGATCTCTTCTTCCAGTTTCATGTTTTAAAGGAAATTTATAAGAACAAGACAAATGTTGATTTCTTCTTTTAATTATGCATGAGTAAAACTATCTTATATGACTGGGAATCTCTTTTCTTTTCTAAACTTAAATATACATAAAATACTACTTATTGCTAAATTAACAATTCTACAACATTAAACTGAACATTTAAAAATAAGTGCTTGTCCCTGACAGTGCAATCCTTTTTATTTTCCATACTCCCTTCCAGACTTAATTCTTATACATAAATTATTTCACATGATTGTCATCACAGTTATCTATATAACTGTCATTCAGTTCAGTTCAGTCAGTTGCTCAGTCATGTCTGACTCTTTGTGACCCCATGAACTGTAGCAGGCCAGGCCTCCCTGTCCATCACCAACTCCCAGAGTCCACCCAAACCCATGTCCACTGAGTCGGTGATGCCATCCAACCATCTCATCCTCTGCCATTCCCTTCTCCTCCTGCCTTCAATCTTTCCCAGCATCAGGGTCTTTTCAAATGAGTCAGTTCTTCTCATCAGGTGGCCAAAGTATTGGAGTTTCAGCTTCAACATCAGTCCTTTCAATGAACACCTAGGACTGATCTCCTTTAGGATGGACTGGTTGGATCTCCTTGCAGTCCAAGGGACTCTCAAGAGTCTTCTCCAACACCACAGTTCAAAAGAATCAATTCTTTGGCACTCAGCTTTCTTTATAGTCCAACTCTCACATCCATACATAACTACTGGAAAAACCATAGCCTTGACTAGAGGGACCTTTGTTGGCAAAGTAATGTCTGCTTTTTAATATGCTGTCTAGGTTGGTCATAACTTTCCTTTCAAGGAGTAAGTGTCTTTTAATTTCATGGCTACAATCACCATCTGCAGTGATTTTGGAGCCCCCCAAAATAAAGTCAGCCACTGTTTCCCCATCTATTTGTCATGAAGTGATGGGACCAGATGCCATGATCTTAGTTTTCTGAATGTTGAGCTTTAAGCCAACTTTTTCACTCTCCCCTTTCACTTTCATCAAGAGGCTCTTCAGTTCTTCTTCACTTTCTGCTATAAGGGTGGTGTCATCTGCATATCTGAGGTTATTGATATATCTTCTCCTGGCAATCTTGATTCCAGCTTGTGTTTCCTCCAGCCCAGGGTTTCTCATGATGTACTCTGCATATAAGTTAAATAAGCAGGGTGACAATATACAGCCTTGATGTACTCCTTTTCCTGTTTGGAACCAGTCTGTTGTTCCATGTCATATTAAAACTACATATTAAATGAATGTGTTTTAATTGAAAACTCATCAAAATAACCCAAAAGGTATAGAGTTTAAAATAAAATGCTATGCTGACACTTTTGTCACCACTCCCCAAACTCTCTCTAAACTACACCAGAAACATGTAAGGGGCTTCTCAGGTGGCCCTAGTAGTAAAGAACCAGTTGCCAATGCAGGAGATGTAAGAGACACTGGTTTGATCCCTGGGTCCAGAAGATCCCCTGGAGGAGGGCATGGCAACCCACTCCAGTATTCTTGCCTACAGAATCCCATGGACAGAGGGGCCTGGAGGGCTATAGTCCATAGCGTCACAAAAGTCAGACATAATTGAAGCAACTTAGCTCAAAATCATGTAATCTGTTCAAAGGCCCACTAATATTTAAAAACCTTTGATTTGACATCCCAAGAACATACACTGTTGATATATTTAGGATCATTACACTTTTCATAAAGATATAAAATAGTCTTTAAGATCTGGACCTAACATGGGCAATACTTATTTAATTTTTCCAACAATTATAGTAGTTGCATTTATTATGTGTTTATCAATTGCCAGGCACAGGTGCTAAGCAACTTACACACTTTAATGATCTCACTAATTCCTTAACAGCATCCTAATGTTGTTGGTATTATCCTCATTTTACATGAAAGGAAACTGATGCTAGAAAGATTAGCAATGTAGACAAGATCACAAAGTTCAAAATAGCAAAGGGGGATTTCAGATTTAAGTTGGCCTTATTCCTGTGTCTGAACTCTTAACTGGCTCTCAAGATAATATTTTCAATTTTAGCTAGAAAGGAGCTATTCTTTGTTCCTCTTATTTAGTGCCTTAGTCCCAGCTTCCAGGTAACGTTTTGTTTCAGCAGCAGCAACCCTATAGAATCCTTGATCAGAGGCATCAGTGGGGTGTGACAAACTGTGGCTGACACTAAAGGCATGCATCCCAGGGAAAGTGGCAGCATTGAGAAACTGTCCTGGCCATGCCTTTGGAGAATTCTATGTAGTAGGAAACTGCTTGTTCCTCCAAGATGTTGACCCCCAGGTTCTGAGCTCCTGGGAATCACTTACATAAGCTGTGCATTCTCAGCTGTCTATAATACAATACCTGTTGAAGTTAGGGGACGGGGGAGGTATGTGACTAAACACAGCTTCCATCCTGTTAGTCTTTTGACAGATATTCTCTGAGTACCTACTATTTGTCTGCCATCATATTTGATCAACTCTTGTCACTTTCATCTGTATTTGCACAGATGTCTCCTGTTTCTTTTATTGGAGGGTCGATTATTTTTTTCATCTTACATTTTGCTTATTTTCCTCAAATATACACAGAAACTTCCCTGGCAGTTTCTCGTAGGCAGTCTCTGGTCATTTTCCTAATGGAGTAGTCCCTGAGAAAAAGTCTTCTGAACACTCACAGTTAGTGTTCTGGATGGGGCCAGGGCCAGCCGCTGGACAAGCAACCTGTGTTGGCACGGGCTCTGTGATTAGAAGGGCCCCGGACTTGGTTGAATGCTCTGTTCTTGCTGTCTTGAAATGCTTATGGATTTTTGAACAAAGAGCCCTGCATTTGCATTTTGCACTTAGCCTCACAAACTATGCATCTGGCCCGCTGAATCCAGGGGGAGCTGTGCTCACACACAACCCTTCCCAGTCCCCCCACCCCCCCACCCCGACCGATCCCCCTTGTTGGAGTGAAGGTGAATGTGAAGATGAATGGCCAATTCACTTCGCTAAATGGTAGTCTGCACTCCAAAAACCAGTGTCAAATATCTGAGTTACATTTTGAAAGTCGCTCTGCGGTCAGACATCCTTTAGGTATAGAATGGTAGAGTCAGAAACGTGACTTACATTTAGCTCTGCCACTTAGGAGATGATCTTAATAAGTCACTTAAAGTCTTGGGGACTCAGCTTTTTTTATCTGTTAAATGAAAATAAGCATCTATCTTACAGACAAGGTGTTTGCCTTATAGAGACAAATGAGAAGGCATATTTGAATATCAGTTCAGTTCAGTTCAGTTGCTCAGTTGTGTCCGACTCTTTGAGACCCCATGAACCACAGCACGCCAGGCCTCCCTGTCCATCACCAACTCCCAGAGTCCACCCAAACCCATGTCCATTGAGTCAGTGATGCCATCCAACCATCTCATCCTCTGTCGTCCCCTTCTCCTCCTGCCCTCAATCCTTCCCAGCATCAGGGTCTTTTCAAATGAGTCAGCTCTTTGCATCAGGTAGTCAAAGTATTGGAGTTTCAGCTTCAACATCAGTCCTTCCAATGAACACCAGGACTGATCTCCTTTAGGATGGGCTGGTTGGATCTCCTTGCAGTCCGAAGGGACTCTCAAGAGTCTTCTCCAACACCACAGTTCAAAAGCATCAATTCTCTGGCACTCAGCTTTCTTTATAGTCCAACTCTCACATTCATACATGACCACTGGAAAAACCATAGCCTTGACTAGACGGACCTTTGTTGGCAAAGTAATGTCTCTGCTTTTTAGTATGCTGTCTAGGTTGGTCATAACTTTCCTTCCAAGGAGTAAGTGTCTTAATTTCATGGCTGCAATCACCATCTGCAGTGATTTTGGAGCCCAGAAAAATAAATTCCGATACTGTTCCCACTCTTTCTCCATCTATTTGCCATGAAGTGATGGGACCAGATGCCATGATCTTTGTTTTCTGAATGTTGAGCTTTAAGCCAACTTTTTCACTCTCTTCTTTCACTTTCATCAAGAGGCTCTTCAGTTCTTCTTCACTTTCTGCCATAAAGGTGGTGTCATCTGCATATCTGAGGTTATTGATATTTCTCCTGGCAATCTTGATTCCAGCTTGTGCACTTCCTCCAGCCCAGCGTTTCTCATGATGTACTCTGCATATAAGTTAAATAAGCAGGGTGACAATATACAGCCTTGATGTACTCCTTTCCCTATTTGGAACCAGTCTGTTGTTCCATGTCCAGTTCTAACTGTTGCTTCCTGACCTGCATACAGATTTCTCAAGAGGCAGGTCAGGTGGTCTGGTATTCCCATCTCTTTCAGAATTTTCCACAGTTTATTGTGATCCACACAGTCAAAGGCTTTGGCATAGTCAATAAAGCAGAAATAGATATTTTTCTGGAACTCTCTTGCTTTTTTGATGATCCAGCAGATGTTGGCAATTTGATCTCTGGATCCTCTGCCTTTTCTGAAACTAGCTTGGACATCTGGTAGTTCACAGTTCACGTATTGCTGAGGCCTGGCTTGGAGAATTTTGAGCATTACTTTACTAGCGTGTGAGATGAGTAAAATTGTGTGGTAGTTTGAACATTCTTTGGCATTGCCTTTCTTTGGGATTGGGAAAATGAAAACTGACCTTTCCAGTCCTGTGGCCATGGCTGAGTTTTCCAAATTTGCTGGCATATTGAGTGCAGCACTTTCACAGCGTCATCTTTCAGGATTTGAAATAGCTCAACTGGAATTCCATCACCTCCACTAGCTTTGTTCATAGTGATGCTTCCTAAGGCCCACTTGACTTCACATTCCAGGATGTCTGGCTCTAGGTGAGTGATCACACCATCGTGATTATCTGGGTCATGAAGATCTTTTTTGTACAGTTCTTCTGTGTATTCTTGCCACCTCTTCTTAATATCTTCTGCTTCTGTTAGGTCCATACCATTTCTGTCCTTTATTGAGCCCATCTTTGCATGAAATGTTCCCTTGGTATCTCTAATTTTCTTGAAGAGATCTCTAGTCTTTCCCATTCTGTTCTTTTCCTCTATTTCTTTGCACTGATCGCCGAGGAAGGCTTTCTTATCTCTCCTTGCTATTCTTTGGAACTCTTCATTCAAATGGGTATACTTTTTCCTTTTCTCCTTTGCTTTTCGCTTCCCTTCTTTTCTCAGCTATTTGTAAGGCCTCCTCAGACAGCCATTTTGCTTTTTTGCATTTCTTTTTCTTGGGGATGGTCTTGATTCCTGTCTCCTGTACAATGTCACAAACCTCTGTCCATAGTTCATCAGGCACTCTGTCTATCAGATCTAGTCCCTTAAATCTATTTCTCACTTCCACTGTATAATCATAAGGGATTTGATTTAGGTCATACCTGAATGGTCTAGTGGTTTTCTCCACTTTCTTCAATTTCAGTCTGAATTTGGCAATAAGGAGTTCATGATCCAAGCCACAGTCAGCTCCTGTTCCTTTTTTTTTTTTTTTTTTGCTGACTATATACAGCTTCTCCATCTTTGGCTGCAAACAGTATAATCAATCTCATTTCGGTGTCGACCATCTGGTAATGTCCATGTGTAGGTCTTCTCTTGTGTTGTTGGAAGAGGGTGTTGCTATGACCAGTGCGTTCTCTTGGCAGAACTCTCTTAGCCTTTGCCCTGCTTCATTCTGTACTCCAAGGCCAAATTTTCCTGTTACTCCAGGTGTTTCTTGACTTCCTACTTTTGCATCCCAGTCCCCTATATGAAAAGGACGTCTTTTTTGGATGTTAGTTCTAAAAGGTCTTATAGGTCTTCATAGAACCATTCAACTTCAGCTTCTTCAGCATTACTGGTTGGGGCATAGACTTGGATTACTGTGATATTGAATGGTTTGCCTTGGAAATGAACAGAGATCATTCTGTCATTTTTGAGATTGCATCCAAGTACTGTATTTTGGACTCTTTTGTTGACTATGATGGCTACTCCATTTCTTCTAAGGGATTCCTGCCCACAGTAGTAGATACAATGGTCATCTGAGTTAAATTCACCCATTCCAGTCCATCTTAGTTCACTGATTCCTAGAATGTCAATGTTCACTCTTGTCATCTTCTGTTTGACCACTTCCAATTTGCCTTGATTCATGGACCTAACATTCCAGGTTCCTATGCAATATTGCTCTTTACAGCATTGAACCCTGCTTCCTCCACCAGTCCCATTCACAACTGGGTATTGTTTTTGCTTTGGCTCCATCCCTTCATTATTTCTAGAGTTACTTCTCCACTGATCTCTAGTAGCATATTGGGCACCTACTGACCTGGGGAGTTCATCTTTCAGTGTCCTATCTTTTTGCCTTTTCATACTTTTCATGGGGTTCTCAAGGCAAGAATACTGAAGTGGTTTGCCATTCCCTTCTCCAGTGGACCACATTCTGTCAGACCTCTCCACCATGACCTGACCATCTTGGGTGGCCCCACACGGCATGGCTTAGTTTCACTGAGTTAGACAAAGCTGTGGTCCATGTGATCAGATTGGCTAGTTGTCTGTTATTGTAGTTTCAGTCTTTCTGCCCTCTGATCCCCTCTCTCAGTGCCTACCATCTTACTTGGGTTTCTCTTACCTTGTCATGGGGTCTGTCTTCACAGCTGCTCCAGCAAATATATTTGAGTGCTATTTGGGTTTCCCAGGTGGTGCAGTAGTAAAGAATCCACTCACCAATGCAGGAGGCAAAGGAGACCCAGATTTGATCCCTGGGTAGGGAAGACCCCTTGGAGAAGGAAATGACACCCCGCTTCAGTATTCTTGCCAGAAAACCTCCAAGGACAGAGGAGCCTGTTGGGCTACAGTCCATGGACTCATAAAGAGTCAGACGTGACTGAACATGAATGCATGAGTGTTATTCAAGCTTTGGGGATCAGGGTAACTGTTTATTCTTCCCAAGATTTGTGTACAATAGCTTAAAAATTTTCTATTTAACAGAATAAGCAGGAGTGATTATTTAAGAAATAACTGTTGGAGTTAGGGAATCCACAAAGAAATAGATCAAAGGAAACATAAAACTTTGCAGAGAATGTGTGACATTTCTGGTGTTGGAAACTATCAAAATGATTAAATAACCACTATTATATTTTCAGGTTCTTGTGCAGTTCTCATTATTTTAAATAACAATTAAGATCTCAGGAGCATCATTTCTCAGCTAAATCTATTGTCTTTCTGCACATTAGCCTAACACTTCAAAAATTAGAACTGGAAGTATTAGGGAGGAATTTGCAACTATGTGTCTAACTTCCTAATTGCTTATCTTCATCTTTCTCTTGTCCTATTTGTTGACAGGTGATATTAAAATCTTGTCATTGTTTTAAAAAAAAGGGGGGGAAAGTGTTTAAAATAGTATTGCTCCTGTGTGTCAGAAGCTGCTGTCAATCTTCCACCTCCCCTCCATTTCTACCCAGAAATGGGCAGTTACCCTGGCATAACTTCTACTAAAAGCTTTAAAAAAAAAAAAAACTACAGGAACGTGGCGGATTAATATCAATGTATGGCAAAACCAATACAATATTGTAAAGTAAAAAAAAAAAGAAAAGAAATTCTCAAAAAATTCGAACCGTAATAGATGACTACTTCTTACCTGAGACGGGGGCAAAACACACACCTCCCAGAATACGGATATGCCTAACGCCTAACGCCAACTAGTGGCAGCATATATAATTGCAAGGAAAGTGTTTGAGAACGTTTTACGAAGTGCAGTAACCAAAAACCTAAATAAAGAGACAGTAAACATTGGGAGAAAAAAAAAAAAAAAAAAACTACAGGAAACTGTACTCACCAGAACTGCCAGTCTTCTATCCTGTTAGCTAGTGTGAGGTGGAGAGAATAGCCATTTTTGATGGCTGTGCTCTTTTTTTAAAAAAATTTTTTTTGAAGTATAGTTGATTTACAATGTTTTGTTAGTTTCTGGTGTAAAGCAAAGTGATTCAGTTATCTCTCTCTCTGTGTGTATAAATATATTGGGTTGTATGTAGAAAAGAATATGAAAAAGAATATATATGTGTGTGTGTGTATGAAAGTGAAAGTGTTAGTCATTCAGTCGTGTCCAACTCTTTGCAACCCCATGAACTGTAGCCCACCAGGCTTCTCTGTCCATGGAATTCTCCAGGCAAGAATACTGGAATGGGTAGCCATTTCCTTCTCCAGGGCTCTTCCTGACCCAGGGATCAAACTGAGTCTCCTGCATCACAGGCAGATTCTTTACCACTGAGCTGCCATGTACATGTATATGTGACATATATTAGATTGGTCAAAAAATTTGTAACATCTTATTGAAAAACCTCAATGAACTTTTTGGCCAACCCAATATATGTACAGATACATGCATATATATATATATTCTTTTTCATATTTTTTCCATTATAATTAACCACAGGATATTGAACATAGTTCCCTGTACAGTAGGGCCTTGTTGTTTATCCATTCTCTATATAATAGTTTGCATCCACTAATCCCAAATTCTCATCCATCCCTCCCCTACTCCCTTCCCCCTTGGCAACAAGTCTGTTCTCTATGTGTGTGAGTCTGTTTCTGTTTCATAGATAATTTGTGTCTTATTTTAGATTCCACATATAAGTGGTATCATATGGTATTTGTCTTTCTCTTTCTGACTTAGTATGATCTCTAGGTCCATCCACATCGCTCCAAATGTCACTTCATTCTTTTTTTATGGATGAGTAGTATTCCATTGTGTGTGTGTATATACATACATGTACATATATTTGAAGGTCATGCTCTTAAATAAGCTTTCTCTTATCCTCCATGGTTGTTTTGACTATTTTCTGGAAAGTTGGCTCATCCACTGATTTAAATAGTGAGTTCATTTTGGGGCTCATTTGCTATATTTCCAGAATAAAGGGCATAATGTGCATTCCTGATTTACAAGCTGGGCGTTGTATCTATTTCTTCCAAGTCTAGAATTTGCTTCTTGGTTAAAAACATCATATTTCCAATTTAGTAGAAAAATAGATGGGCCGTATGCTGCTCCAAAAGTTTAGGGAGGGGATATCTCACAACCACTACTCGGGCTAGTTCATCCCCAAGCAGCACATCTTGGAGGTAGGCAGCCTTGCCTAATCTGTGTACAAATGATCCCAACACCCAAGCAGTACATACCATTTGGCCATTAAGATGATCCAAAACATTGATCAGCCATTTGTGGTTCTGTTTTGCTTATCATATACACATGGCTACACAGCGTAAAATTTAAAGTTAAAAAGCAATTTTACAGTTTCTTATATTTCATTTCATTTTGTCATATCACCAAGAACCATTCATAAATGAATCTTCATATTCCTATGGCTTAGCTTCTGGTCTTATCACAGATCCTGCCTTAGCACTTTGGCTATGAAAAAAAAATAGGCAATAACCCTCCTGGATTAGTGTCCTCTGAGGTGTTTCACTAGATCTGTCAAACTTGCTTTCTCCCTAATACTCCAAGGCTGAGGGATTGGAGTACTTTGCAAGGGGTTGTGCAGCCTTAAGCAAAATATACCCTCATTCACAATATTAATGACAAAAGGGAAGCAAAATGGAATGATTCCATTTGCCTTCAAACCAGCAAAGGGACTTTGTTTCTGACTGGCTGCTACTGACAGGAGGGCCAGAACTGTGTTCGGTGCTCAAGGAAAAGATGACCCCGCCCACCCCAGGAGGCTGGCTGCCGAACACCAAGGACAGACCAGAGCGCTGGAAATGCTGGGCTCTACCAAAGATCCGAGTCAATCTGCTTCTCCTCCCCAGGCTCCCACTTTCGCAGCTGTAAAAGGAGGTTTTCAGAATGAGTGGGTTTTGACAGGGAGATGACAGGTAAGAGACTATAGATAATTGTGGCAAAGAGCAGAGGCTATGGAGCCCTGTAGCCTGGGTTCAAATTCTGGCTCTGCCATTTACTAGCTAAGTGGCCCGAAGGAAGGTATTTAAGCACTCTGCTTCAGTTTCTTCATCTGCAGAAACTGGGAGGTAGTAGTGCTTACTTCACAACATTGTTAGGGGAGCCAAATGAACACATGTTTGGAAAGACCTTAGCACATGGGACCTTAGCACATGGTAAATGCTCAAGAAATTGTAGCTATTTATCGGTGGTCTGCCAGCTAAGAAAGATCTAAAATTTCTGATTAGGCTACTGTCTGATTCCAGGGTCCCAGAAAGCCCTAATTAGCAAGCTCCCTTAGTGTCCCTCAGCCAGCCCACTACTGAATTCTAAGTCTCTCTCCTCCAGAGTTCCCTCTCCAGGCCCCATTAGCATACACACCACACACATCCTACCCCCTCCCTTCACAGTGCTTTGCACAGACAAACAGGACATCCACAGACACACAACAGACGGGCCCACCATAAAACACTTCCACACTCTCACATCATTCCAAGGAGGTGCTCACATACATTTTCCACACCACACATACACAAAGCTCTCTCTTCCCTTTGACTGACTGAGACCTCATTAGCAGAAGTTCAGACCCCTTCTCTTTCCAACTCTAAAGTGAAGTGAAAGTCGCTCAGTCGCATCCGACTCTTTGCAGCCCCATGAACTATACAGCATGGAATTCTCCAGGCCAGAATACTGGAGTGGGTAGCCTTTCCTGTCTCCAGAGGATCTTCCCAACCCAGGGATCGAACCCAGGTCTCCCGCACTGCAGTCAGTATCTTCCAACTCTATATGGGTGCCAAATAACAGAAAGAGTCCCTTCCTGGATCATAGTTGCTGCCATAATCGCTGCTTTGGAGGTCAGTGCAGAATTACAGCATGAAACACCTGTCATCCAGATTCTCTTTGCTGAGCCTCTCGGCAGCTTCTGTGGCCGGTGTAAACTGGGAGCTGCTCAAACACACAAATCGTGTTCTTCCATGGGTTGAGGTCCTGGGACTAATTATCGGACCAGGAGAACATAACACGTGCGGAGCTCTAACTTATTTGGATAGCTTGAATTGTCCACGGCAGTGGTTCAGGTGTCAGGCCAGTCACGGAGAACAGTGGGAAGCTGGAGAAAGCTGCTAGTGCTGGAATTTCTTTTTAAGCAAATGAGTCCCCTGTCTTCCAGCTGCCACCTTGCACAGTGACCATCTCTTCAAGGTTATGGAACCTCTATGGAGCACCCTCTAGCCTCAGATTTCCTCTCAATCTGTAATAGGTCTTCCTCCCCACTGCCCAGTCAGGCGAGGCACTAGAGCCATCATGCAGGGGTTCTGGTGCTCCGGCAAAGACCCAGGCTCCTCTAGACCACAGTTCTGCTGGGAGCCTTGCGCCAGACACATCTCTGCTTCTCTCTGGGTAGCAGTTTGTCCATCGGCTATGGAAAATTAAAGGCCATGTTCTTGCACTTCCTTTTTGGTGAGTTGTCTGAGATGATCATTTGAGCTCTGCTCACTTATTTCGAAGACCACACAAGGTTCCGTCCTGGATTTGAAAAGTAGCCCTGACCTCGGAGCTACCCCTGGACCTGTAATCATCCTCTGAAGCCAAGAGGATTCACTGCTCAGGGCATTGAGTAAGGGGTGGAGCTTAAGAGCCTTTACCACTTATAATTGTAAAGCCACCCTGAAGAGACTGGATGTCAGCTTCCACAACTAAAGACACCGGTAAGCAGAAGCCAGGACTAGAAAGCACAGACCCAGCATGGAGAGGAGGGGATTGGACTTGTGGGTGGCGGGCTCAGCTTCTGATCCTGCTTTGCCACCCATTTGCCGAGTGACCCATTCACATACTTCTCAGGACGCTTGGTGATGGTGGAGGTGGTTTAGTCGCTCAGTCATATCTGACTCTTTTGTGACCCCATGGACTGTAGCCTGCCAGGTTCCTCTGTCCATGGGGATTCTCCAGGCAAGAATACTGGAATGGGTTGCCGTGCCCTCCTCCAGGGAATCTTCCCCACCCAGGGATCGAACCTGCGACTCTTGCATTGCGGGCAGTTTCCTGCATTGCAGGCAGGTTCTTTACCGACTGAGCCACCAGAGAAGCCAGTCTCTAAGGTCTCTTTCAATTTTGAGATTTTTTTTTCTCCCTCAGGCTTTTACATAGCATATAGCCTATTCTAGAGTTACACACTCTGTCCCCAATCCTGATCCAGTGTTTTGTTGCCAGGGGAAACAGGCCAGCAGACGTGTATGATGATCCTTACTGCCCACACCAGTCACAAGTGCACATCCATCCTCCTTCAGCAGGGTCACCTTTGTGTCTGGACGACAGCACATTCACATTATTCTCGATGGACCAAGAGCACCATTGACTACCTGACAGACAAGAGGCAGTGGGTCCTTCATGACTGCATTATGTGCTCCTACTGCCAAGGAAACTGACTATCTGATCACGTGAGCTGGTGGATATGGAAAGGCTGTGTAAAATATAAAGTATGGTAGAAACGAGAGTTGTTATTAAAATAGTAAAACACTTATCTAGTGTTCTGCTGTGGCTACTTCTTGCCATTCCTGTTGAAATAGGTAATTGATCTTAGCATCTACCTAACCACAGGAAGATTATTTGATGTGTTGTTTCTATAAGCTCCTTCTTACCTAAGTGAGAGGGGGAAAAAAAGTTATTTACCATTTTTAATCCTGGGGCACTGAATTCAGTTTCAGTCAGGGTTTTTGACCTTCCTTAATAAGAAAATGCCAGCTTTTCTAGCCTGTAATCTGGTTATCTAATACCTTGCTAAAGTGATTAAAATTGATTAAAATGAGGAGGGAATGCTCTTTTAAAAAAAGAGAGAAAACAGAAAATGATTGGATTTCTATGCCTTAGGTTGTAGTTAAGGAAAGATTGAATTAACTTGATCTTGATTGAATAAAGGACACTCTAAACAAATTTAAACTTATTCCAAGTCTGAACACTGTTTTCTAGAACCTTCAGCACAAAATATCACTGTCATTTTTATTTTGTAAGTGCAGATATCTTTTAATGCATAGATAATGTACTTTATAGAGGCTCTATGAAGAGCATTCACACACACGCATAGATACTTATTTACAACTGTTTTGCCAAACCAAAATAGAAAAGGCTTCCTTGACTTTCAAGCACTTGCATTTTCCAATTTGAAGACAGAGAATTATGACCGCAGAGCACCTCATTTACATAACCAAGAGGTGGCAGTATTACATCCATTATGTATTCATTGCACCGTGTATCATTAAACAATAAAAAAGTGAAATCTGTAAATAAAAATATGTGACAAATATTTCTGTCCTTTTAAAATGGTTGCTTTAGCCTCCCCCCGCTGGACTATGGATCCCCGCAAAGTGAGCGAGCTTCGAGCCTTCGTGAAAATGTGTAAGCAGGACCCGAGCGTTCTGCACACCGAGGAAATGCGCTTCCTGAGGGAGTGGGTGGAGAGCATGGGGGGTAAAATACCACCTGCTGCTCATAAAACTAAATCGGAAGAAAATACCAAGGAAGAAAAAACAGATAGTAAGAAGGCGGAGGAAAACATAAAGACAGACGAACCATCAAGTGAGGAAAGTGATCTAGAAATTGACAATGAAGGTGTGATTGAACCAGACACTGATGCACCTCAAGAAATGGGAGATGAAAATGTAGAGATAACTGAGGAGATGATGGATCAGGCAAATGATAAAAAAGTGGCTGCCATTGATGCCCTAAATGATGGTGAACTACAGAAAGCCATTGACTTGTTCACAGATGCCATCAAGCTAAATCCTCGTTTGGCTATTCTGTATGCCAAGAGAGCCAGTGTCTTCATCAAATTACAGAAGCCAAATGCTGCCATCCGAGACTGTGACAGAGCTATTGAAATAAATCCTGATTCGGCTCAGCCATACAAGTGGCGAGGGAAAGCACACAGACTTCTGGGCCATTGGGAAGAAGCTGCCCATGATCTTGCCCTTGCCTGTAAGCTGGATTATGATGAAGATGCTAGTGCAATGCTGAAGGAAGTTCAACCAAGGGCCCAGAAAATTGCTGAACATCGGAGAAAGTATGAGCGAAAACGTGAAGAGCGTGAGATCAAAGAAAGACTAGAAAGGGTTAAGAAGGCTCGGGAAGAACCTGAGAGAGCCCAGAGGGAGGAAGAAGCCAGAAGGCAATCAGGTTCTCAGTGCGGCTCTTTTCCAGGCGGCTTTCCTGGGGGAATGCCTGGAATGGGAGGGGGCATGCCTGGAATGCCGGGAATGCCTGGGCTCAATGAAATTCTTAGTGATCCAGAGGTCCTTGCAGCCATGCAGGATCCAGAAGTTATGGTGGCCTTCCAGGATGTGGCCCAGAACCCGGCAAATATGTCAAAATATCAGAGCAACCCAAAGGTTATGAATCTCATCAGTAAATTGTCAGCCAAATTTGGAGGTCAAGCATAATGCCCTTCTGACATAAAGCCCTGCTGGAGGAAAAGCAACTTAGATCACCTAATGGATGTTGCAATAATACAAACCAGTGTACCTCTGACCTTCTCATGAAGAAAGCTGGGGTGCTTTGAAGATAATCCCTACCCCTTTGCCCCAAATGCAGCTGAAAACATTTTACAGCGGTTTGCCATTAGGGTATTCATTCAGATAATGTTTTCCTACTAGAAATTTAAAACTTTAAGCAATTTTTAAACCTTAAAAATATTTAAAATTAAAAAGGTATATTAACCCCTACATTTTTCTTTACTAATGATTTTGATTTTTTCCTTTGAATTAATTAGGCAAGTAAGATATATCAGTGTGGAAGATTTGTTGTTACAAGTTTGAAATAAAGATTTGTTAGTGGGAGGCAAAAAATAAAATAAAATAAAATTTAAAAAAAATGGCTGCTTTAGTGATAACCACTAAAAACATTCATTAAAGTGTGATGTTTCCTTGTAAAGAACAATCACTGCCTCCTCCCTCCCCCCCCCCAAAAAAAAATCAAAGCTAGAAACCACAATTTATTACCACCAGTGAGTTTATAGCAGCTTTGGGAATCCATACACACCCCCTTCAGTAATCACTCGTTTTCTGGTAAAACATTTACCTCCTTCCCAAATATAGATAAAAATCAATTAAAAAAAAATCACACAATTCTCCAAAGTAAAAACTTCTATGTAAAAAAGCAATTTAGAATGAAAGTCAAAGACTCGAATATAAACAGCATCCTACAAGCTGGCTATTATTACAGAAAAATAACTATTTAAAATCAAACCTTTTGGTGACCTCCCAAGATTGTTTTGAGCATCTGCTAAATTATACCTTATGACTTGCGACTTGGATTACAGTCCAATCAAATTTTACCTAAGCTACCTAAATCTGTTCTATTTTGGGTTTTCTATTTCCAACCAGTCTAGGAGATTGAAAAACAATAACAGCAGAAATTAAAAAAAAAAAACATTTAAAAACTGGAACTATTGGGTCACCAGTTTCTTATAAGACTACTCTCAGTAAAAATCTATGCCATAAATATATCTGAGCAGTGAGGAATGGCTATTTGGAAAAGAAGTTCTTAGAAAAGTAGTTTAAATAGAAATTGAGTACTTTACATCCGGCCTTTTAGAACGTTAGGCAGCTCAAACTTTCTGTCACTCGTAAGAAAATATGTTATTTTAAACCATGAACTACATAATGCAAGATCTCTAAATGCTTACTATCCCTAGAACTAAACCATTTGGAAATATTTTTATGTTGTTTATATACTTATGCTACATACTAGAATCAGCCCACAACCTAACATCTAGAGTGTTTTTTTGAATAGGTTCTAAAAGTTACTTACAAGTAAAGGGCATTTACAGCTTTAATATCTGACACATATTAAAAATTACCAATTTCTAAAAGAAATATTCTAAGGAAGGGTCATGAGATCCACATTTTAATTGTGGGCACTTGAATATTTTAGATCTGTCCTTTTTATTTCTTCTTCTGTATTTAATTTTAAGTCAGCAATTGTGGTTGAAAATGGAGATTACTGAATATTTGTTTTCACATATGGCACAAACAGCAAACATTGTCTCAGTGTCTAGACTGAGAACCTAGTCTGGGAAAATTCAATCTATGGACAGGATTCAAAGAGTACACCTGAGGATTATTTAGTGAGATGACAGAGAGGAGTGGTGGTGTGCCAATGGCCACATGAGTAGATCAAATACTCCCTTCCAATAACTTCAAAGTGGGCAAGGCTTTCAATTTCTGAAAAGGGCTGAAGGAGTTCATTTAATTCTTACAGTCACCCCTAAGGAATCTTCCAGTTTCATCAATTTGTGGAGGAATTTCTAGTCTTGATTTCATTTTTAATCAAATTGGATGCATTCTGTTGTCATTTCCTCCAAAATGAAAATTAAACTGTACTTTAATGTCATAATTGAATTTATATTCTCTTTTGTGGTTGCATCATGATATTTGATGTCTCATCAACCCCTCACCTTCCTGTGTATACAGATACTCCCCACCCCCACCCCCTGCCTCTATTTTTCCTCCTTACTAAGAGATTTCTTATTCCAAGGAAAGATACATGTTGGTCAAGAGAAGGAGGAATCAACAAGAATACTATCAACATTTATCCATTTTATTTACAGCATGTCAGGTACTCTGCTAAAGAGCTTTATACTGATTTGCTTACATAATCCTCACAAGGCCATTTCAGGTAAATATTGTAATCATCCCTCTTTGAAAAAGGAGAACACTAAAATTCAGAGATGTGAACTGACTTGCCTAAAGTCACACAGCTGGTAAATGACAAAGATACATTATTCCACTTAAAGGAAGCACCATCACCACCAATAACGTCCATTTACTGAATTGCATTATGTGTCAGATACCGTCCTAAGCATCCTACTAGCATCAGTTTATGTAATCCTCACAGGGGCTGACATTATCTCCACTTTAGAGATAAGCAAATGGAGACACAAAAGTTATGTAACCTGCATAAGGGCAAATAGACTGTAACCTGGGATTCAAGCCTAGCCCTCTGTTGACTCCAAAACTCTTAAATGTCCTGCTCAAGAATACACAGAACTGAAGGTGGGCTCCAAGGATGACTCAGCTTATGAAAGGAATACTCAGATAATTCATGGAGCTGTCCAAAGATGCAAAATTTGACTTTATACTTCTGAGTGGTAGCTCCCCTTCAAAAGTAGAGTCAGGGACTCTCTCTGCACAGAAACTCACATTTCCCCTTTACTCAATGTAGTGTTGGGTTCTGTCCTGTAAGTAGGAGTCGATCCAGACAGAAACCTGCTCCTGTCAACCTTCTGACTCAGAAAAATCTTAATTGAGCAGTTTTATCAAGAGAGTTGAAGATCTTGCCCATACAGATACCACTTATAGATATAAGTGATTTCTTGCCAACAGTTATACCATCAAAGCATCATACTAGTAACAAATACCTTTGGATTTCACAGATTCTTTGGAGTGGTGCTGAATATTTGCATATGAGGGGACAGATCATTGAAGAGTAAGATCTAAGAGATCCAAAGAAATGAATTAGAAGTGGGAGAATTTCAGACACACTTTATGGATTGTAATGCAAACCTAGGACTACAGAGCATCCTTTTTCTCAGAAAAAAAAAGCTTCTTGGTACTAATGCACCATGAAGCAGAGCTATCTACAAAAGACCACAATTAAAAAATCTTTCTTTTACTTTGTACTGAAGAAATGATTTCTATCTTAGTCTCCAAAGATTAAAAAGGCTCATGTGCAAAGATAGAGACATCTATGTCTTGAATTATTAAAGTTGTCAGTCCCTATTTTTAAAAAGTCAAATTAATGTGCAGTCCTGGATGTCTGAGCCTCATTTCCACTTGCAGGAGACAGCAGGAAGGATGCTGGCTCCCTCTCTCCATTTCTTTGTTAAGTAATGAACAATCTGAAATGATGAATTATTTGTAATCAACCTATCTATTAAAAAAAAAAGACATGTCTAAAGAGAAACACAATCATCATCAGTTGAAGTTTGGGTTCAGTAGCACACTTGTCTTTTGAAAGCGATTAATAAGTATTAAATCTTATCTGTTGGTGTGTGCATTAGAAATTTATTGCAGGCTAGTCTGCTGGCTTTGCCCTGTGCTATGCTGTATGTTGCTGGTATGTATCATGAAAGAGCTTAGTGATATGGTCTTAACTAAGAGACTTTTCTGTTTGTACCCATGAATACGGGTTATTTCAACCAGAGTAAGTACCATGAAGATAAGACTTTAAGTCAAAGTCTCTCTGACCTGGGGCAAATTACTTAACCATCGTGCCTTAGTTTTCTTTTGTATAAAATACAGTGTTTGATTCATTCATTCCACAGGGGTTTGGGGTGACTATTATATGCTCAGCACTAAGGCTGTCCTGGTAAACAAGACAAAGACTTTGCCTTCATGTTACTTGTAGTCTAGGTGGAGAGGCATTCAATAAATATATAAACAAATAATAAAATACATGATTTCCCAGAGTAATATCTCTATGAAAAAATAAAGTAAAATAAAGGAATAGAGAGGAATGGGTAAGACAGATGGACTGTCTTTTTGATAGAATGTTCCACAAAGGCTTCTTTGAGGTAGAGACTTCTGAGCAGAAGCCCAAATAATATAAAGAATTCAGTCATGCAAAAATTTAGTAGAAGAGCTTTCCAGGCAGAAGTAGACAGCACAAAAACTCTAAGGTGAATTGCTTAATATGTTGGAGGTACAGACTGGAACACAGGAAAGAAAATTGGGAACAGTAGGAGGTATGGCAAGATCATAGTGGGCCTTCTAGGCCATTGGAAGACTTTGGATTTTATTCTAAGTGTGATAGGAGGTTGCTTGGAGTTTAAGCAAGGAAATGATTTGATCTGACTTGCATTTTTTAGAGACAATTCTGTCTGCTCTGCAGAGAAGAAACTATAGGGGAGCAAGGGTGGAACAGAGAGCAGTTGGGAAACTACTATAAAAATCCAGGCAAGAAATGATGTTGGCTTAGACCCAGATTATTTTTAGCAGAGGTGGTAAGAAATGATCAGATTTGGGACATTATTTTAGAGGCAGAGCCAACACAATTTCTTGATAGATTAGGTATGATCTGTGAAGGAAAAAGAGATACCAAGGGTGATTCTGAAGTTTTAGGCCTGATCAACTGTATCCTATCATCTGGGATACAGAAGATGGAGGAAACAGTTTGGAGCAGTCATAACTTCCTTTGGACACATGAAGTCTGACATTCCTATGAGACTTGTCATTATTCGGTTGCTCAGTCATGTCCAACTATTTGTGACCCCATGGACTGTAGCATGCCAGGCTTCCCTGTCCATCACCAACTCCCACAGCTTGCTCAAACTCATGTCCATTGAGTCAGTATGCCATCCAACCATCCCATCCTTTGTCATCCCCTTCTCCTGCCTTCAATTTTTCCCAGCATCAGAATCTTTTCCACTGAGTTAGATCTTTGCATCAGGTGACCAAAGTATTGGAGCTTCAGCTTCAGGATCAGTCCTTCCAATGAATATTCAGGATTGATTTCCTTTGGGATTGATTGGTTTGATCTCTTTGCAGTCCAAGGGACTCTCAAGAGTCTTCTCCAACACCACAGTTCGAAAGCATCAATTCTTTGGTGCTCAGCCTTCTTTATGGTCCAACTCTCACATCTGTACATGACTACTGGAAAAATCATAGCTTTGACTATACAGACCTTTGTTGGCAAAGTAATGTCTCTGCTTTTTAATATGCTGTCTAGATTTGTCATAGCTTTTCTTCCAAGGAGCAAGTATATCCTGTGAGATACTTAAGTGGAAATGTTGAGTCAACCATTGTGCCTGGAACAGAGAGTGCTTATGTATGGAGAGAAAGACTTGGGAATTTGATGGTTTTTGAAGCCATGAAAATGGAAAATCACCTCCTAAAGAAAAAGATGTAAATGAAAAAGAGAAGAGATCCAAGGGCTGAACCTGGGTCACTTGTACATTAAAAGATTAAGTAGATCAGGTGGGAATCAACAAAGGAAACTGGGAAGGAACAGCTAGTGAGGTAAGAGGAGAAATAAAAAAGATTAGTACTTCACAAGGCAGGAAGAAAGCAGTAAATTGTGTCAAATTTTGCTAAGAGATGAAGTAAAATGAGAAATGGGAATTGGCCAACAAAGCTAGCCACGTGGAAATTACTGAGAAATATTGAGTTGGCCAAAAATTTCATTTAGGTTTTCTCATCTTACAGAAAACTCAAACTTTTTGGCCAACCCAATATAATACTAGAACATATTAATTATGTATAATAAGGTGGTTGCTGAAGAATGTTTCGCAAAAGCTTATTGGAGTTGGCTGAGGAGACAATGGAAGGCAAAGGAGAAGCAATGAGTATAGACAACTTGTATTTTTAGAAATTTTGCTATGAATAGCAGCAGAAAAATGATGTACTGGTGATGCTGCTCTCACTTTATTATAATGAAGGTGCTTTGCAAACTTAAATTTATATACAAATAATTAGATTTATGATAAAAGGTAATTACTTCTTAATATCTATAAACTAGAAAATTCACTTTATGTATCACTATGTATTCACTCTTTGCTAAGGTTTATTAATGTTTTTAATTGGCCACTCTCATGTTTACTTTAAACACAAGACAGTCTTGACTGAGTCAGGCACCCCTTAATATGAAGCACAAACCTTTTGCCACGTGCTCATTGGTATTGTGGATGCCTTAATTCACTGAGAGACAGAATTTAACAGAACATCTATTATTTTCCTATCAGCTTATATCCCCTGACATATAGACTACCCAGAAGGACTACACTTTCTCTTCAGTCTTCAATAGGAGCATAAGATCTGTGAGGAAAATAAAACAAGATGAGTCAAAGTTCTGGAGAATGGTTTGTGGTCAGTGTCTCCGTTATGGAAAGAGATGCATCAGATTAAAGAACAAAACATATCTTGATTTCTTTTTTTTTAAATGAGACAATGATGGAAAGGAAAGGGAAATAAACACACACACACACACACACACACACACACACACAAAACCTTTGTGCAGCCTAGTAGCTAAAGTTCAACTCTAGATAATGTTCTTCACGGAGAGAACAGTCAGCAGATGTACAAACTCTGTTTGTTGACATATTTATTCTCAGGGCTGATTGTGTTAATTTCCAAAAACTCTTGCCTTGATGAGAGCTAGTGGGGAGGAAAAGGAAACAAACTCTTTGGCATTGTATAATTATATCCACATTTAAAATTTTCTTTTTGTTTCTCATCAAGATGCAAGGCTTACTATATATCACTGCGCACTGACAGCGCTAATAGAAGAAAAATAAAGCAAACAATTAGCCTTGGGGAAAAGAGAAACTAATGCACAATTCATGAATTTGCTACTCATTCATACCTGCTGTGATTCTAACAGAGTTGATGAAATACAGCAGTGAGTGATTTTGAACAATTTTGACTTAATCTTCTGTTTAAAAACACTGGTGTTGGGATTATTTAAACTGTGACTTCTTATGGATTATATGCAGAATAGTCTTTCTCTGACAGAGATTAAGTTTTATAGTTTCACACAACCTTCCTAAGTAGGCCTTAGATGAGAGTCAGGGCAGCTTCATTACTGATCCCAAAGCACCCCTTGATGGGATTCAGTTTCACAGAGAGTTTCTCTCTGCAGTCAGAATTTAGGTAGATTCCAACTCCAGCCAGCTTATGCCAAAATGAGAATTTAATGGTCTAGGTTACCAAGTAGAGAAGAAGGAAGGCTATATATTGGTTGTCAGCAATACCTGGAGCCAAGAGCTTCCCTACACCCTAACTATACTCTTCTTCTCCATTGTCAATCCATTTCTGTATCAGTTTTATTCTCAGATTAGCTTTTAAAATGCTAGGGAAGAGATTGTATTGATCCAACGTGGGTTAGGTTCCCATTGTTATACCAGTGAATAGTCCCTCAATAGCCACCCCTGGGAAATACAAAACTATTCATGCCCCCAAGAAGCTTGCCAAAGTCCTTAGAAAAGTGGTTTCTGGGTGGATGCCAGTCACATACCATTACCTGGACTAAGACAAGTAGTTACTATCTGCCTGCAGGTTTAGAGCTATTCATATCTCAGACAAGATTAATGGAAAATCAAATGAAAGAAAGGGAAAGAATTCACAACCATATTTACCCCTCCAATAAATCAAATGGGTTTAATTTTGCTGAGACTCCCTTCTAGGTCCATGGGCATTGGTGTGTTAGGATTGAGGGGAGTTCATTACTCAGCCTTTTTTTCTTCTCTCTGAAAGCAGTGGAGAATCAGACACAGGAACCAGGTGAAACTTATTTGTTTATAGTTGGTAAAGGATTGGGAGAAGTGGTTTAGACTAGTTACCAAAGTGGAGGGTCCATTTGACTCCCTTTCAAATCAAATATCATGGGATTTGCCTATGGGAAGAGCTGGGTCTGCAGACCAAGCATTTGCCAGGTAGCCACTCAGAAGGTCATGCCCTGGATAAGCAGGAGGCGGGGGACAACAAAGAGGGAAACTTCTAGTCTTGCCTGTGGAAGCTAGGTCCTGAGCCCTGATCCAGCTCTCCTTATCATACATGGAAACAGAGGTAGGGAGAAGAGCAACTGCCTCCACAGAGAGCAAGCAATAAACATATGTATGCATGTACCCAGTGACCCCTTCCCTAGCTTGTTAATCAGATAAATCATTTTTCCTCCCCAGGAGAGGAAAAGTAAGAGATAAAGAGAAGGGCTAAAAGGCCTCTTTGTTACTACTTCCTCCTGAGGAGTGGAGCAAAAGTTCTCTCATGGGACTGTGAGGACAGGGGAACTGGGTCCACGCCAACAAAATATTATAACCATGACTATACCAGAGTTATATTGTTTATCATTTTTTTTCACTTTTTATGTCTTAAGCATTTTTTTGTGTTATTTACATTATCTTCCAAATCATAATTATAATGACTGCATAATGTCTCATCCTTTAGATGATTACTGCTTCACCAGATACTTTACCTTTATTAAATATTTAGATGGTTTCTTATTTTTCTACCCTAGCTAACACTTAAATGGACATTTTTATGACTATGGTTTATTTTCTCCTTTTGGATTACTTCCTGAGGTTGAATTCTCAGAAGCAAGATTACTATGCCAAAGGCTATACATATTCAAACCCAAAATGTTTATCCCAGCCTACACTGCCACCAGTGATTTAGGCATGTGCCAATTTTACCACAACATCGTGGATAGTCAATACCATTTTGGTTTTGACTAGTTTAATGGCTATAAAAAGCACTTCATTAATGTTCTTTTTTTTACTTTGTTTCTTGCTAGAAGGTTTAAATATTTTCCCATATGCTTGTTTACTAATAACACTTCCTTTTATAAATTGTTCATCTCCATTGCCCACTTATCTATTGAGTCTCTTAATATTGTTCTTAGCAATTTGCATGAGCTTCTTAGATTATAGTCCTTTGTCATATTTACTGGTAATTTTTTCTCATCTGTTTTTTGCCTTATTATTTTAACCATTTTTATGTATATGTAGAGGTTTAGAATTTATGGAGTCTACATAAGCCTTTTCTCCATTGTAAATTCTTCAGTGGGTTCAAAGCTAATAATTTTATCAATCTCTTGTTCTGATATCTCTTGGGGGATAGAGTTATATTAAAAAAAAAAAGACATGTCACACTTCCAAAAAAGTTTCATAAGGATCAAAGCAACCTTGAACTCAACTACAGTTTCTAAAGGAATTAGTTAAGCTTCAAGTTGATTTTTCCTTATTCATGCTGAAAAAGACTTTTTCTCTTTAAGCAACCAAATATGGATCACAGCGGGAAGTATTAACTTCTAACACTTTCTGAAGAGCACAAACCTTCTGTTATTCCATTCACATAAAATACCAGTTGACAGATGGTATTTGCCAGAAAATAGGGGAGAAAGGCATTTGAGCAGAGATTTATAAATTGAAAATTCTCTCAAGAAAAGTACCTGTCTATTTAGTTGGATATTAAAGAGATAATAAGTCAGGTCAGTGTAGGAAAATGTAAAGATAGGAGGAAAGGAATTTTGATCCTAAGCTTACTTCAAATCTTAACTAGCTATGTGACTTTCATTAGCTAGTTAGCCTCTCTGGGCCTAAGTTTTCTCCTAGATTTAATAAGGAAACTAAACTAGAAAATTCATTAAATCCCTTTTGGAGCTAGCATTCTATGATTCTTCATTCATTCTTTCATTCATTCAGTAAATGCATCGTGAACCCATAATTATGTGGCAGACACTCTGCTCATTGCTAGGAATACAATGTTAAATAAGAAACAGTCCTTATATTCACTGACCTTTAATAGGGAAAAGAGAGACATAGTAGAACATTGAGAAGTCGTGTGGTCAGTTCTAGAATGGTTGTGGAAAGGAAGAGTTATGCACTGGGGTAATACCTCATCCTCATGCCTTCCTCGGCACAAGCTGGGCTGGCAAGGGAAAGATTTCTGGGGGCAGTGACACCAAACTGAACCTTCAAGATGAATGGGATTTCATTAAGGAGAGAAGAGGTGTGAGTCTAGGAGGCAGTCTATGCAGAAGAATCAGTAGGAACAAAGACTGAAAGCATAAAATAGCAGGAAGCCTGTCGAGAACTACAAGTTCTGATGTAATGGGAACTTGGAATTTTCAGCACAGAGACAAAGCTAGAAGATAAGGCTCAGCTCATAAAGGACCCCTTGCATAAAGCTAAGAAAACTGGAATTTATTCTCAAAGAAATGGAGAGCCATCCTAAGACTTTGGGCATGAGAACACTAAGGTCAGGTTTGTATTCTGGCAGAAGCAGGCAGGGTGTGCAAGTGGGGGCAGGATCAGATAATTCATTGAAAAGCTATTGTCATAATCTAGGTGTGATCCCATGGCTTAAATGAGGAGAGTAAGGGTGGCTGCATATGGTTGCTCAGGTTTTTCACTGCACAAGGGTGCTTGACTAAGCGGGCAAATGGGAGCTGGAATCTAGTCTGGGCTCCAGTCACCAAGAACTTCAGTGAGAGGTTTTACCCTATTTGAGAAAGAGACACTGTGTTCTAATTCACACAAAGAAGTCATAAGGGCTGGCATTGACCCTGAGGGTAGCTGTCATAGATATGAAATAGATCTTAGAAATATTTAGGATGGATGTAGGCAGGACTTTCAAAAATGCTGTTAATATTAAATCTAATCATTTGGTATTTTTAGAAATATCCTATTATGTGGCATTGATCTTTACCCTCATTAACTTTGCAAACATAAGTTCTGAACTAGAAAAATGAAGTTTATTTAAGAAAAACTACCAGAGTTAACAGAAGTTGTCAGTCCAAATATTAACCCCGCCATGTGTGGTATACAAATGCTGTCACATGGGCTGGGCTATGAAAGATGGAAAATAAAATCTCTTATGATCATAGTGCTTCATGGTCCCTTGGTCTGTTTATTTTATTGAGTTTGATTTTCACACAAATCTCCTAAGGGAGGCAGAACAAATGTCCTTTTTTCCATTTTTGTAAATGAGTAAACCTAGGATCAGAAAAGCTAAGGGACTGGGCTGTGGTCGCACATGTAGACTCAGATACAAGATGAGAACCCAGGTTCCCAGGCCACCACACCAGTGGTTGTCATTCCTTCACACCGGCTGGCCTCCATGACTACCCTGCCTATTATAATCTCACCGCTAAACTAGTCTGAGAGATACAATAGCTGAAAAACCTATATTAATTTTCAGTAAGCATCTTGCAGAAATTATACTGATACTTAGAGTTCATTAGTCAAGACCATTTATTCAACTAGAAAAAAATAGTTTCATTCCCATTAGAGTAATGAAGCTGACAGAATTGGAGGAGGCACCTTTTCTCTGGCATCCATTCCAGCATCTGGGCCTTTGGCTCCTGTGGATGGAGAATTTAGAAAGACTACTGTGAGAATAAGTTGTCTCTGCTCCACAATATCTGAGAGGGATTGAGAGAGACTGATTTATTATATGAAATTTGTTTACACAATTAAGAAGGCTGACAAGTCCCATGATATGCAGTCAGCAAGCTGCAGACCCAGGAGAGTCCATGATGCAGTTCTAGTCCAAGTCTGAAAGCCTGAGAATCTGAAGAGCCAATGCTATATGTTTCAGTCCAAAAACCAGTGACTCAAGACCCAAGAAGACCTAATGTTTCAGTTCAAGTCTGAAGGCAGGAAAATACTGATGTCCTCGCTCAGTGGTCAGGAAAGAGGAATTCCCTTTTACCCATGGGAGACTCAGCTTTTTTGTTTTATTCAGGCTTTTCAACTAATTAAATGAGGCCCACTCACTTCATGGAGGGCATTCTACTTCACTTAGTTCAGATTCAAGTTAATCTCATCCATAAATACCCTTGCAGAGATGCCTAGAATAATGTTGACCAAATATCTAGACACATCATGGCCCACTCAAGTTGACACATAGAAGTAACCATCAAAGTAGGTATATCATAATTATTTATGAAATAGATGAATGGATTCAACAAACAGTCCTCTGCATCTACTCCATGCCAACCTCTATAGTAGATGCTAAGGACACTACTGAGACACAGACCCCACCCTCGCAGGTCTCACAATCTAGTGAGAAAGGCAAATAGTCAGGAAAAATAGACTATGATGAGTGCTTTGGTTGGGGTAAGCCCAAGGTGCTCTGGAAATACAAAGAATGTCCTGAAGGTAGTCAGGCCCATGGAATCACCAGTTCTTCTCTCTCCCTGAGCCCTAGAGTCTTATGTCTCTCTTCTGCACTGCAATAATCATATTTTGTATATTTATAGTTCTTCTTCAGAGTAGGACATAAGCTACCCTTCAGGAGAGGGGCCTCAAATCTCCCTGAAATGGTCTTGGCTCAGAAGCCATGTGAGGCTGTAATGGAAGAGGGCACCAATCTTGGATCAGCTCTTATCCACATTCTCAGGAGTCTATGTCTTATTTTCCATTTAAGTTTCTGAAGGTAAATGTTCTCATCTCAAGTCCTAAAGAATATGATTCTGTTCTCTAGTGGACATTTATGTTCCCGGCCAACAACTTGTTAGATATGCTAGGGAGAGAAAAGGGGGTGGGGTGGGGTGCTGAGGGAGGTAGGCCAAAGGGACAGGATATCCTGAAACATTTCATTTGCTTTAAGCTTTTTTTCTGTCATGTCTCCTTCTCCACTGTATCCCCAACCCCATTATGGTCCACACAGCATCAGTCTCACAAACACACCGTTATAATTGAGGAGCATTTTACTATTGTCTGAAGGCATTAGGAGTTGGCTTAACAGCTCGGCTATTATATTCAACAGAGACTATTCAAATTATAAATAATGCTCATCACCAGCTCTTTTCATTTTAATTTCTCACCCATGTATGGTATCTCTGCTTGCCAGAATGACAGCTCACTATCAGTGAGCCAACATGGATAGAGAAAGAAAATACCCAAAAGAGAAGAAGAGAATATGAAACTAGCTGAGAAGTTCAGCATACATCCTTCTCTGCTGAGTCTGATCTTGGAAGAGAGGAGAACACTTTCAGCGAGAGTGGAAATCTAGGACAATGTGTCTCTAAGAAATGGAAATCCCAAATCCTGTAGCTGGTCTGCTTCTCCAAACTGGGAAGCTATTTAATGCTGCTGCAGTTTTCCCAAGGGACTCAGCGTACTGAGTGTCCTCTGCGGAGTTGCCTCCCCTGCCTCGTCTACCTAGCAAGCCTCTACTTTTCTTTCAAGACTCAAACCTCACTTCCTCTTGAAAATCCCCCAGTAATATCCAAAGTTTGGCTTTATTTTCATGTGCTTATAACAGTTTTACACTTTTTCTTTTGAAATACTTTTATATTTACAAAAGAGCTGCAAATATAATGCAGTTTCCACAAATCTTTCACTTAGCTTCTCTAATGTTACCATCTCACAGATTCATTACACATTAATTAAAACTAAGAAATTAGCATTGGTACAATACTACTAACTCAACTATAGAACTTACTTGGATTTCACCGGTTTTCCACTGATATCCTTTTTCTGTGCCAGGAGCCAGAGCAAGATCCCACATTGCATTTAGCTGTCAATGTCTCTTTAGTTCTCCCATCTGACAGTTTTTCTCTCTTTCCTTATTTTTAACCTTGACACTTCTGAAGAGTACTGGTCAGATATTTTTCAAAATGTCATGTTTTTCCACTGTAAAATTATTATCGTTCCTTTTCCATACTCTATTCATTAGAAGTGAGTCACTAAGTCCAACCCACACACAAGAAGAGAAGAACAAAGTTTATACTTCCTGGAAGAAAAAGCAGCAAATAATTTGTGGATATTTGTTAAAACCACCACAGTAACTAATAAATATTTGGGGGAATACTTTGAGGCTATACATTTATCCCATTTTGCCTTAAAGTTTCACCTATTAACTTTAGCATCCATCATATCTTGCCTGCAGTATTTATCACTATAGTATTCTAACAATGATTTTATATTTCTCTCATCCTTCCACATTTTAATTAGAATTCTTCCATAAGGAAGATTCATCCCCTCTCCTCATTAATTTATTCAATCATTTGTTTATCTCCATTTGGAGTTATGGGAGTTGATTATACTTTGGGTTATAACTCAATGCTAAAACAATTTATTTTGGTGTTCAAATTTTCAAGTGTTAGATACAGGAGTGATTTTACTTTGATTCTTGGGTCAGTTAAGCATCACCTGTAGCATTGTATTACAACTTGCCAATCTCATCCAATGAGACTATAAATCCTTGAAGACAGAAATGTCATTTATTTATCTTTGCATTCCTAGGGGCTGAACACAGGGCCAGACACATGTTAGGTCCTTGATTAAAGCCTGTTGAATGAATGAGAAGATTTTTCTCACTTTATTCAAGAATCTATCACTTCTGTCCTACACAGGCCCATCTGAGGCCAGAGGAAACTTGGATCTGAGTTGTTTGCAAAGAGTTCATCATTTCTATTTGGATATCATTTAACACAGTTGTAGAAGAATTTTGTGAACAGAATCACTGCAGCCAAAGAAGGGGTGTTGTTGAATGGGTGAGCAGAGATAGTGTCTGAAACAGTGAGAGTGCTCCCAGAATCCTGGCCTTCCAGGTTGAAAACGTGCTTTGTGAAAAGCACTTGGAAGCCATCTGCTCCCTGAATATGAGGCCCACACATTCTCCTTCTGACTGAAAAGTTGTCACCCTGACACTAGGAGCAGGGGAGCTATATAGATTTTAAAGTAAGGCTATTCAGGCAAATCTTTGGCTGAGTAATGTAACACTTGAAGATAACGTCTTATATATCTCAGCATTTTTGACATTTATTTTCATTTTCTGATTTACATTATTCTGGGAGAAAAAGCCAGCAAGTGGCAGGATTTTAGAAAATCTATGACTCTCACCCATTTTTGTCTTTAGTGGGGATCATCAATCCAGGTTTCTTGATAGAAAGCCCAAAGCTCCTGCAGGCAAAGCTGTATGGGATGTTCTTGGTTTCCACCCAGGCATCATAGAGCTAGAAGAGACTGACTGCCCTTAGGCAAACCACAGCTACTCTGGTCTTTCAAAGACCAGAAGAGGAAGGTAAGCCATGATCTTTGTTGCAGGGTAAAAACCTTTCTAGAACAGCAGCAGAGTTGGCTAAGGAGTCCATCAGACTTGAGCTGGAATCTTTTCAACCTCTTTCTTGCTGTATGAACTTAAACAAATGACTTAGCTCTCCAAACTTCAGCTTCTTCATTTATAAAATGGTGGTAATAATAGCCCCAACCAAATAAGTGGGTATAATGAGATAGTGAATGTAAAGCTCCTAATGGAGTGCTTGACTCACAGTAGGTGTTCAAGAATAACATCTGTCATGAATGTGTCCCCATGGCTCCAAACACTCACATTCCCCAAGCACTTCTTACACTTTCAAGTTCTTACCTAGTCAGCACTAACTGAATACCTGATGTTGCTCTGTGCTGTCCCAAATGCGAACACAATTAGCAAGCCTTCTTCCCAGGCTCCAGCCTGCAACCTCACCTTCTAGCCTTTGATCGTGTTTATAGAGCTCCCCAAAATGAATCCCCAAAAGTTTCAGAGTTACCAGCTTCCAGTCTCCAAAAGCAACCTCCTGCTTGTATTTACTGCCCTCTCTTCAGACCATCCTGTGGTTCTTTGGACAGTATACCATGTTCTAGTAACAGGGGATGAAGTCTCTTGTGTTTGTCCCTAGGTGGCCACGTTGCTTGTTAATCAAGGGTTACAGCAGTTTTGGTTTTTTAAAAAAGGAGACGTGGGGAAAAATTCACTCCCTGTCAGCCAGAATCCCAAGAAAAATGCTCCTACAAGAGAATTGATCATAACCTGGAAGGTCTGATTAAAATGCAGTGACTAGAGTTTGGAATGGTGCTTGACTTTTGAGTAGCACGATTCTAAAACATAGACCTCTAGCACATGTCTCAGCTTCCCCTGCCCTGTCAGGCTGATGGAGATGGATCTCTGAGAACAAGGCTTTAGGTCAGACTCTGGCCAGCACAGCACTGAACATTCTATAAGCTGACAATAAATAATACCAACATATTATAAGCATCTATAAAAATGATATGGCCTGACCTCCTGCAGTGCAAGATATAACTCTGGTAATCAGGAGCTAATTGGCCACTTTTAGGGCACTGGTTCCCCGCCATCAATCTGCCTCCAGGACTGTGATTTGATCTGTGCCGTGGAGAAGAAAGTTGGTCATCGGGCAGGTTATTTGTCTCTAAATATCTGAGGAGAAACCACAAAATGAAGAGCCGAAAATTATTCACTGTGGTCAGTGGGGGAAGAAAGAGATTACAGAGCTTAAACTGTGTTTTTCCAAGCATCAGGCTAGCTACATCATTAACGAAAACAGCATGTAACAAAAGGTGAAACAGAAGGCATTCTCGAGACTCATCATTAAAATCATTTTACTACCTGATATTTGTAGGCAAGTTAGTCAGGGATAGAAGGCTACAAGCCTCCTTATGTGTCTCCAGAATTGAGGGACAAGGTCAGGCAGTGTCATTCTGATTGGGATAATAAGAATTGAAAATGAAATAGATGGGGTTAGCCATCTGTGGAAATCTTTTCAGAAGCAACCAACCCTAAGAGATGACTTGAAAATGTGTTGCTAATGAAATGAAGGCCGGTCCCTAAAATTTCCTCAGGAAGATGCCAATCAAAATGTCATGCATTTAGGATCTTCTGTGATCTCAGAATTGTTGATTAGACTGGGAGTCAATAACAGCTGGAATCTTACACTTAACTTGAGGAGTGACCTTGGGTGAGTTCTTGGACCTGTCTGAGACTTGGTTTCTTCATCTGCAACATGGTAAAGGCTAATACCTACCTAATAGAATCGCTGTATTATATGAAAACATTCATTTGAAAGCACATTGCAAATGATACCAGCCCTAAAATATTAGTTTGGTGATGATGATGAAGGTGACAAAAGTGCGAGTGGTCACGGGCTATAGAAAAGGGACCACTGCCATGTATTGATATATTCCTTTTAACTGATTGTGACTAAGCCTTTCTGCCTGCTTTAGGAATATCTTAGGATGGAACTGTGCCCTACCTATCTCCTGTAACCCTCACGGCTCCAACTACCAGTGATTTGTCCTCCAAAGCCCCCACACATTTCAGAGTTGTTCTTCCCACCTGGAGTCATGTATCTGCCCTTACTTTGAGGAGCACCCCCCTTTCCTTCTTTTCTTTCTCCTATCACTTTTCTTTTGCTTATTATTCCCTCAAATACACACATATATGTGGGGCTTCCCAGATGGCACAGTGGTAAAGAATCCACCTGTCAATGCAGGAGATGCAAGAGATGTGGGTTCGATCCCTGGGTTGGGAAGATCCCCTGGAGAAGGGAATGGCAACCCACTCCAGTATTCTTGCCTGGGAAATTCCATGGACAGAGGAGCCTGGCGGGCTACAGTCCATGGGGCCACAAAGAGTCAGACATGACTGAACACACACACACACAGACATACATGTTTGTGTGTGTGTGTGTGTGTGTGTGTGTATGTGTATATCAGGTCAAGGGTAGGTGCCTTCGATTAGATCAATAACCTTAGCTTTTGATCTAAAGTCCCTTTATCCCCCAGTGGAGTAGGGACCATATTGGTTCATTTATTTTGTTTGGAGTCTAGCCCAGAATTCCCCTAGTGTAAGTATTCCAAAATATTTGGGGGTTAATGGTGCTACAGGCCTAGGAGATCACCAAGTCTCTATACAATGCTATATTTTATCATGTCACTCTGCAATTGATTTCAACTACATAGATATCTTCTACTCATGCCTCCATCCCTACCAGTTCTTCTGTCAGTTCTACAGACTCTACTGTTGATGAATCAATATTGTGTTCTGCACTGGCTATGCATTGTCAGTACACGTAATATTCCTTGATTGTTTTGCAAAGCATTGGATACAGACTTCTACAGCAGAAGAACATTTCAGTGAGGAATCAGAAAAACTGGGTTCAGGTTCTCAGGCTACCGTTAACTAGGTATGTGATCTTAGACAAGTCATTGTATTTGTTGAAGCTCAGTTTCCTCGTCTGTAAAACTGGGATGACCACTGCTTCTCTGCTTGTTTCACAAGCCATTGTAAGGATTTCAAAGCATTCTACACTTATGCCTCTCATAACGTCTATTACATTGTGCTTTAATTGTTTGTTTACTTTCCTGTGTCCTCCATCAGAATAGCAGTTTCCTGAGAGCAGGACCATCTGTATTGCCAGAATCTGGCAGAAAGTCAGGCACATAACAGATTCTCAATGATATTTGTTGAAAGAATGAGCACATGAATAAGTAAGGTCATGATTGTGAAGGTGTTCTGTAAATATGAATACATATGCAAAATTTTTTCAAAATGTCCTAGTGAGGCAAGTATGTCAGTATCTGCATACCCATTTTACAGATGGAGGAAGAGATCAGAGGGATAAAGTGCACTGTCCAAGGTGATATGAGTTGGTTAAGGAGAAAGGAGGAGCTCCCTGTCTCTTGACACCTGTCCAGCTCATTTCCCATTGTAGTTCACTGTCTCTAACTTTGCTATCAATACTAGTATTCTTACTGGTTGGAGTTTTTAGGTATTCTAACCTGGGCTGTGTGGAATGAGGTTGTTGTAGTGCCCAATCTAGCTTGAATCTTTCAGAGACATTACAGAGTATAAAGTGGTTGGTTGTATATAAATCTCATTCTGCAGCTTTTTCAAAAAATCAGTTTGATTACAAGGCAATCTATTAGGCTGGTAAAGTCAGCATGAAAGGACATAATTTTTGAGCAGAGTCTAGCTCAGTAAGAAATTGGTACCAAGAACTGGAGTTAAAAATATTTGCAGGAGTGATTACTTGTGGATAATTAGACAATTGACAGGAAGCCTGGCTCCCCTAAAGCTCTTTAAACAGCCTTTTTTCCCCCCTCAGGAAACCAACTAACTTGCTTTTATTTTATTAAGAAATTGTTACCCTAGGATTTTTCCAGCTAGAATGGATGCTAAAGGAGCAGCAATCACCTTTATGAAACAAGTGTAGGACAGCTTTCAGGAGCCCCGCAATTGCAATGTGGTGTCTCAATCAATTATATTGAAATAGCAGCAGCTGCTGAGGCGTTGTTACCATAGAAACACAATAAGCATAGCTTATAGAAGTGGACAACAGGACCTAAGGCCCCCCCGCGCCCCCAGGCACTTCTATGTGAAGATGTTTCAGACCATAATTATGCCAACTCATACCACACACAAATGCCCATTTTAATATGTAGAGTGCAGTCCCTGAAACCTTCCCTAAATTTCCCTTCGGGGATTGTATTACAGCAAATCTACTGAGTAACGAAACCTAGACACACTCCAAGAAAACTCTGTGTTCTGCTTCAGTTCCATGGTACAAGCTTCAGCAGTCATCCTTTCTGCTCCAGCGTTATCCTCCTGCCCTAAGCAGGCCATTAACTTTCCTGAGCTGGGCTTTTGCAATAACCCCTCAGGTGGTCCCCCTGCCCTATTTCTGAATCACCCACAACTCTTCCTTTGTGTTGTTTCTAGAGTGATCTCTCTAAAATTCAAATATTTGATTGTGTTATTAATACTATCTTATGAAAATCCTTTCCAGTGGTTTTCCATAGCCTCAGTTATGTCTCCAAAAATGTATTCTGGGGTTCCATCATCAAATAAGTTGGAAAAGTGCTTCTGAATTATCCCTATTTCTGGCCATTTACTGTATATTCTGGTGTATTGAGAGCTCGGAGAAGAGTAATACAGGAAAACTGATTTGGTTAAACCCAATGCTTCTATACTTGTTTGCCCATAGAACTCTATTGTACTACTTTTATCAACGTGTTGAGAGCACTGATTTACCCGTTTATCAGTCTCTTCGGCATCAAAACCAAGTACCACTTTCCAAAAAATGGTTGGGTAAGGTGTCAGTAGCTGAGAGATTTCTTATACTCCTGTTCCTTTTTAGTTACAAGTTACCCAGAAAACTTTCAATTCTTTTTTTAAGCTCATTGACCTGGATATGTTACTAAGCAATAAGCTTTTTTTTTATAGAGGAGTTTTAAATTCACAGCAAAATTCACCGGGAAGTAGAGAGAGGTCCCACACACCCCTGTTCCACACATGCACAGCCTCACCCACTATGGACATCCTGCCCACAGTGATATAGCAGTTATAATTGATGAACACTATCACCCAAAGTCCATTTTTTACATTATGGTTCACTCTTGGTGTATATCTTAAATTTTCACTATGCATTAAATTCCTTATCAATTTTTAACTTCTATTGGGATTGCTCTTTTATTTAAAATAGGAGCACCAAGCAATCTATTTTTAAGAATCAAGCTTTCCAGTATGGAGGTTCCTATGAAAACTAAAAGTAGAACTATATGTGATCCAGTAATTCTACTCCTGTGCAGGATAAAAACTCAAAACACTAATCCAAAAAGATACATACACCCCAATGTTTGTAACAGCATTGTTTACAATAGCCAAGATATAGAACCAACCCAAATTATGTATATAATGGAATGGAATAGAATATTATATATTGCTATTTATATATTACTACATTATAATAATTAGTAATATATAGTATTATAATATACATTATAATAATGTGATTATATTATATAATTTATAAATTATTATACAATATATAGTATATAATAATAAATTTTATATATTGTATAATATATATCATATATGATTTATATAATATATAATCTATTTATATATAATCTAATATGTATATTAGATATTTAATGGAATATTAACCATAAAAAAGAATGAAATTCTGTCATTTGTAGTAATGTAGATATATCTAGAGAATACTATGCTTAGTGAAATAAGTCAGACAGAGAAAGATAAATACTGTATGATATCACTTATACATGGAATCTAAAAAATAATACAAATGAATGTATATGCAAAACAGAAACAGACTCGGATATAGGAAACAAACTTATGTTTACTAAAGGGGAAAGAGTGAGGGAGGATAAATTAGGGGTGTGAGATTAACAGACACAAACTACACAAAACAGATAAGCAGAAAGGATCTATTATATAGCCCAGGGAATTATAGCCATTATCTTATAATAACCTATAATGGAGTTGTTGTTTAGTCGCTCAGTTGTGTCCAACTCTTTGTGACCCCATGGACTGTAGCTTACCAGGCTCCTCTGTCCATGGGATTTCCCAGGCAAGAATACTGGAGTGGGTTGCCATTTCCTTCTCCAGGGGATCTTCCCAACCCAGGGATCGAACCT
Organism: Odocoileus virginianus; assembly: GCF_023699985.2. Taxonomy (NCBI): domain Eukaryota; kingdom Metazoa; phylum Chordata; class Mammalia; order Artiodactyla; family Cervidae; genus Odocoileus; species Odocoileus virginianus. Next base: position 3,081,438 of record NW_027224318.1, on the reverse strand, counting down.
GTGTCTCCTGCATTACAGGCGGATTCTTTACCACTGGAGCCACCAAGGAAGACTTACAATGGAGTATATTCTGCCAAAATACTGACTCACTATACACTGTACATCTGAAACTAATACAATATTTTATTGTAAATCAACTATCCTTCAATTTGCAAAAAGAATCAGGCTTTCAAGATTCAATAAAGGTCCTTTATAAAGAACTATACCATACCACAAACTTGTTTATACATCAACACCTACCTTAGGAAATCAGTTGTTTTCCTTAGCAAGATTTCCCACAGAGCTAGAGGCTAATCCTTTCCTACCATCAATAGTATGACACCAAGAACAGTACAGAAACAGAAGAGACGTGTGCTGAATTCTGAAGAGGAGATAGAAATTTGCCAGTCGAGAGGTGGCAGAGTGGCATCTGCTATGGACTGGATTGTGTCCTCCCCAAATTCACATGTTGAAGCTCTAACCCCCCACTGTGTGACTGTATTGGAAAGAGAGTCTTTAAGAAGGTGATTAAGGTTAAACAAGGTTGTAATCATGAAGCCCTGATCCAACAGAACTGGTACCTTAATAAGAAAGGGAAGAGTCACCAGCACTCTCTTCCACAGAGAGAAGGTGGCTGTCTGCAAGACAGGAAGAGATTCCTCACCAGAACCCCACCATGCTGGGACTATGAGCTCAAACTTCCAGCCTCCAGAATGGTGAGAAATCCATTTCTGTTGTTTAAGCCACCGTGTCTATGATATTATATAGTTTGTGGCAGCTCCAGCACACTAAGACAGCATCCAAACAGAGAGAATGACATCATAAGAAGAGAGTTTGCAAAGAGTAGTAGGCACTGAAGCCAGATTGTGAAAGCCCTTTATACCATGCTAAGAGTTTTCAAAAGGATTAAGTCCAATGTGTGTTCTCCTCAGCAGTAGTTATGGTGTTTTAGGAAAATGTACAAGAATAGTAAAACCAGTCTAGAAATAGGGCTTGAAACAGTGAAAGCTCCAGGAACTGAAAAAGCAAGATTGATAAAGGACGATCTGATTTTCAGGAATGGAATCTTCAGTGCCCACGTCATTTCTGAACTGAATTATCATAATAACTTCTTAACTGTTCTCCCTACATCCAGTGTGGGCTCCTCCTACTTCCGACAACGCATTTTTTCTGTTGCAGCTAGAGTTGTAGATCAACGATTCTTAAAATTGGGTGTGCATCAAGATAACTGGGAGACTTGTTAAAACAGATTGCTGGGCCCCCTCCCAGGGGCTCTGTATCAGCAGGTCTGGGTTAGGGCCTGAGATTTTGCACTTTGGACAACTGCCAGGTGATGGTTTAGCTATGAAACCTTGGACCATACTAGGAAGGCCACTGATAGAAAAACAAATCTGATCAGTCTCTTGCTAAAAATTCTTCGATATCTCCTTAGTTCCCCAGGATAAAGTCCTTACTCCGGCTAACAAAGTTTTAGATTGTCTGGCCTTTGTTCTTTTCTGCTGCTTCATATTTCACCCCTTCACTTGTTGAACTGTGTGATACTCCCTATTCTTGCTTTCTGTTTAATGCTTCTATAATTGTGCATATATTTTTCCATCTGTCTAGAACTCCCAATAGAACCCTTTCTCCATCCAACTACTTCCTATTTATCTTTAAAAACAGGAGGGAGGTTCAAAAGGGAGGGGATATGTGTATACCTATGGCTGATTCATGTTGAGGTTTGACAGAAAACAGCAAAATTCTGTAAAGCAATTATCCTTCAATAAAAAATAATTTTAAAAAAATTAATATACCTATAACCTATAGGAATCCTCCACTGAACAACTAATCTGAAGGAGTTGCCCTTTATCTGTGCTGCTAAAGCAATCTGTAGAAAGACCCATTGTTGTACTTACCACATGGTATTGTAAGAATCTATTTGCATGTTTGTTTTTCTCCTTTAGAACATAGCATGTTGAAGGACAGGACCTTGTATTATATTTCATTCATTTATCTGTTTTCCCAGTGCCTCCATATACAGTAAGTGGAGTGTAAGATAAATAAGAAAATAAATGTGGGCATGGGCCATGGCTTCAGTAAAGACCATAGCCACTGCTGTAATTCATCTCTTTGACAACCTTGGAAGTAGGTATGAACAGAACACCCATTATACAGATGAGTAAACTGAGTCTCAGAAGTCAGTCTGCTCACAGTCCTACCGCTAGTGAGTGGTGAATCATGACAAACTATTAATACATATGTCTAACTCCAAAGTTCGCACTTTTAACCACTGTCCTATTCCATACAAATGATTGGTTATATAGAAATCAAACATCCCATGAGCTGCATCTACTTGCAAACATGTAGGACGTAGAACATGCTGTTCTGTAAACCATGTATGAGAAGTCATGCTCATCGATTTGCTTCCCTGGTAGCTCAGCTGGTCGGAGAAGGCAATGGCACCCCACTCCAGTACTCTTGCCTGGAAAATCCCATGGACGGAGGAGCCTGGTGGGCTGCAGTCCATGGGGTCGCTAAGAGTCGGACACGACTGAGCGACTTCACTTTCACTTTTCACTTATTCATGCATTGGAGAAGGAAATGGCAACCCACTCCAGTGTTCTTGCCTGGAGAATCCCAGGGACGGAGGAGCCTGGTGGGCTGCCGTCTATGGGGTCGCAGAGTCAGACACAACTGAAGCGACTTAGCAGCAGCAGCAGCAGCAGCAGCAGCTCAGCTGGTAAAGAATCCACCTGCAGGAGATCACCTGCAGTGCAGGAGACCCTGGTTCAATTCCTGGGTTGGGAAGATCCACTGGAGAAGGGATAGGCTACTCACTCCAGTATTCTTGGGCTTTTCTGGTGGCTCAGCTGGTAAATAATCCACCTGCAATGTGGGAGATCTGGGTTCAATCCCTGGGTTGGGAAGATCCTTTGGAGAAGGGAATGGCTACCCACTCCAGTATTCTGGCCTGGAGAATTCCATGGACTGTATAGTCCATGGGGTTGCAAAGAGTCAGACACCACTGAGCGACTTTCACTTTCTCAAAGTCACTGCTAAGAGGCCCTTGCAACAGGTCTGAGAGATGTGCCTTTCCATCATCCCTTAATGTAGTGTTTGGGGAATGTACGCCCATCCATGAGACTCCACAGCAATTCAAGGGGAAGAGACTCAGCTTACCCTTGTAGGACATCAAAATCCAGCACACACACACACACACACACACACACACACACACACACACAGTGGAAATGTTCCTCATAGTTTTCCATTGGTCAGACTTGGAGGCTTACAGAGAATTGTAGGTAATTTTTTCCCTAGCACTCTCACTGTTGCATTCAGACAAACCCTTTTTGAGGGTACATTGCTGTTCATAGTTGAAAACATCAAACAGAAAGGTGGGCATAAATTTAATCAATCAATCAGTTAGTTGGGGGCAGGAAAGAAGTCAGATCTCTGGCTCATTAATTCAACTCAAACATTTCAACTGTAGCTTATTATAGCCCCTGGATATGTTTATGCATTCTCAGTAATGCTTAAACACAGCTATTTTAGAAAATAAATTTTATGGATAGTGTTAAGAACTGGCAGTGGAAACCTAAGACCATGTACCTGAGAATCTGCCAACTTCTTTTTGAAATCATGAGGATTAAAAGAACATCATGTCAATTTGCCTCTTGTCATCCTCCCACTAGGGCTTCCCTGGTAACAGAGATGGTTAAGAATCTGCCTGCAATGAAGACCTGGGTTCAACTCCTGGGTTGGAAAGATGCCCTGGAGAAGGGAATGGCAACACACTCCAGTATTCTTGCCTGGAGAATTCCATGGACAGAAGGGCCTAGCAGGCTACAGTCCATGGGGTCCCAAAGAGTCCAACACAGCTTAGCAACTGAACATGTACGCCCCAGCCAGACACACCATTTGCCACTGCTCATGAGTCTGTACTTATTTTCCAACCCCTAACCACTTCTACTTCCACAAAAGGTGAACAGCTAAGTGTAGTGCCTGCAACTCCATCCTTTGGGAGATTTCCCCTCACTGTTGTCTTTCCTGGCCTCATGTGAATGAAGTTATAAGGCAATTGCTATCCATTTTTAGTTTTGTGCTCATCTACTTAGCTGAACTATCTGTAAACCAAGCTTGAGATTTCTCAAAACTCTAGCATCAATTGATCACATGGAAATCCTAAGATGGCCATAGGCATGTCTGAAGAAGAGGTGATGGTGTAAATGTAGTAGATGACACTGGGATATGGGCCATTTCCTACAGCTTGCTGGTACCCTCTGCACACTTACAACTGATCAATCAGACAGAACCCAGTTCCTAATAGGGAATTCCAGATGCACAGTCTCTTGGTGTCCTACTGTTAGGTAATCTCTCACTATACCAGTGTCCAGTACTGTAACAAGAGTTGTTTTTCAAAAGGCTTTAAATTCTCTAGTGATTATTGCATGGCCTTCCTCCAGAACTCCAGGGACTCATGTTACAATTCTTCCTTCAAGCTTTCCACAAACTCAGTGTAACTTCTTCTTCCCCCTCCCCAGAGGGTCTATAGTGTCATATGGCTTAGGCAGCAGGGCTGTTTGCTCCTTGACCTGCTGCAAAGCTTAAAGCTCTTTCCTGCTCTGTGTCCCCACTCAAAGGTAATAGCTTTATTTTTACCTAGTATATGGGCTCGAGCAGTATTACAAGATATGAAATACACAACCTGCATAACCTAAAGAGGCCTACCAGGCACAATGCTTCTTTCTTAGTGGTGGAGCAAGTTCAACAATTGGTCTTTAACTTTGCTGAGAAGGTCCCAGCAGTCTACTGACAGCTGGACTCCTAAAAACTATAACAATCTGTCAGACTCCTGAATCTTTCAGATTTATCTCCTGCTTCTTGAAGCAAACAGCGGGTCTCTTACCAAGGTCTCCAGCAGGTTCACCATTTCTTACTGCTACGGTCCAATTAGCAGGAGCACATTGGTTTAAAGGATCCATGTTCCGATTCCTTCAGATTACTTTACGGCCAAGGACCAGAGATTTCTCATCACAAAAGGTCAAAACTGCTAATGCATACCGATTTTCCTCCTTGACAATGTGAGCTGGTTTTGATCCTCTTGGGGACAGAAAATAAAGAATTTGCCAAATCTGTGGCCACATGTCATAACCTGAGACCATATTAATGCCTTCTAATGAGCATATCTGACTCAGTGGTTATGATTTGAGCTACCACTTGCTTGAGTTGATGGTACTCTGGTCATCATCTACAACCTATTCCTTTTCTCCAGGGACCAGATGGGTGAATTAGATAGAAATATGATGGAAACTACAGCTTCTGCATCCTTCAGCTCCTTAATCTGGTAATAATTTCTCCCACTCCCAGAATGTGATATTGGTGTGAAATTGATTACCTTCATCTGGGTCAGGGTGGGGGCAACTCTAACTCTGCAGGCCAAGGTTCCAGTGTGTGTGTGTTATTCCAGCTTCCAAGTATGTCAATCCAATTATACATATGGGACCAGGGAAATGACCATTGGATGGGTTCATGGACACAGTTGACCCATAGTAAGCAAATCTTGGCCAGGACTTTGTTTATTTTCTGGCCTCTAGTATTTCTCCACCCTGACAGAGGAGTCATGACTTTAGATTATACCTCATTTTCCAGAACTGGGTCACATAGCCACTCCTAGCTGCAAGAGAGGCTAGGAAGATGACTATTTTTAGTATGATGAATGACTAGGGAAATTGTCAATGCAAACAATATCTGAGTTCTGTAGTTAAGGAAAAAGTGGAAAATGGATGCTGAGTAGGTAACTAACTGTGTCTGCAACAGCAATACCTATAGGGTCTAAGTTTATTTATTTATTGGATATGCTATATTAGTTTTTTCTTGTGGTTTACATAAGCATTCTAGGAGAATTACAACAATGTTCAGCATTATCACTCTCTGTAATAGTAACGTGCCTGCATGCTAAGTCACTTCATTAGCATCCAACTGTTTGTGACCCCCATGGACTGTAGCCCACCAGGCTCTTCTGTCCATGGGATTTTCCAGACAAGAATACTGGAGTGGGTTGCCATACCCTCCTCCAGAGGATCTTCCCGGCTTAGGGATCAAACCCAGGTCTCCTGCATTTACTGCTGAGTTACCTGGGAAGCCCCCTATGATAGTAAGCAAGAGGCTGTAATCGAAGCAAGTGCTGATGTTCCATTTTTCCCCCATGGAACTGTGCACCCACAGAAGACCAGGGGATCAGTGCACATGTGATGGTCATCTTACTGTTGAGGGAGTTCAGAGCAAAAGGGCTCTGATATTTTTACAGACCCTGAGGTGGTGTCGGGGAGAGGTATGGAGAAGATTTCAGAGAGGAAAAGTACTGGGATTTCCTGGTATCAGTGGGACCATATCCTCAAAGTAAGTGCCCACATGACTCTGAACTATATCCCTATCTCCAGCTTTCCAACTTTCCAGAATCACATTCTTCCCAAGTTAATATGAATTATTTAAAACATTTTCTGTTTTGTGCTTTCTATAAGGGAGATAGAGAGGGCCAGTTGTTCATTAGTCTTTCCTGCTTTTTTGATGATAAAATTACCTCTTTTATGAAGCGAAGATAATAATAGCTGGTAACAAGATCATAATTAATTTACCTAAAATCCTTATTTGGAAAAATTAATTAAAAAAAATAATTTGTCAAGTATATGTAGGATCAGAATTTTACCCCTAAGAGTAAAAACGGAGAGTGATGCAGACCCTAACCAAATTGTCCTTCTGTCAGATAATACACAAATACCTGTGTAACAAAAGTGTCCTCTACTTCCAGTTTCACTGCATATTTCAAATCATTTGACATCCATAGAATAAAGATTATCTCCTCTATATCATTCAACTCATTCCAAGTTTCCTAATGGACGTGAGATCTTTATTCTCTTCCCTCAGCTTACCCCATTCGACCAACCCTTTCCCATTGTAGAGAAACCTCTTCCTTTGGAAACTACTCTGTCTCCTTTCTCTCTTTTGAGGCCACTTAAACCCACTGATTTTCCTCTTGTCTGTGAAAAGGGTAATCAAGCATTCGGATCCTTGGACACTTGATGGATTGCTTAGTGTGTTAGAAAAGGGGGAGTTTTAGATTCTGAGAAATAAAAAGGGAAACTGCAAAGAAGCCATTACCTTCATCTGCCATCAGAATGGAGTATTTACAAAACAATTGAATATTTAACGTGCCTAAGATCAAGCTATTCTTAGCACTTTCACCCTGCATTATTCAACTAACAGAATTCAAGTTCTCTCTCAGCATGGAGTTATAGGACCAGAGAACAACTTTCTTTATTCTGGGCTAGATATGCTCTGTACACCAGTAAGGATAACAGGAACAAAGGGAAAAAATGCATCCCATCACATCCATATCACTCCCTGCCATGAACTGATTTTTAAAATTTGATGAGTCTAATGAACTTCAGATATATAATAGTTAAATTATAGACATGTACCATATAGGTATAATCTCACATCTAGATGCCAGTTTAAAGTTAAAAGACCTGCTTTTACACATTACTTTATTTGATTTTCCTTGGACTCTTGTGATGGTACCTGGACATGGTAGTCATTAGCCCTGATCACAGATGTTTAGGCTTTCTCTCCTTGGCACATGGAAAGATTGCACTGCCCTGACCCCTTGAAGCTGTGTGTTGTCATGATACTTGTTTTGGCCAATGAAATGTGAGCAGAGATGTGTCATTTACAGGTGGAATTTTTTACAGGCGGTCTATGCTTTGACACACCCTCTTTTCCCTCCATCAGTGCAACCAATCTCTATCTCCATTTTTATCTCTGTTTCTGTCTCTGTCTGCATCTCTATCTCACTCATTCTCTTGCTCTTACTGTCTCTCTCTTAGTCACACACATACACACATCACATGTGTTTCTCTCTACACCTCTGCTTCATTCTTTATTGCTCACTGATCCATTTGCATATGGCCCAGCACGCCTGCCTCCAGCAAATGGCATCCCTGGACCCCAAGTCTACATGATCAAATTTCCAGAAAAGAGAATCTGATTGCCCGAGCCTGAGATAGGTTTTCATCCCTGAATCATGTAGCTAGGGGTACAGGGTCATATGGGAAGTAGCTGCTCACTTTATGCTAAAGGCAAAGCAGATTCTCTAAGAAAAGGGACTAGGCATGGTGAAATGATGGGCATTTAAAACACATGAGTAAAACTTGTAGGCTTTAGAGCAAGAAAGAGACCTCAGGTGTTCTGACTTATAGTTGAAGATCATTTTCTACCACACTCCCTGTGGCAACCTGAAGCTATTGTACAATATTTGGAAGGAATGATTGGGCCTAAACTTTATCTAAACCCATGCAATGATATTTTTATAATAGGACATTACTATACTTTAAAAAAATAGGCATATATAGCAACACAAAAATAAACTGGTATCTGAGAGAAGACATTTATTTTTCATTGAACAAAAATCATAACTTCCTTGCATTTTCAGCTGTAGAATATTTATTTTAAAGACTTTTTCCCCTTGTCTTTTCCCAGATCCCTTTCCCAGGATCTTTTTGTCCTAAATTCATCTAAAAAAAAAAACCTGTCTTTGATTCTCTTCTCCAACTTTCATAGTTCTATGTATTTTATGTCCAGATAGTTTTGGCTCAACTGACATCCTCCTAAGTTAACACGAATTCTTTAACTGTTGATGTTACCTAATGAATTTATAACAGCTTGAAGATGAGCTTAGTAGCTTGTGTTTCCTTCAAATGAATAAATATGTTATTTTTATGACACCTCTGATGTTACTGTGACCATACACATAGTGTTTACAGGTTCAACATGCAAAACTCAATTTCCTCTGAAGGATTTTTGTGTAATTTGGGTAAGTTACCATACAACAAGTGAGCAGTGGCAAGTTAGTCATGGTGCTATGAATACAACTTCTCATCACAGGGTTAGTTAGTTCATCCAGAGGAAAGATGACCATTCTTCTATCCTCAGTAAAAAAATAAGAGATTTAACTTCTTCATTCACTTGTCTCCACATAACTTATCATACGTATATCTGTATCTGATTATAGTGCAAAATATTTTTATCAAATATTCTCCTTAACAACCAATAATTGGGTTATGTTTCTTAAATCCAGATATCTGCTTAATCTCAGCTTTCTTTTTGAGGCAGAATGATGTGGTAGAAAGAGCTCAATCAAGGATTAAGAAACAAGGATTCTAACTTACTAGTTTTGTTCCTTTATTAACAGTGGAGAACATTCTAAAAGCCAACAAAACCCTGAACTTCTATTTCCCCAGTTAGAAAGGATTTGTTATAATGCTCTTCAACCCATTTCTCAGGTTAACTGAAGGCTCAAAGGTGATGCACTTGGCAATTGTTTTAGAAATTGAGACACAACATACAAATGTGATTTACCATTAATATTCTTTTCCATAAAAGTCTATCTCTTAATGAAACTTTTGAAATCAACATTCAAAGAAAACACTTAAGAATAATCTTAAATAAGAAGATAAGCAATCCCTGACTTAAGAGCGTCTGAGTCATATATGATTTGTATATGCATATTGCCACAGTTATTCCAACTGTTGCTATTGATGTAAAAACAATGGAAACTTTTAGACAAGCTGTAGGTTCACAAATAGAAGGAGTGAAGACACTGTTCAATATGAAATCACTCTAAGAAGAGACCCAATGACAGATTCATAGTCACACCATGTAGCTAATGCCTAAATCCAAAATTTCACATGCACGCCTCCTCAAATTTTTTACTGCGAGAAATCCTGCCAATTATAGACTTCATTGCATTTATATGTATCTTCTTTGAAAATGTGAAAACTTCCTCTTAATCCCCACTCTGTGAGGATGGAGATTTGGGTTGAGATGAGAAAGAAGGTAGTTTTGTGGCCTGCTATACTTCATGGAGTATCAACCTGGGTGAGCTTCCCTAGTGGAGGACTAGGGGATTATGAAGGTATTGGGCTCCAACCGTAAGGACAGGAGGAACAAATGAGAGGATCATAAAGGTAAACTTCATATGTTGAAACAAAGCACTTACTGAGAGCTCTGTCATCAAAAATGGAGGAAACTCTTCCTCCACTAATTTCTCTTTCTCCTGCTCCTTCCCCATCCATCCCTGTCCTTCTTCCTCTTCCTCTTTTTCCTCCCCTTCCTCTCCTCCTCCTCCTTCTTCTAACAATGAGCCCTGTCGGGCTATAAAAAGTGTGTGATTCTTGATATCTAAAGGAACTTCTTTACCCCTACATTTCAGGACTGCAGCTCTCAGGATCCACATATCAGATCAGTGACATCATCTAAAGTTCCACTTCCAACCATAGTTTGATCTCTGCTGCCTTTCAGATGTATCCCCTTAGACAGGGCGGTCTACTGCCTCTTAGATCAATCTGTTAGTCTTATCACTGTCTGACTATGTATATGGGAAAGATGAAAGTGAGTGATGCCAATGGTTACATTTATATGAGGCAACTGAAGAAAATAACTCTGCTTTTCCACTTAAGATCCTATTTTTGTTGAGGGCAAATTAGATTCTTTATTTCTAACTACAAGCAAAAAGTTAATTTCCCCAATAAGCATTTATTGAGCACCTGCTGTGTGCCAGGCACTGTGTTAGGTAATATGGTGCAAGTAGAGAAGAATAAGCCTCTATCAATATCTTTAGGAAGCTTGCTGTCTAATGAGAGAAGGATATCAAATTATAATACAATATGATAAATACTGTGTTGAGGAATAAACAGGCTTCTATGAGATATCAGGAGAGACTTTCTGGACAACGAGTTTTCGGAGAGGTGAGGACAAAGTTGGAAGAGCACTCCAAACAGAGGAAACAGAGTATGCAAAATTTACTGCTGAGATTAGGCATCAGGTATTTGAAGAAGTGCAAATAGTTCAGTGTGGCTAGAAGATAGAGTTAGCTGAGAAAGTGAGAAGATTTGCTTAGCAAGAGACCAGGCTGTCTTTTTAAAAACTGAAATAAAGCTATTTGCAGCAATGTGGATGGGCCTAAAGATGGTCATATTGAGAGAAGTAAGTCAGACAAAGCAAAATACAGTATGATATCGCTTATATGCAGAATCTAAAAAGAAATGATACAAATAAACTTATTTACAAAACATAAATAAGCTCACAGACTTAGAGAACAAATGAACTTATGATTATCAGGTGGGAAGGGTGAGGAGAAAGGATGGTTAGGGAGTTTGGGATGGACATGTACCCACTGCTATATTTAAAATGGATAACCAACAAGGACCTGCTGTACAGCACAGGGAACTCTGCTCAATATTTTGTAACAACCTAAATGGGGAAAGAACTTGAATGTTCTCTTATTGCTTAATGTTCCATGTAGCCAGGAGTTTTCTGGTGTTCTCAGGTTTTGGGCTTAAGTCTCCTGCCTCTGGATTTCAGTTTTATTCTTCCAGTAGTCTCAAGACTTCTCCAACTATACAGCACTGATAATAAAACTTCTAGGTTAATGGTGAAAAGATTCTCCACTGTGAGGGACACCCAGAGAGGTTCACAGAGTTACATGAAGAAGAGGAGAGGGAGGAGGGAGATAGAGATGAGCAGCAGGAGGAGAAAAAGGGGGACTCAAGAGGAGAGAGACAGATCTACACAGTTCTCTGTTCCCAAAGTGTTCTCCGTAGCCCAGACACCCACAGAGATTCACAGAATTGGATTGGGAAGAGAAGGGGAAAGGAGGAAATAGAGGTGTTCTGAGGTAGAAAATGGAGAGTCAAAAGTGGGAGAGAGTAATCAACACACTCCTGAGTAAAAATGGGTACTGAATATTGGATTCTTAAATGTCCAAAATTGATATCAAATACTGAAAAACAAAGATTAAAAATCTAGAGTAGAGGTTAGACTCTTAAAAATACAATATTAAAAACAAAAACACAAAAAATTTTAGAAATATATATGAAGTTTGGTTTAAAAATAGGGCTTCTCCTTTTTTTTTTTGTTTTTGTTTTTTGCAAGGTTATAGTGAAATGAAAATGAAATGGAAATGAAAATTGAGAAATAACAGAGGACTTTAAAAGAAAATAAGACAAAAAATAAAACAGGAAAAAAAATTTTTTTTCCTCCTTTCGAAGACGATGGGCTGCTTTTCTGGGCACCTGATGTCTTCTGCTAGCAGTCAGAAGTTGTTTTGTGAAGTTTGCTCAGCGTTCAAATGTTCTTTCGATGAATTTGTAGGGGAGAAAGTGGTCTCCCCGTCCTATTCCTCCACCATCTTGGCTCCTCCCAGGGAAAGAACTTGAAAAAGAATAGATATATGTGTATGTATAACTGAATCACTCTGCTGTACACTTGAAAGTAACACATCATTGTTAATCAACTATACTCCAGTACCAAATAAAAACTTAAAAAAGAGAGAGAGAGAGACCAGGTTGTGCAAGAGAGCTCTATCGATTTTATTAACATATTACTGTGGTTTTCCAATTATGTGATAAACTTTACAGCACTGAGGATCAGAGAATGCATGCTTCCTGAAATGCAAACTGTCTCATAGGGAAAGAGCCCAGGACACAAGTTGTCAGATGTTCTGTAATAAACAACCACAGCCACAATAACAACAGTAAAACTCATCCAGATGCACCGTAGTAAAGATCCTAGAACACAGAAGATCCTAGAACTTCCAAAAGTAAAGCAAGGGGGGAAAAGTTGAATAACAAAGGACCAGTAATCAAATTGGCATCAGATCCTTGACCAGTGATCTGTGCCTCTGCATCTACTGCTCAGAATTGAGCATCCTGTCCCTGAAACTCATGAGCTCTGGGTGATGCATTTATCATCAGCAAACATCAGTCACCAGGGTCCTAGTTTGACCACTGTTAGATTCTATGTTGTTCTTTCTTAGGGCATTGGCTCATTTTGATGGATCACACAAATAAAAAAATTAAGAATGGAGGAATGAGGGAATATTTGGGCCCTTGCATATTTGAAAAGATATTTATTCTGTACTCAAACCTGATTGGTAATTTCTGAAAAGAATTCTAGAATGTAGATTATTTTCCCTTAGGATTTTGAAGGTGTCACATCATTGCATCTTCTAGCATCTAGTTGTTGCTCTCTCTAACTTTTCAATGTCTTTTTTAAACTCCAGATAATCAAACAGTGGAACTCTTGGGTTAATTCTCCAAGTCTCTCGTTTCTCTAACAGATTTGTTTCTTTGTCTACTTGTTCTATATTGTATGAAATCTCCACAACTCTTTTATTATTTTCTAAGAGCTCTTTTTAGGTCTTTGATTGTTTTTGCTTCTCCTGGCTCTTCTTTTCATGTTGCTGACTGTCCTCAACTAGTTATTCTTTAGCCTGCGTAGTTTAAAATTTAGCAATATGAAAGGTGACCAGAGACTTTGCACAAACAAGAGGCTTATTCACTCACACATTTTGCTTTAAGGAGAGAAGACTAATGCACAAAGTGACTCACTGAAGCCACAGCATTTTGGAGGTGCTCATTACTATACTAACTGCTCTAGTGCCCTCGATTCAGTTCAGTTCAGTTGCTCAGTCATGTCTGACTCTTTGTGACCCCATGGACTGCAGCACTCCAGGCCTCCCTAGTCCATCACCAACTCCCAGAGTTTACCCAAACTCATGTCCATTGAGTCAGTGATGCCATCCAACCATCTCATCCTCTGTCGTCCCCTTCTCCTCCCGCCTTCAGTCTTTCCCAGCATCAGGGTCTTTTCAAATGAGTCAGTTCTTTGCATCAGGTGGCCAAAGTATTGGAGTTTCAGCTTCAACATCAGTCCTTCCAATGAATATTCAGGACTGATTTCCTTTAGGATGAACTGGTTGGATCTCCTTGCAGTCCAAGGGACTCTCAAGAGTCTTCAACACCACAGTTCAAAACACAGCATTTAACTTCCTTAAGAAAGACCCTCATCACTTTGTTTCCTTGTTTGCTCCCCTGGGTGAGAAATTTCTGGCATTTGTTGGTGGAGATTTCATAAGCTTCAGTTTTTTGAGGTCACATTTCTCTTTACTCACTTGTTAGTACTAAAAGGGTCATTCAATGATTCTGCAATTTCCTCCACAGCTGTGGACTACAACTTTCTCTGTCTCATTCATCTGTCACTCTTTTCCCAGTCACTCTAGAATATCTTCTAGACGACTGTTGAAATCTCTTTTTGCTAGTGGTCTTCTCTTGTTATCTTTATAGTTCTGGATTAAATGGGACCTCAGGAGAAAGGGATTAAAAAGTGTGTGTTCTTCATACAGCTTAATAACAAAGAACCCATACAGATACAGAAACAAAAAAACCTAAGCAATCTGATTTAAAAATATGCAAACAACTTGAATAGGTTGTTAAGAGATACGTGTGTGTGTGTGTCTGTGTGTTAGCCGCTCAATATATTCAACTCTTTGCAATCCCATGGACTGTAGCCCACCAAGCTCCTCTGTCCATGGAATTCTCCAGGCAAGAATACTGGAGTGGGTTTCCATTCCCTTCTCCAGGGGATCTTTCCCACCCAGGGATGGAACCCAGGCCTTCTGCTTTGCAGGCAGATTCTTTACCACTGAGCCACCAAGGAAGCCCCAAGAGATATATACATAATGATAAACTCTAAGAAACACTAGAGAGTGGTTTTTTTTTAATTCATAGAGACAAATCTGAGAAGATAAAGGTGGATACTAGGGAGAAAGAGTACACTGGTGACATCTAAAGTGTTGGTAAGTTTCTTAGTAATCTTTCAACTGTTTCCACTGGTATATCAACTCTGTGTGTAGATGATGTAGTTCATAGTTTTAAAATGTAAAGGAATAAGTTTTTACTTTGGCAAATATTTAGTAAGTGCCAGCCACATGCTAAGTGCTAGGAATAAGGTAGTGAACAAAAGGACAAAAATTCCTGTTCTTATGGTAATGACAGTCCAGCGGAGGAAGACAAACAATACATAAGATTACAGTAATCAGTAACACCATTTGTATTTTAGAGAGTGATGGGTGCTAAGGATAAAACATAAATCAGGGAAGGAATTATGAAATGTAGTGGAAGATGAGTGACAAGGAAACCCTCACCAAAGAGTGAGGGGATAGAAGAGGTCTGAGAAGTGGCGGGGAGTCAAATGAGCTAAGGCCTGGTGGTGAGGACTTTGCCGTTGACTCTACATGAGAAGGGAAGCCATTGGAGGGTGTTGAACAGAAGAGTCAATATGATCTGACTTATATTTCTACAGAATCATGGTTAAATAATGCCACATCAATAGCATAACATAAAACGGGTTTCATAATTGTTCCCCTGCAGTGTTACCATGAGGATTAGAAATAAACTACTAAATACAACAAGGCCAAAACCCTAAAACATGGTAACTATGGTTACTTTTTAAAGGTTTTGAGCACAATGGTAAAAGAAAAGGAGCAAAAATATTTAAGACATATTGGTATGTCAAAGGAACCAGTTTGGCAACTGTTATAACAGTCCCGGTGCGAGACAGGGCTGACCCTGTGATCAGCGGCACAGCGCGGCTTCGGGGCATTTGCCTTTCGAGCCCATCTTCATGTTTGCATCAGGTTTCTTCCTCACCCTTTCCTGGAAAATTTGCCTTTTCACCTCCAAATAATTCTAAAAAGAAACAACTGTCAAGAAGCCAGGTAGGAGCTACGTATTGTCATGTACAGATCATAGTTTCTGAAGTGACATTATCTGACAAACCACATAGCTACTCATTCCTCAGACCCTAGGAATTCTTTCTGTAGCTGAAACACTAAAAAAAGAACATACCTGAAATGTATGAAGCAAACAAAGATGTCCTTGCAGAGAAGTTTGAAGAATAACTGCAAGAAAATGGTGCCGTTGTCCACTCATATTTCAGTCATCCTGTCTGAGCACTTTCCCAGGCCCATGGAAGGAAAAAAACCCACAAAGAGATGTTGAGATTTATAGACTGAACTACTACTTTACTTCCATTTTAGAAGATATGAATATGTGAAATTTTATATGTGAGAAATCTGGGAAAAATAAAAATGAAAATATTTATAGTATGAGTTCACAAAATATAATAATTCATATTAACAAGCCTATGCTTTGCTATTCATAGTTGCCATAACAATCAACTGTTTATTTTTCCTTAGAAAGTTTTATGAACTATATCAGGACTTCCCTGGTGGCTCAGACAGTAAAGAATCTGTCTGCAGTGCAGGAGATGCAGGTTCAATCCCTGGGTCAGGAAGATCCCTTGGAGAAGGAAATGGCAACCCACTCTAGTATTCTTGCCTGGAAAATCCCATGGACAGAGAGAACCTGGTGGGCTACAGTCCACGAGATCGCAAATATCAATAGACATAAACAAGACAGGGGTTTAGCATTTTCAAAATCAAGTGTGATTCTGATAAATGATTGGATTCAATGAAATGACACATGGAAAATATCAAATATGTGGAGGAAAATTTAATGAGAAATTTTCATTGATTTGTTTTCTGCATATCTAAACTCAGATACCGGGTTCAGAAAGCAGGGGAATTGACACTGAGACATTAGGGCAAAGTAAAGATAAATTAGACATCTGTTCATTCCCTAGGAAATTGCTGCCTACATAAAGGGGCTTTTGTCTCTGGATCTTGGTTAAAATCAAGCTGGTGCTAGTCACTGCTGCTCCTAGGACTCTGGCCACACTCCCTCTTTGTACAAAAATTTGAATGCACTTGATATTACTTAGAATATGTGAGCCAGAATCTGGGCTGTGTCGTCTTGTTACACAGAAGTTTATATTGTGTGTGTGTGTGTGTCTGGAGGGAGGGTATGAAAAAAAATCTGAGTGTTCTATTTTTTAACTTGTGGTATGGATTAATTAGGTTGAACATGTTTCAATATGGACTCACTTTTTTTTCCAAAAAAGAGTAATTCACTCACCAGTGAGTCAGTCAGAAGCACTGTATGACAGACAGCCCTTCACTACAGAAGAGCCACAAAAAACTGACTAAAATCGGATCTATCCTAGGGTCAGTCCTCCTCCTTAAGGGAGACTTCTTCCACAGGCCAGAAGCAATGGATCTCGCAGTGTTAGGAAAGTGTCAGGGGAAAGTCAGCAAAAGGAGGTTCTGAGTAATGGAGTGAGCAATGAAATAAAGTAAGCTGGACACTGAATGCTACAGAGACTTAAGCATGCTTAAATTGGCCAAGAATTGGCCAAAGGAGGAGGTCAAAACCACCTACATCAAATAAGTTTAAAAAGAAATTACTATTCCTTTTTTGTGTTTATTTTTGTTCTTGAGTTGGCTACTTTATTACATTAAACACATAGCACTGTGTTCAGCATTTTGTTTGTCCATTCTATAAATATTTATTGAGCAACTATTAAGTGGTGGATACTTTGCTCTGTGCAGGTATAAAGTGATGGACAAAATAGATATGGCCCCTGTCTTCACCAATTTAACAATCTAGTAAAACAGGCAAGTATTTTACTAGGCAAATAGGCAAATTAATCCAGAAATACATGAATGACTGTATACATACAAACTGAGATAAGTGCTCTAAAGGAAAATGATTATGTGCCACAAGGAAAGTGATGCATTTCATTTAAAAGTCAAATAACTGTAAGTGAAAGGTGTTATTACCTCTATTTTACAAATAAGAAAAGAGATTTGTAGTGAATAAGGTAACTCAGCTGATAATTGGAAGAAATGGATTCAAGCCTGGTCTGCCTGATACTACCTTTCATGCTCGGAACTCCTAGCCTAGATTGAGCACCAGATTGAGAAGCAGGTAATTCTGAGTTTCTCTGAGTTGCTTGTTCAGGTTCACATGTGTTGTCAGCAACAACGCTGTCCATGCCACCTACTTAACCACCAGCACTGTTTTCCCTTCTGATGGTGAGCAGGGCACATCGTGTGGTCCCAAGTAACAAAGAGACAGCAGACCTAACCATAAAATTGCTCAAGGATTTGTAGTAGGATGCCCTGTAATAGCATTTGATCGCTGTGAGATAGTCACTCTACATTGGAAGTTAAACTGTTTTTTTTTCCTACATAAATCTGTTTTCAAAGCTGTAGAGCTGTGGAACTCTTTCCACCTTTTCCAGAAAGTTGGTTAAAAATAGTGTCAAGCTAGGGGCTTCCCAGGTGGCGCTAGTGGTAAAGAACCTGCCTGCCAATGCAGGAGACATAAGAGATGTGGGTTCAATCCCTGGGTTGGGAAGATCCCCTGGAGAAGGAAATGGCAACTGGAAATGTAAACCCACTCCAGTATTCTTGCCTGGAGAATCCCATGGACAGAAGAGCCTGGTGGGCTACAGTCCATAGGGTCACACAGAGTCAGACACAACTGAAACAACTTAGCATGCATGGATGCAGGCAACTTATAGAACTTCTTGTTAACAAGGCACCTAGCTGTATACTGATCAAGCAAGCATTTAATCCAAATAGTAAGAAGAATATCTGAGGAAAATCAAATAGCAGAGAAAAAATTAATAAAAGGACCAGAGCAAAAATGAATAAACTAACACCAAAATCATTGAGAATATTAACAAAAGCAAAAGCTGATTCTTTGGAGGGGAAAAAAATAGACAAACAGGTAGCAAGAGCCAGTATCATGCCCAGGAAACTTTGTTCTATACTCTTCATTGTCAAATGTACCATCTTAGACTAATTTCATTTCTCTCACCACAAGTAGAAGTAGCTGCACTGTTATTTCACACAATGCCGTGGCTTTTCTGTTTGTTTTGAAACAATATATGTCTTCTTTCCTCTGCAGTTTCCTAACACAAGGTATATAGCACTGGTTACATCATTACTCTGGACCCCAAGCCGGTGGCCGAGAACCCATCTTGGCCAGGTGAAATGGTGGGACCACACACTAGCTGAGACTACACTGTGCCATCTGAATTCACTTACAAGACACAATGTCAAAGGAAAAAGTATTAAGAATTTCAAAAAGAGTGGATACATGCGTATGTATGGCTGATTCACTTTGCTGTGCAGCAGAAACTAAGACAATATTGTAAATCAATTATACGCCAATAAAAGTTAATTAAAAAAATAATTTCTAGACTACAACCAAAGAACTTCAAACCCCAAGTGCAAGGTCCATTTGAGCATAGGGCTGTGTATGACAGGCTGATAACATGCTCACGAAGCCAGCTCTGGTGGATCACATGATTGTTCATTACATTGAGACTTTTGCAATTAAGCTCTTATAGCTTTAATAAGCAGACAGACAGAGCTGATTCCACCAGATGGTACATTCTCAAGACTGCACCATTAGAATAACTTTTTCAACTAAAGTTTACTTATTTCATTTTTTTAAAAACTGGAGCCATTGAGCGATCAAATCAATCATCAAATACTTGAGCTCCCACTGGGCTGTGGAGGAAATCAGTGAAGGTAGAGACAAGTTTCCTGTCTTCCAAGAGTTCACAATCTAATTGGAGAGGCAGAAACAAAAGATGACTAACAGATGCATCTCTAACTTATTTTTCTTAATAGCCACATAATTTCTCATAATATGCCACAACTTATTCAAGTGTTCCCCTACTGATTGGCTCATACTGTTGCCAGTTACATGTTAGCTTTTAAAAAAAAAATAAGCATCCATTAGTTCTTGCTGTGTTACTAACCACTCTCTCAAGTTTAGTTGCTTAAAGAGCAATCATTTACTAATTTCTATGATTCCATGGATTGATTGGGAAGTTTTTCTCATCTGAGCCCAGCTCAGCTCATCTCTGCTGGACTCATTCTCATTTGTACGAAGTACTGGCATGTTACAGAAGGTTGGATGTTCAGGCTGGCCTCAGTCATATCACTGACAATTGGCAAGTTGTTGGCCACAGTGACAGGACTGACAAGTGCACATGTCTTTTGTCACCAGCATTCTGGTTAGGTTAATTCACGTGGCAGTCTTAAGCTTCCAAGAAAGCAATTAAGTTTCAATGCACAGGCACTTTTGAAGCTTATTTTATCACACTGGCTAATGTCTTATTGGCCAAACAAGTTGTATGGTCAACCCAAATTAAAGGAATACAGAAATAAAATCTACCTTGTAATGGAAGAAGGATTTGATCACTTTTACAATAAATCAAATCAGCTTTTTGACCCTAAATAATATGCTACTATAAATATATCTATATAATTATGGTGGCTTTATTTCTATGAGATAGAGTTCCTGAAATGGAATCATCCAGCCAATGGGTATGTGAATTTTTAACTTAAATAGCTATTACAAAATTGTTTCTAGGAAGACTAGTAATTTATAGTTGAACAGCAATCAGTGTTCTTTATCCTGCCTCCTCACCAGGAAAAGATGCTTTCACTATATTTTTTGACAATCAAATGAGTGAAAAACAGTATCTCCCTGTTGTTTAATTTGTGTTATCTTGACTGCTAATATGTGGTAAACTTCAGAGCACAGTTATATCTGCTGAAAGGTGATATGTTAAGGTGACTGAAGACAAGGAAGGAGGAATGCTCAGGTGATTTACACACCGTGCTTGCTGGTAGTTTAGTTGTTGAGATAAGTCATGCATAGAAGTCCAACAGTTGGACTTCCTATGAAACACCGTAACAGAAGTACAGACAGAGTACATGTAATAGAAGTATTGAGGGAATGTTTACTGACTGGGGAGATGGGGGAGGTTCCTGAATGTCATTTCTCGAATCATGGGCATATTTTATCACATGTTTTGCATATCAATCTTATCTCCATCATTCTATTTTGCTCTGGTTATGAGAGTCAGGAATGAAAGAATATAATACATATCAAAGGTGATTGAAGTGAAAGTCACTCAGTCATGTCCTACTCTTTGCGATCCCATGGACTGTAGCCCACCAGGATCCTCTGTCCATGGAATTCTCCAGACAAGGATACTGGAGTGAGTTGCCATTTCCTTCTCCAGGGGATCTTCCAAACCCAGGGATCAAACCCACATCTCCTGTGTCTCTTGCATTGCAGGCAGATTCTTTGCCTGCTGAGCTACCAGGGGGTAGTTTGACAAAGCTTAACATCATAAAAATTTCACCAGAATAAAAGTACACATAGATGACAAAGATGATTAGGTGTTTCAGTAGTATGGGAATTAGTATTTAGATAATCGATCCTAGGAAAATTAATTCTGTCATTTCTTATTTTTTACACCAAATACAGGTTCTTTCTGATATAGGTGATGGGGTAACCATTTGTTGATGAGTTTCCTCTCATCTTCAACCTTGTGGTAGAGTTGTTGATGCTAAGTTTTAAAGGCAGGTATCAGAGAATTCAGAGCACGCATGATCAGTCATATCCCCCATGGACTGTAGCCTGCCAGGCTCTCTGTCCATGGAATTTTCCAGACAAGAATACTGAAGTGGGTTGCCATGTCCTACTCCAGGGGATCTTCCCGACTCAGGGATAGAACCGGGGTCTCCCACACTGCAGGCAGATTCTTTACTGTCTGAGCTACATTACATATTTAGCAATTCGGGGCTCATCCCTGGAGGATTCTGAGATCTGGCCAGAAGAGAAAAACACAAGCCAGCTTCAGGAAGTATGGAAGGAGAGAGAGAGAATACTCCCAGGCCTGGAGCAAGCTGAAGTAGTACTCCTGGACCCTAGGATGCCAGCAAGGGGAGTGTGTACCCTCATGGGTGCCCAGAGGCCTTGCTCCAGGGCATGGGGTGACATGGTATTGCTCACACACTGACTCAGACCTGACTGCTGCCAGATGGCCCCTCCCACCAGCCACTGGACCTAGGTACTACACCCTGGAGGAGGAAGCATTCTGGAGAAGTCCACTTAGGCGTCTTACCAACCCACAGCAGACAAGTGACTTTCAAAGATCTTTAAACCTCTACATTGGGCTGTATGTGGTACTTGGGTTGGAGATGAGTAGGTGAGTGGCTTTCCCCACCCAAGATGCAGACCCAGGCTGGCCACCCACTAGACACGCCCTTGTGCTGCCAGCCTGGGGTGGAGATGGCCCCATCCCGAGATGTCCTGAGGTGTGCACAGCCAACTTTGGCTCTCCCCGCACCTGCACCCAGGTTCCTGCTCAGAGAAGAGGGAAGCAGGGCATAGGGTGCCAGAGGGTGGGAGAGCAGGTGGCCAAGAACCAGTCCTAGGATGTGAGATGTCATGCAAGTCAAGACTCCAAGCCTCGGGTGCAGGCTCCAATGTCCCAACTGACTTGCAAAATACTTGCAAAATTTTGTTTTTAAAGACAAAATTTTAAATTCTTTAAAACTTCTTAAATTTAAGACAGCAACTGCAGAGCACTTCTGAACATGGAGCCCCTCTGCTACTGTACTGATCACACGGTTCTGAAGTGTCAGGAATATAAAATGTTGATGCAAAGGATGGGTGGATCTTAAAAATGGGTACAGTTGGGGACTTCCCTGATGTCCAGTGCTGAAGCTGAAACTCCAATACTTTGGCCACCTGATGCAAAGAACTGACTCATTGGAAAAGACCCTGATGCTGGGAAAGATTGAAGGTGGGAGGAGAAGGGGATGACAGAGGATGAGATGGTTGGATGGCATCACCGACTCAATGGACATGAGTTTGAGCAAGCTCCGGGAGATAGTGAAGGACAGGGAAGCCTGGAGTGTTGCAGTCCATGGGGTCGCAAAGAGTCAGACATGACTGAGCAACTAAACAACAACAAAGATAGATCTAGAGTCAGCCATAGCATAGTTCTTAGTCTTAAGGCACAGACTTTCTGGTGTCTCATCTCAGGATGTTATTGAATTTTTTTTTTTTTTTTGAACCGTGCTGTGTGGTTTGTGGGATCTTACTTCCTCAACCAGGGATCAAACCCAGGCCCTTGACAGTGAAAGCACCAAGTCTTAACCACTGGACTGCCAGGGAATTTCTTTTTCTTTTGTTTTAAGGATATGGAATTTTTAATGAGGATTTTATACAAGCATGCCTCATTTTGTTGCACTTCACAGATACAGTTCGTTTGTTTTTTAACAAATTGAAGATTTGTGGTAACTGCATTGTCAAATGATGGTTAGCATTTTTACCAATAAAGTATCTTTAAGGTATGTACATTATCTTATAGATGTAATACTATTGCAAACTTAATATAGACTATAGTATAAGCATAACTTTTCTGTGAACTGTGAAACCCAAGTATTCATCTAACTTGCTTTACTGTGATATCCATTTTATCGTGGTCGTCTGGAACTGAATATATGTGTCTCCAAGGTCTGCCACTACTCTGGCTAGATCAGACTTCCAGTGTGCCCCAATGCCAACCAAACTCTAATATCTCTGTTCTCTTCTCAACTTCATAGCAGCTACTCTTTAGTAAGTACTCTGTACACTCAACCAGTACTTGCTCAGGTCAGTCTAGAACTCATGCTCTACTCTTGACTTAGACTCCTGGGTGCCTTCTCTCTCTGCAAAAGTCTGAAAACTGTTGCTTTTTGTATTTTATCCTGTTTTATTGTTGCTTATGGTGGGGAGGCTTATCTGGTATCCGTTATTCCCTCCTGTTTGGAAGCCATATTGAACTGACTTCCTAACTAGTGTTTGCTTGCAATCACCATGCCTTTAGGCAGAGACGTGGGGTGTAATTCTGGGGTCTACTTCTAATATACTTATAATCACTTTATATAATTACAAGGACTGAATTTGTGGAGTGATGGTAAGGAATCAGTGTTGTTATGCTAAATACAGCATCATGAAAGGGCCATCATTTGTGCTGCTGTTTAATACTTCATCAACCAGCAGTTATTTGCAAGATTGGTTACTTGTTTTTCATTATGCCTCCTGTTTCCCTTCACATTAATGAGCTTTCTAGTTTTTCATACAAGTAATATTTATTGAACCTTTATAATGTGATACACACACACACTATTCTGTGTACTGTTGATAGAGCTTAAATGCACTCCTTAGAGAAAATTACTTTCTAGTGAGGAAGACAGACAAGTAAACAGATTATTAACATAGTGCCTAAGTTGTTGCAATATTTAGTGTAATATCTGGAAAATGACAAATAGGGAAATGTTGATATCTTTCTCACAGTTCTGCTTTTTTTTTTCATTTATTTTTATTAGTTGGAGGCTAATTACTTTACAATATTGTAGTGGTTTTTGCCATACATTGACATGAATCAGCCATGGATTTACATGTATTCCCCATCCTGATCCCCCCCTCCTGCCTCCCTCCCCATCCCATCCCTCTGGGTCTTCCCAGTGCACCAGCCCTGAACACTTGTCTCATGCATCCAACCTGGGCTGGTGATCTGTTTCACCCTTGATAGTATACTTGTTTCAATGCTATTCTCTCAGAACATCCCACCCTCACCTTCTCCCACAGAGTCCCAAAGTCTGTTTTGTACATCTGTGTCTCTTTTTCTGTTTTGCATATTGGGTTATCATTACCATCTTTTAAAATTCCATATATATGCGTTAGTATACTGTATTGGTCTTTATCTTTCTGGCTTACTTCACTCTGTATAATGGGCTCCAGTTTCATCCATCTCATTAGAACTGATTCAAATGAATTCTTTTTAATGGCTGAGTAATATTCCACAGTGTATATGTACCGCAGCTTTCTTATCCGTTCATCTGCTGATGGGCATCTAGGTTGCTTCCATGTCCTGGCAATGGTAAACAGTGCTGCAGTGAACATTGGGGTACACGTGTCTCTTTCAGATCTGGATTCCTCAGTGTGTATGCCCAGCAATGGGATTGCTGGGTTATATGGCAGTTCTATTTCTAGTTCTTTAAGGAATCTCTACACTGTTCTCCATAGCGACTGTACTAGTTTGCATTCCCATCAACAGTGTAAGAGGGTTCCCTTTTTTCCACACCCTCTCCAGCATTTATTGCTTGTAGACTTTTGGATAGCAGCCATCCTGACTGGCGTGTAATGGTACCTCGTTTTGGTTTTGATTTGCATTTCTCTGATAATGAGTGATGTTGAGCATCTTTTCATGTGTTTGTTAGCCATTTGTATGACTTCTTTGGAGAACTGTCTGTTTAGTTCTTTGGCCCATTTTTTGATTGAGTCATTTATTTTTCTGGAATTGAACTGCAGGAGTTGCTTGTATATTTTTGAGATTAATCCTTTGTCTGTTGCTTCGTTTGCTATTATTTACTCCCATTCTCAGGGCTGTCTTGTCACCTTACTTATAGTTTCCTTTGTTGTGCAAAAGCTTTAAGTTTGATTAGGTCCCATTTGTTTAGTTTTGCTTTTATTTCCAATATTCTGGGAGGTGGATCAGAGGATCCTGCTGTGTTTTATGTGGGAGAGTGTTTTGCCTATGTTCTCCTCTAGAAGTTTTATAGTTTCTGGTCTTACATTTAGATCTTTAATCCATTTTGAGTTTATTTTTGTGTATGGTGTTAGAAAGTGTTCTAGTTTCATTCTTTTACAGGTGGTTGACCAGTTTTCCCAGCACCACTTGTTAAAGAGGTTGTCTTTTCTCCATTGTATATCCTTGCCTCCTTTGTCGAAGATAAGGCGTCCATAGGTTCGTGGATTTATCTATGGGCTTTCTATTCTGTTCCATTGATCTATATTTCTGTCTTTGTGCCAGTCCCATGCTGTCTTGATGACTGTGGCTTTGTAGTATAGTCTGAAGTCAGGCAGGTTGATTCCTCCAGTTCCATTCTTCTTTCTCAAGGTTACTTTGGCTATTCGAGGTTTTTTGTATTTCCATACAAATTGTGAAATTATTTGTTCCAGTTCTGTGAAAAATACTGTTGGTAGCTTGATAGGGATTGCATTGAATCTATAGATTGCTTTGGATAGTATACTCATTTTCACTATATTGATTCTTCCAATCCATGAACATGGTATATTTCTCCATCTATTTGTGTCATCTTTGATTTCTTTCATCAGTGTTTTATAGTTATCTATGTATAGGTATTTTGTTTCTTTAGGTAGATATACTCCTAAGTATTTTATTCTTTTTGTTGCAATGGTGAATGGTATTGTTTCCTTAATTTCTCTTTCTGTTTTCTCATTGTTAGCATATAGGAATGCAAGGGATTTCTGTGTGTTAATTTTATATCCTGCAACATTACTGTATTCATTGATTAGCTGTAGTAATTTTCTGGTAGAGTCTTTAGGGTTTTCTATGTAGAGGATCATGTCATCTGCAAACAGTGAGAGTTTTACTTCTTCTTTTCCTAATCTGGATTCCTTTTATTTCCTTTTCTTCTCTGATTGCTGTGGCCAACACTTCCAAAACTATGTTGAATAGTAGTGGTGAGAGTGGGCATCCTTGTCTTGTTCCTGACTTTAAGGGAAATGCTTTCAATTTTTCACCATTGAGGGTGATGCTTGCTGTGGGTTTGTCATATATAGCTTTTATTATGTTGAGGTATGTTCCTTCTATTCCTGCTTTCTGGAGGTTTTTTTTTTTTTTTAATCATAAATGGGTGTTGAATTTTGTCAAAGGCTTTTTCTGCATCTATTGAGATAATCATATGGTTTTTATCTTTCAATTTGTTAATGTGGTGTATTACATTGATTGATTTGCGGATATTAAAGAATCCTTGCATTCCTGGGATAAAGCCCACTTGGTCATGATGCATGATCTTTTTAATATGTTGTTGGATTCTGTTTGCTAGAATTTTGTTAAGGATTTTTGCATCTATGTTCATCAGTGATATTGGCCTGTAGTTTTCTTTTTGTTTGTGGCATCCTTGTCTGGTTTTGGTATTAGGGTGATGGTGGCCTCATAGATGAGTTTGGCAGTTTGCCTTCTTCTGCAATTTTCTGGAAGAGTTGGAGTAAGATAGGTGTTAGCTCTTCTTTAAATTTTTGGTGGAATTCAGCTGTGAAGCCATCTGGTCCTGGGCTTTTGTTTGCTGGAAGATTTCTGATTACAGTTTCGATTTCCGTGCTTGTGATGGGTCTGTTAAGATCTTCTATTTCTTCCTGGTTCAGTTTTGGAAAGTTATACTTTTCTAAGAACTTGTCCATTTCTTCTAAGTTGTCCATTTTATTGGCATAGAGCTGCTGGTAGTAGTCTCTTATGATCCTTTGTATTTCAGAGTTGTCTGTTGTGATCTCTCCATTTTCATTTCTAATTTTGTTGATTTGGTTCTTCTCCCTTTGTTTCTTGATGAGTCTGGCTAACGGTTTGTCAATTTTATTTACCTTTTCAAAAAACCAACTTTTAGCTTTGTTGATTTTTGCTATGGGTCTCTTTTGTTCCTTTTGCATTTATTTCTGCCCTAATTTTTAAGATTTCTTTCCTTCTACTAACCCTGGAGTTCATTTCTTCCTTCTCTAGTTGCTTTAGTTGTAGAGTTAGGTTATTTATTTGACTTTTTTCTTGTTTCTTGAGGTAAGCCTGTAATGCTATGAACCTTCCCCTTAGCACTGCTTTTACAGTGTCCCATAGGTTTTGGGTTGTTGTGTTTTCATTTTCACTCATTTCTATGCATATTTTGATTTCTTTTTTGATTTCTTCTATGATTTCTTGGTTATTCAGAAGAGTATTATTTAGCCTCCATATGTTGGAATTTTTAATAGCTTTTTTTTTCCTGTAATTGAGATCTAATCTTACTGCATTGTGGTCAAAAATGGAGACTGGAATGATTTCAATTTTTTGAATTTACCAAGGCTAGATTTATGACCTAGGATGTGATCTATTCTGGAGAAGGTTCCGTGTGCACTTGAGAAAAAGGTGAAATTGATTGTTTTGGGGTGAAATGTCCTATAGATATCAATTAGGTCTAGCTGGACCATTGTGTCATTTAAAGTTTGTGTTTCCTTGTTAATTTTCTGTTTAGTTGATCTATCCATAGGTGTGAGTGGGGTATTAAAGTCTCCCACTATTATTGTGTTATTGTTAATTTCCCCCTTCATTCTTGTTAGCATTTGCCTTACATATTGCAGTGCTCCTATGTTGGGTGCATATATATTTATAATTGTTATATCTTCTTCTTGGATTGATCCTTTGATCATTATGTAGTGTCCTTCTTTGTCTCTTTTCATAGCCTTTATTTTGAAGTCTATTTTATCTGATATAAGTATTGCGACTCCTGTTTTCTTTTGGTCTCCGTTTGCGTGAAATATCTTTTTCCAGCCCTTCACTTTCAGTCTGTGTGTGTCCCTTGTTTCAAGGTGGGTCTCTTGTAGACAGCATATATAGGGGTCTTGCTTTTGTATCCATTCAGCCAGTTCTTTGTCTTTTGGTTGGGGCATTCAACCCATTTACATTTAAGGTAATTATTGATAAGAATGGTCCCGTTGCCATTTGCTTTGTTGTTTTGGGTTCACGTTCATACAACCTTTCTGTGTTTCCTGTCTAGAGAAGATCCTTTAGCATTTGTTGAAGAGCTGGTTTGGTGGTGCTGAATTCTCTCAACTTTTTTTTTCATTTATTTTTATTAGTTGGAGGCTAATTACTTTACAATATTGTAGTGGTTTTTGCCATATATTGACATGAATCAGCCATGGATTTACATGTATTCCCCATCCCGATACCCCCTCCCACCTCCCTCTCCACCCGATCCCTCTGGGTCTTCCCAGTGCACCAGCTCCGAGCACTTGTCTCATGCATCCAACCTGGGCTGGTGATCTGTTTCACCCTTGATAATACATGTTTTGATGCTGTTCTCTCGAAACATCCCACCCTCGCCTTCTCCCACAGAGTCCAAAAGTCTGTTCTGTACATCTGTGTCTCTTTTTCTGTTTTGCATATAGGGTTATCGTTACCATCTTTCTAAATTCCATATATATGCGTTAGTATACTGTATTGGTCTTTATCTTTCTGGCTTACTTCACTCTGTATAATGGGCTCCAGTTTCATCCATCTCATTAGAACTGATTCAAATGATGAATTCTCTTAACTTTTGCTTGTCTGTGAAGCTTTTGATTTCTCCTTTGAATCTGAATGAGATCCTTGCTGGGTACAGTAATCTGGGTTGTAGGTTATTCTCTTTCATTCCTTTAAGTATGTCCTGCCATTCCCTTCTGGCCTGGAGGGTTTCTATTGAACGATCAACTGTTATCTTTATGGGAATCCCCTTGTGTGTTATTTATTGTTTCTCCCTTGCTGCTTTTAATATTTGTTCTTTGTGTTTGATCTTTGTTAATTTGACTAATATGTGTCTTGGAGTGTTTCGCCTTGGGTTTACCCTGTTTGGCACTCTCTGGGTTTCTTGGACTTGGGTGGCTATTTCCTTCCCCATTTTAGGGAAGTTTTCAGCTATTATCTCCTCAAGTATCTTCTCATGGCCTTTCTTTTTGTCTTCTTCTGAGACTCCTATGATTCAAATGTTGGGGCGTTTCACATTGTCCCAGAGGTCCCTGAGGTTGTCCTCATTTCTTTTAATTCTTTTTTCTTTTTTCCTCTCTGCTTCATTTATTTCCACCATTTTATCTTCTACCTCACTTGTCCTATCTTCTGCCTCCGTTATTCTACTGTTGGTTCCCTCCAACAGTGTTTTTGATCTCATTTATTGCATTATTCATTTTTATTTGACTCTTTTATTTCTTCTAGGTCCTTGTTAAATATTTCTTGCATCTTCTCAATCCTTGTCTCCAGGTTATTTATCTGTAACTCCATTTTTTTTTCAAGATTTTGGATCATTTTTATTATCATTATTCTAAATTCTTTTTCAGGTAGATTCCCTATCTCCTCCTCTTTTGTTTGGCTTGGTGGGCATTTTTCATCGTTCCTTTACCTGCTGGGTATTTCTCTGCCTTTTCATCTTATTTAGATTGCTGGGTTTGGGGTGGCCTTTTTGTATTCTGGTAGTCTGTGGTTCCTTTTTATTGTGGAGGTTTCTCCCAGTGGGTGGGGCTGGATGTTTGGCTTGTCGAGGTTTGCTGGTTAGAGAAGCTTGTGTCGGTGTTCTGGTGGGTGGAGCTGGATTTCTTCTCTCTGGAGTGCAATGGAGTGTCCAGTAGTGAGTTTTGAGATGGGTCTATGGGTTTGGTGTGACTTTGGGCAGCCTGTATATTGACACTCAGGGCTATGTTCCTGCGTTGCTGGAGAATTTGCATGGTATGTCTTGCTCTGGAACTTATTGGCTCTTGGGTGGTGGTTGGTTTCAGTGTAGGTATGGAGGCTTTTGGATGATCTCTTATTACTTAATGTTCCCTGTAGTCAGGAGTTCTCTGGTGTTCTCAGGTTTGGGGCTTAAGCCTCTTGCCTCTGGATTTCAGTCTTATTCTTTCAGTAGCCTCAAGACTTCTCCCTCCATACAGCACTGATAATAAAACTTCTAGGTTAATGGTGAAAGGATTCTCCACAGTGAGGGACACCCAGAGAGGTTCACAGAGTTACATGAAGAAGAGAGGGAGGAAGGAGATAGAGGTGAGCAGGAGGAGAAAAGGGGGGATTCAAGAGAGGAGAGACAGATTTAGGTTGTACTCTGTTCCCTAAGTGTTCTCCATAGCCCAGAACACCCACAGAGATTCACAGAATTGGATTGAGAAGAGAAGGTGGAGGGAGGAAATAGAGGTGATCTGGGAGAGAAAAAGGAGAGTCAAAAGGGGGAGTGAGTGATAAAACCAGTAATCATACTCCTGAGTAAAAATGGGTACTGAAGTTTGGATTTTTAAATGTCCAAAATTGATATCAAATACTGAAAAACAATGATTAAAAATTTAGAGTAGAGGTTAGACTCTTAAAAATACAATATTAAAAAACCACAAAAACACAAAAAATTTAAGAAATATATATGAAGTTCACTTTAAAAATAGGGTCTTTTTTTTTTTTTGGCCAGGTTATAGTGGGTTATAAAAATGAAAATTAAGGAGTAATAGAGGACTTTAAAAAAAAAGAAAAAAAAAAAGAAAGAGAAAAAAATTTTTAATTAAAAAAATAATAATAGTAAAAATATATCTAGGAATTTCTCTGGAGCTGTTGCAGGCAGTGTGGGTTCAGTTCAGTTTCAGATAGCTCCTTGTTCCAGCTTACACTTCTCGATATCTATAGGCCCCTTCCAGTGTAGTCGGTGTTAACTACAGGGATTTTAATCTGTTGCACCTGTCACTTCTGAAGTGGTTCCCTTTGTTTGTTTGGCTTCTGTTTGCAGGTCTCTTCAGTGTCTAATTTCCACCCTATCACAAGCAGGCGAAGGTGGTCTCTTGTTTAGGTTCGCTTGTTCAGTGGTGCTGCGGGGAGGGAGGGGCACTGCAGACAAATGTCACTGGCGTGTGTGGGGAGCACTCGCAGTGTTCCAGCCACACTGGGTTTGCCCCCGCTTGCAGCGTGTGTGCTTCCCCTGTCTACACTGCTCAGGCTCCAGGCTGCTCTCCAGGGAACGGGCCCTGAGTTGCGTGCACTTCCCAGGCCTAAGCCACTCAGATTCAGGTTTTCGGGTACTCCACAAAAGTGCAGACTCGGTTGGGCCTGCGTTTTGTGCCTTCCCCGTCCGAGCAGCTCAGGCAGCCAGGAGCTTGTGAGCGCACTCTCCCCGGGTGTGGTGCACCTTATCCCCTCCGCTGTCCCAGCCTCAGTTTCCAGCCGCGCCGGTTTGGCGCACCTTGTGTCTGTTCTGGGAAGATGATTTCTGGCTGCAACCCTCCTGGCGGACGTCAACCATCCAGAATCTCAGGAAGTCTTTGATTAGAAGCTGGGAGCCTGTTTGCAGTTTGGTAGGGGATGCCATCTCTGGGGCCGAGTTTGCCCCTTTCCCCTCCCCCCGCCCCCCGCCCCCGCCTCCTGCCTCTGGAGGGGGATGGGCCAGTCCACAGCAGGCTAGCACTTCTCTGTATTAGCTCAGTCCTTTGTTCTGGGAATGGGCGGGTAGTGCCTAAATTTAGGGCTTTTCCCAAGTTAATTCTCTCTCTCTTGCTATCCCACAGTTTAAGTTGCTATCTCTTGTTAGCTCCCTCAGATTGCCCTCAGGGATTTCAGGCCTGGTCCTTACCCTAAGCAATGCTGCCCCTCCTCTCCGTTCAGCCCCCACTTGCTGGTGGCGGATGCGGGCGTCTGGGGTACTTTTCTGCTGGGAGTTGTTTTTAGGCATGTAATCTGTGGGTTTTATTTATTTTTCCTCCCAGTTAGGTTGCCCTCCGAGATTCGAAAACTTCCCCCAGACCCGCCAGTGAGAGGGTTTCCTGGTGTTTGGAAACTTCCTCTATTAAGACTCCCTTCCTGGGACAGATCTCTGTCCCTAACTCTATTGTCTCTCTTTTTATCTTTTATATTTTGTCCTACCTCCTTCGAAGGCAATGGGCTGCTTTTCTGGGTGTCTGATGTCCTCTGCTAGCGATCAGAAGTTGTTTTGTGGAGTTTGCTCAGCGTTCAAGTGATCTTTCAATGAATTTGTGGGGGAGAAAGTGGTCTCCCCGTCCTATTCCTCCGCCATCTTAGTTCCCTCCCCTCACTGTTCTGCTTTAAATGACCTATTCATTTCATTATTCCTTGACCTCTTATTTTTTGATCAACCCACGCACAAACTTGTGTCTCATTCGAAACCATTCCTGGGTTTTAATTTAGCATCTACAAAATTAGTCCCCTTGCTTCTTACTATATTGAGTAACACGGTAAAAATGTTTTCAGCTATCTTATTTTAGAGACAAACATAAATTGAGTTTTAAATAGATGTTTTGATCAAACCTTATAAATATGAAATTACATTAGTAGGAAAAATGAAATACAATTTTATTGCTCCTTTTTCTATGTTGGAAAAATGATAAATCCAAAATCAATATCCTGTACTTTTCATGATTAACCCACAATCGAGGATACTATACTTGGCTCCTTCAAATGTATGGTGACACAGAAGGAATTGAGAGGAAGCACATGAAATACCTATCTCCTCTTTATTAAAAGGCAGAGGGCTGGAATAGTTCTTTTTGATGGGTTAAGTACTGACCTACAAAAGTGGAGAAATTAGGCCAGAGAAGAAGGGGTAAGCCTTGTGGAAAGAAGTTGAAGTGTGGTTGCTATAGAGTTATAAAACTCCTAGACCTGATCAAAGAGAGGAAAGCCAAAGGGGTTCTTTCATGTGCTAGAATAGGAAGTCTCAGAACATTCTTATGAAAAATAAGCAATGATCTTGCTTAACTGCTAACTGGGCTTCCTGGAGACTTTTCCTGTCCTTTTATTCCAACATCAGCAGTTTAATCAGGTTTATAAAGAGAGAGAAGAGCTTGTTAAAACTCCTTCTTTGACTTTTCTTTTTTTCCCTCTTCCCTGAACACTGTTCAAAATCAACCAATAAGTGAAAAACCTACATAGTAATATCTCAGTTCGTTAATGTGAAGGAAAATATGAGGCATATTGAATAATAAATAAGCAACCAATCTTAAAAATAACTGATAATTGATGAAGTGCAAATGGTGGCCCTTTAATAATGCTATATTTAGTATAACTGAGATTTATCCATAAAAACTTCATTTTAGAGGAGACAGGAAATTTAAGTTTTAGAAGAGCAAAACGTTGGTTTTCAAAAATAAAAAGGAAATGAATGCAAAATATCCAGATGTTTAGGAAGATGGTAAAACTATATTTTCAGGGACAATCTATTAGATTCTCATTTCCCTGAATTTTTATATTCGAGTGTCCAGGTTCTTAATATATTGAACATAAAAGCTGCATTAGATCAGTAGCAAACATTCAGCATCAAAGAAAATAAAAATCACTGATCACTTCTTGGTTTTTGTGGCACGGGATAGGAGAAGAAAGAAGAAAATGAATGTCTTCTCTATTTTGATTGCTAAATTTCCATGCAAACAACAAGACTAGTACATGTTTATGGACAGAAACAGATCACCAGCCCAGGCTGGATGCATGAGACAAGTGCTCGGGCCTGGTGCACTGGGAAGACCCAGAGGGATCGGTTGGAGAGGGAGGTGGGAGTGGGGATCGGGATGGGGAACACATGTAAATCCATGGCTGATTCATGTCAACGTATGACAAAAACCACTACAATATTGTAAAGTAATTAGCCTCCAACTAATAAAAATAAATGAAAAAAAAAAAGAAATATACAAACATTTTTAGACATACCATGAGTGACTGCTTAATCACAAGGTCAAAGTAGACTTTTTAGATTCAGGTTTCTATATGGTCTTATAAGATTGTGTGAAAACTTATCTGTGGAGACAAACTATTTGAGTTCACCTCACTTCTCTCCTATTTATTAATTTAATCTCTCCATGCCTAAGTTTACTTGTTTTTTAGCAGGCAGGGAATAATAGTTACCCTTTAATGTTGTAAAGATTTAATGAAGTTAAGTATATAAACTGTCTAAGATAAATTTTGGCATAAAAATGGATCGTAAATAAGGGGAAGTTACATTATTCACCAAAATTGAAACTCCATGATGGTATAAACTATGCATTATCTATGATTGTATCTCCAATGCTTTTATATGTGTCAAGCACACAATAAACAGAATAAATTTTTAAATAAATGAATGAACCCCAGCTCCCCACTGCATAAAATCAAACATAAATTGGGTCATATCAATGAGAGCATTGGTTGCTATTAGTGAATTCTCATTGACCACAATCAGTGTAGTCAGCAAAGAGTCCCCTGTAGAGAAAGGTTATTCTCACTCTGCTCCTATGTAGTGCAGGTGCTTGAATTGAAATACAGGACCACCAGGGGGCAGAGAGATGGCTCTCTGACATAGAGTTGGAGTTGAGTAAGGACATATAGTTTGGGTCTTAATCTTTCGGCA
Source organism: Odocoileus virginianus (assembly GCF_023699985.2). Classification (NCBI taxonomy): domain Eukaryota; kingdom Metazoa; phylum Chordata; class Mammalia; order Artiodactyla; family Cervidae; genus Odocoileus; species Odocoileus virginianus. Next base: position 3,046,934 of record NW_027224318.1, on the reverse strand, counting down.
TTTCTTCTTTAAATTATTTCATCTTGTTGATACTTAATACTCCAATAGGTAGTATGTTTCTGGAAATGTTCTTCCTGGATACCACAATTTAGACTATGCTGATTTAAGACTACTGGATATAACAGAAATATTCACTAAAAGCATTCAATTTATTCTTTTTCTTTCATTGAAGTGTTAAGCATGTTCATTTGATCCTCATTGATTTTATTAATATATCCTCATGTATTTTACTAATATACTCATACATATATTGATACTGCTCTATGCCCTTACACATTGTAATCATTTTTTAGTTGAAACAATTTCTCTTAAAGAGTACAAACACAAATGAATATTTCATAACTTATCAATAGTCAAAGAAACAACAAGTGAAAGGAGAAAAGACGAATATAAGCTGATAGTGTAAATCCTAATTGCATAAGACTATAGTGAAGACCAGGCTTCCCAGGTGATGCTAGTGGTAAAGAACCCACCTGCAAATGCAAGAGACATAAGAGACAAATTCAGGAGACATAAGAGACCTGAGTTCAATCCCTGGGTCTGGAAGATCCCCTGAAGGAGGGCATGGCAACCCACTCCAGTATTCTTGCCTGGAAAATCCCATGGACAGAGGAGCCTGGCGGGCTACAGTCCACAGGGTCACAAAGAGTCAGACACGACTGAAGCGACTTAGCATGCATGCATGCATATTAAAGCCCTCATTTGAACAGAAGCAGAGGTAATCAGCAACCCTCCAACATGTACACATCATATGGGTAAGTGAACTCGGGTTTATATAATAAGAAAAGTAAGTCAACTCGGAGCTTTGAAGATTACCATAGTGATAACATTTGGATTTTATCTCAAATTCATGCCATTTTTGCTAGAGTTAGGAAACGATTTCCTTTTTCAGTATGCTTTCAAATCCAGTGGCAAAATAAGTGTTTTAGTCTTTCCATTAAATAGAAATATCTACAACTTCTTAATAAAAATATGTAGTTAGTCTTCTGATTATGAAATTAACTTCACTTAATTGGGAGGCTATGTACTACAGTAGATTAAAAGACAGGTGTTGGAGTCAGGAAGACCTAGAATCAGAACTCATAGTTGTCATATATGACCTTCAACAAATCCCTTTGTGTTTCTGTGCTTCAATTTCTTCGTCTGTAAAGTAGGAAGAAATAATACCCAGATAATACAAGTTTAAAGTGTTATCTTTAGGATTTTCTATGTATAGTATCATGTCATCTGCAAACAGTGACAGTTTTACTTCTTCCTTTCCAATTTGGATTCCTTTTATTTCTTTTTCTTCTCTGATTGCTGTGGCTAGGACTTCCAAAACTATGTTGAATAAAAGTGGTGAGAGTGGGCATCCTTGTCTTGTTCCTGATCTTAGAGGAAATGCTTTCAGCTTTTCACTGTTGAGTATGATGTTAGCTGTGGTTTGTCATATATGGCCTTTATTATGTTGAGGTATGTTCCCTCTATGCCCACTTTCTGGAGAGTTTTTATCATACATTAATTTTATCAAAAGCTTTTTCTACATCTATTGACACGATCATATGGCTTTTACTCATCAATTTGTTAATATGTTTGTAGCACATTGATTGATTTGTGAATATTGAAAAATCCTTGCATCCCGGGGATAAATTCCACTTGATCATGGTGTATGATACTTTTTATGTATTGTTGGATTTGGTTTGCTAATATTTTGTTGAGGATTTTTGTATTTATGTTCATCAGTAATATTCGCCTGTAATTTATTTGTGTGATATCTTTTTCTGGTTTTGGTATTAGGGTGATGCTGGTCTCATATAATGAGATATCACCTCACACCTGTCAGAATGACTATCATCAAAAAGAACACAAATAACAAATGTTGGCAAGGATATGAGAAAAGGAGTCCTCATACACTGTTGGTGGGAATGTAAATTGGTACAGCCACTGTGGAAAACAGTATGGAGATTCCTCAAAAAACTAAAAATAGATACATATGACCCAGCATTCCACTCCTAGGTATATATCCAAAACAAAATACCAAATGAAAAGACAGAAACACTACTTTGAAAAGATGCATGTACCTCAATGTTCATAACAACGTATTTATAATAGCCAAGATATGGAAGCAACCTAAATGTTCATCAACAAATGTAATAGATATTCACAATGTAATACTACTCAGCCATTTAAAGAATGCAGTTTTGCTATTTATCACAATATGGATAGACTTAGCATTATGCTAAGTGAAATAAATCAGACAGAGAAAGACAAATGCTATATGATATCACTTATATGTGGAATCTAAAAAATACAGCAAAATAGAGAATATAGCACAAAGAAAAAGCAGACTCACAGATATAGAGAACAAACTAGTGGTTATCAGTTGAGAGGGAGATGGGGCAATACAGGAGTTGGGGAGTGGGAGGTACAAACAACTGGGAGTAAGATAGGCTACAAGGATGTATTGTACAGCATGGGGAGAATAACTGATACTTTGTAAAACTGTAAATGGAGTGTAACCTTCAAAATTATGTAAAAAATTAAAAATTGTGTTATGTCAAATCCTTTCTTTTATCCATTCTAAACCTATTATATAAAGTTAAGAGACAGAGAGGTGCAGCTTACAGATATTTTTGAGTTTTAGATATGCAAATTTTTATATTCCTTTGTTGGTTGCTAGTCAGTATAATTAATTACATTTCACTGCATACATGGGACTTTTCCAAAATAGTAGAGAAAGTGCTGAGCATTGTCACTGCATTTCAGGAGAAAAGTAACACATTAACTACAAAAAAATGTTTGCCAAAATAATGAAATGTTCTTTCTGATTGAAATATAAGTAATATACTCAAGTAACTTTCAATGAGTAGAAAAATCTAGCTGTGTCACTTGGTTTAAAGAATTCTAGCTATTCTTTTTTAGATTAGAAGTGTGTTAGCTAGAACTTTATCCTGCCTTTCAAAACTATGCCATCTATGTGTAAGGGAGGTGGGAATGACTAAGCTTATTTAGATAGGCACACAGATATCTGTCGATCTGTGACCCAAGTCTTCCCTGAGAACCAGTGAAATTGGAGAAATTGACCTCTTTTCGTTTTAGGCGACATTAAGAACCAGAAACAGATATGGAACTATAAAATGTACAAATGAGATTGGGCCAAATTGGGGGGAGGGCAAAAACTGAAAGGTTAAAAAAATCTAGAAAATTGCTATCCCCTTATAAAAGACCAATGCAAATAACTTAATTTTTAACAGTTTTATTGAAGTATAATTCATGTTATAAGATTCAGTAGTATAACATAGAGAATTCAGTGGGTTTTAGAATATTCACAGTGCTGTGCAACCATCACCATCATCCAGTTTTAGAACTTTTCCATCACCCCTAAAGTTGTCAATCCCCATTTTCCTCTTCTACTCTCAGACCCTGGAAACCACTAACCTACTTTCTGTTTCTATACATTTGCTTATTCTAAACATCTCAAAAAGTGGCACCATACAATATATGGTCTTCTGAATCTACTTATTTAATTTAGCATAATATTTTTAAAGTTTATCTATGTTGAAGCATATATCAGTACACATTCCATTTTATTGGTTCATAATATTTAATTGTATAGATATATCAAGTTTCATTTAATGTTAATGTGATCAACATTTAGGTTATTCCCATGTTTAGGCTTTTATGAATTGTGCTGCTATATGTACTCATATACAAGTTTTTGTGTGGGCATATGTTTTCACTACACTTGGATATATATGTGCATACTCGCTCAGTCATGTCTGATTCTTTGCAACCCTGTGAACTATAGCTTGTCAGGCTCCTCTCTGTCCATGGGATTTTTCAGGCAAGAATACTGGAGTGGGTTGCCATTTCCTCCTCCAGGGGATCTTTCTGACCCAGGGATTGAACCCATGTCTCCTGTGTCTCCTGCATTGCAGGTGGATTCTTTAGCTGCTGAGCCACTTAGGAGTAAAATCCCTGGGTCACATGATTCCCATACGTTTAAACTTTTGAAGAGTTGCCAGGCTGTTTTCCAAAGCACCTATACCATTTTACATCCCCCTGAGAAGTGCTTGAGGTTTTCAATTTCTCCACAGCCTTGCCAACACTTATTATTATTTGTCTTTTTGATTATAGGTATCCCGATAGGTATGAAGTGGTATCTCATTATGGCTTTGATTTGCATTTCCTGGTTGAATAACGATACTGAGCATCTTTCTGTGTGGTTATTGGGCATATGTGTATTTTCTAAAAGGAAAATTGTTTAAGACTCAATTTTTAAAGTTTGTCATTTTATGAGTTCTTATATTCTGAAAACAAGTCTTGTATGGGACATAATTTGCAAAAATTTTATCCCATTCTATGGGTTACTTTTCACTTTCTTGAAGGTATCTATTGACACACAAGTTTAAAATTTTTCAGTCAAATCCAGCTTATCTGTTTTTTTCCTTTAGTTGCCTGTGCGCATGTCGTATCTAAGATATGCTTATGCTGTGTCTAAGAAACTGTTGTTGTTGCCTTATCCAAGATTATATGATTTATTCCTATGTTTTCTTCTAAAGGTTGTATGGTTTTAGCTCTTACATTTAGGTCATTGATCCATTTTGAGTTCATTTTTTTATATGGTGCAAGGTAGATGTCCAATTACATTCTCTTGTATGTGGGTATCGAGTTGACCCAGCACCATCTGTCAAAAAGACTATTATTTTCCCATTAGATGATCTTGGCACCATTGTCAAAAATCAGTTGCTCATAATCATAGCTTTCTTTATTACCCAATAACCTTTAAAATTTATTTTTTACTAGACTCTTGATTTGTTTAGGCAGTTATGTCAATTACAAGTAGATATTATTTTTTCCTGAATATTTATAATGATTATTTTGTTATTCTTATTTTAATATACCATAATTTCCAGAACAAGGTTTAGGATTAGTGGTGATAACAAGCATCTAGTTATTTTCCCCAACTTAATGGAAATTGTTTGCTCCATGTTTGAAATAAGCACACATTGTATAGTTCACTTGTTTCCTTCAGTCCCTATTTAGTTTTTCTTTTACTGAAAATGCCTGCTGGATATTGTCAGATGCCTGTTTGGCACAGTGATATATTTTTCTTCCTGAATTTATTAATGTGATAAGGTGAATTTTTGTCATTAAGAGAGCCTGATACCAATGCAAAACAAACAGGCAGACCAATAGAACAAAATAAAGAGCTCTGAAATAGAAAAAGTCAATTGCTCATAGATATATGGGTTTATTTATAGATTCTTAATTCTATTACATTGATTTATATGTCTACCTTTAGGCCAGTAGTACAGTATATTTATTGCTGGAGCAGTGTAGTAAGTCCTTCACAGATTGTTTTGCCTATTCTGGGTCCCTTACATTTCTATATGAAATTGAAGATAAACTTGTTAATCTTTGCAAAAAAAAAAAAGAACAGGCTGAATTTTGATAGGCATTGCATTGAACCTGTAGATCAATTTGAGGATTGTTGGCATCTTAACAATACTAAGTCTTCCAATGAACGTGAGACATCATTCCATTTACTTAGCTTTTCTTTAATTTATTTCAATCTAATAATTTTGTAGGAGGAACTTTTTTATGGGGTGGTCTTTGGCAATCATCCATCTCCTGTCACACTGTGATGGCTCTTTATGGCATTCATGGTATCTTTAGGTATTTTTCTTGGAAATATAATAGAGCTGATATTCAAATAGACTTGGGTTTAATGCAATCTCTGTCACTCAAGAACTGTGGGATCATAGGAAAATTAAATTGCTTTCTGTGCCCCAATATCATCTTCTTTAAAATGGAGAAAATGCCTGCTTCAGGATTCCTGTAGGGAATCAATATGTATTGGAAAGTGTCAGCATCCTTCTGGCACATGGTGCTTATTTAATAAATGCTACTCTCCTTTAGACCTCTGGCTGACATACAGAAGAAATCTTTCCTTAAGATGAGTGCTAATGGATAATGGGAAAAGCAATAGCTGATACTGTGTTACCCTTGGAGGTAGTAGATCCAACTTTCTTAAAATAATAGTCACATCAAGAATCATTTGGGGGAGATTTTAAGACATGTGCCTTTCCAATCACACACTACAGACTACACACACACAATTATATGAATTGTTTACTACACACATAATTTAGTTAAGAATTACAGACATGTGAAAGGTAAAAATAACTCTTTACCTAAAGATAGTGCCATCTGAGGTGAGGAGGCAAGAAATAAAAAGTAAGTAATTTATAGCTGTCATGAAGGTCGTACCCGTTAGTATCTTTTCAAGGGAATTACCCCCAAATAGATGACATGAGGCTTTAGAGGATGAAACGATCGAATATGGACTGGACTGATCTACAAGGCTTCAAGTAAGTAAGATGAACTTCGCCTTGGAGTTGGGTAGCCTTAGATAGGAAGAGTAACTGGGCAGGAAAGAAAGGCATTGAGTAAAGGCGAGTTTGTGTGAGTTTTCAGGCCCAACCATAGGCAGTTACAAAGCTTTCCCTGGCTTCATGAGGTAAAGCTTCCCTCCCCACGCTGGACTCAGGACTCAGTCACAACACCACAGCCTCTGAGGGGAGCAGCGCTCAACGACAGGTCCCTCTGGCCAGTCACCCACTTCATGTATTTGCACTTCTAACCCTGTGCCTTCATTCCTAGGTCCCTTTATCTCAGGCCTTGGACAGAAGTCCTCTTCAGGAGCTCTTGCCCAGGCCTCCTTATCAGAAGAGGAGGGGAAAATATTAAAGACACTTCCCCACTCTGACTTAGTACCCAAGACTTCTCCACTCTGAGCTCTTCTCCATACCTCTCCCCTGCATCACCTCAGGGTCTGTAAAAATGTCAGAGCCCTTTTGTTCCAGACTCCCTCCACAGTAAGATGACCCTCGCATATGCACTGATCACCTGACACTCTGTGGGTACATAGTTCCATGGGGAAAAATGGAACAGGGGCATCAGCCCTTGCTTTGGTTTTAGCCTCTTGCTCATAATGTCACAGAGAGTGATGAAAGGCTGAACGCTTTCATTTGGGGGCTCATGTCTTTAATGGGCTACTCCAGCATCTAGTAGCTCAGCCGTCTCTCCAGGCTCAGCTGAACTCTTGATAATAAGAGCAACTTGTCCTGAAAAACATGTGCAAAAAAGGAAGGATGTGAGATAGCTTAGAAATTTAAGGAAACACTGTGGAACCAAACTTCCGAAAGGATAGAGGGCAGAGAATCCTAGGGAGTAAGATCTAATTAAGAATATCGCAGGGATCACTTTCTGGATGAATCAGGCCCACTCTTTGTGCTTAGTACTTATATAAGTTTATTCTGAGTGAAAATTCCAGACAGAAAGGGTTTAGGCCAATTACAGCCACATTTCCACTTTGACTACCTTGTCTGATGGTCTACCAAGTTCTATTCAATAGAGGTCGGATTGTTCCCCAGAAAAACATTGGCTCCTGGAAGAGGAATGGGATTCCCAGGTGGCATTAGTGGTAAAGAACTCGCCTGCCAATGCAGGAGATGTAAGAGACCCAGGTTCAATCCCTGGGTCAGGAAGATGCCCTGGAGGAGGACATGGCACCCCATTCCAGTATTCTGTAGAATCCCATGGACAGAGGAGCCTGACCGTCTACAGTCCGTGGGATGACAAAGAGTCAGGCAAAACTGAAACAGCTTAGCACCTATACACCAGAAGAGGATGACTGGATCCTAGTAGCAGAAAAAGACCTGTGTATTGTAGGGAGGCATTTGGAGGAATAGTAAAGGATTCCAGTTTTCCAGGGCCAATGGGATTCGTGTAAAACAGTAAGGAAAATACTAGGAGTATCAGAGACATATTGTGGGGAATCTTACAAGTTAGACCAAGGACTTCAATGCGTATCACACAGCCACAGGGAGCCCATTTAAAATACTTTGTCAGTGAAGCAACATGATAAAAGCAATCATTTAGAAACATTTCCCTGGCAACATGAAGATAAACTGGGGAGGAGAGGGGAGCAAACTAAGAGGTTACTAGAGGAGAACAGGCACGAAGTATTGTTAGCTCCTGAAAGAGGATGAATGGAAGCAAATAGCTAGCCATTGCAAAGGTAGGTTTTGGCAATTAACTGGTTGGAAGAGAGAGTCAAGATGAAACCTGACCAAGAGATATATTGGGAAGTGAGAACAAAAACCTTGTTTTAGTTGAGAAGAAAACCTCAGCTTCTCCATCCATCAAATAGAGTGAGGACTAGATCTTTCAGGTAACTTCTCACTCTCAATTTTTCTGATTATGTGAGTTTTGTTTTAGACACATCTGTAGATATATTAGGCTTGTCCATGCAGTATTTAAACACATAGGCTTGTTCTCTGAGGGTTAGGACTGGCTCTATGATTCAGTTATTCATTTTTCTTTCTGTCCCTAGACAATTCTTGGTCAGGAAATGATAGTGCTGTTCCCTGCTATCCCACAGGAACAGGAGCATGGTTCCTTATATTTGTGTATCTCTTTGCAGATGGAATACTCTTCACATTCATAATGTATGATGCATTTCACTCTGTATGGTAAGCAGGATGGTAATATAACCATTTTATTGATGGCAAAACTGAGACCTTATTAGATGATATGACTTGCCCAAAGCCACACAGTCAACAGGTGGAATTAGGACTAAGATTTAGTTATTCTGCTTTAGCCCAGGACTGTTACACTATACCAGCTATGAAAGAGTTATGGCCTTTGAAGAAATTAAGACTTTTTGAAGAATTTGAATTTGAAGAATTTAAATTTGAAGAAATAAAGGATGAGCTGGCAGAATGCTATAGCAAATGAAACTACTATAAGCATTTGTGCCTTTGAAAGTCAGATCTGCCTGCTTTCTTTTCAAAAGTCAGAATGTGGATTAAACAGAAGAGGGAGATGTGTGCATTATAGAATGATTTCTGTGAGCTAGCTTCAATAATTTACGTTCTATTTCACTTCTCCCTAACACAAGCACATAGTTCAATGAAATTAAGCACCCTTCAAAATTGGGCATTTAAAAAGAAGCTTATGTTGAAAGGACTGATGAAAATGGAAAGATAGAAGAAATGAGACAAACTATTCAATATTTCCATCTCTCATTCATTATCCTTTAGCTGCAGTATGGAACACTCTTATGGTTTGGGCACATGCCACCACACAGATGAATTTTGCTCCTGGTGGACAATATCAGTGGCTCCTATTAAACCACGGCTCAGCTGCATTAGTACCCTGATAGCCCCTGTTCCTCATTTTCTTGTCTATTCCAGGGAGCACCAGTGTGTAGTAGAGTTGATGCTCAGGGCATTGATGTTTGTAATACTTTTTACAATTTCCACCTATCGCAGTAGAGCCAGCTTCCCACTGGTCTTTCTCCCCCAAGCCTGGAACTCTCTAGAAGTGGAGAGAAGAACTTATGATTCATTGATGTATTGCCTCCTAAAATACAGACACAGGAGAGTGAGGGTTCCACTACGTTGTCTTCTTTAAGGAGAAAGTTTTTTAAAAACTCAAAACGCTCCTCACTGGGTTATCTTTTGAACCCTCAGGTATTTTGAAAGGACATTTCAAAAAACATGCTAATAAAATCTAAGCATCAGTTTTTCCTTTATTTGTTACAAAAGAGGGCAACTCATGTACAGGATCTCAAATATGCTTCCCCATTCTTTACACCAACCTTTAAGATCAGATAATCACAAACAGAACTTTCAGAATCGTCTGCTACTGTCCATCAGTCCATCTATCTCAAAAAGGCAGAGGCAAAGCGATTGTCCTCTTGAGCCACTGCTTTTATCCTCAAATCTCACAAATTCCGGCTAAGAAAAAGGCCAACAGAACAAACTAGGTGTCACAGAATGTTGATTATACACGTGTTTACCATTAAGTTGTCTGTCTTTGTGTATGGTATAGTGGTGGAGGCAGGGAGTGAGTCAATAGATAGAATATTTTCTATTCTAATGATTTCTTCCCATAAATGTTTTTTTCTTTAACCTCTGGCACTTGTTACAATATGTCTGCTAGAGAGTACTCATAGATAACAAAAACGAATTAGCAAAAGTGGAAAACAGGTACTAACTGAAAAAACGCTAACAAAACCTTATCCACAACATCTCAAACGACTGCAGCTTTGAAGACTTTGGTAAAATTTTCCAAGTTCCTTTTTCAGGCAAGTTTTCCCTCAATATATGCATTTATGATTACTCTTAGCTCGAGACCCTTTTGAGAACTTTCATTGAAGTTAGTGTTTTATCTTCTGCTAAAGCTCTAGCCTAAAAGAAAAGAGTGAGTATTTTGTCCCAAATATTAGCAGTCTGAGTCTGATGAACTAATTTGAGGAGTAGAATTGATACTTCGCTTAAACTAGGCTTCTGCATTTCTTTATTAATTTATTTGGACCTATCCCCAGAACTTGAGTTCCAATGAACTGAGCCCATGTGAAGTGCCAGGCTGGTTGGTGGCAATATAATAGAACCCCAGATAGGGCATGGCCCCTATGTTCAAGACCCTCAGTCTACTGGGAAATACAGAAACTAAAGCAAATAATTCTAATACTATGAAAATGATACATCTGAGAACAGAGATATGTTCCAAGTACTATATATACCAAACAGAAAAGGTACATATCTACTTAGATGGGACTAAGGAAGAGCTTTCCTGAAGAGGGAATATTTACTTAGGGTGTTGAAATATGATTAGGAGCTTTTCAAACAAAGCAAATTGAGTAAAGGCAATGTGAAAAGACTAAAAACTGATATGAAGTTAAGAGCCAAATATATGGAGCAAAATAAAAAATTCAAAAAAGCCCACTGATTTACAGCTTAATCATATGAGTACAATGAATATTTAGAGACTGTATGATATAAAAAGAACAATCAGAATAAGCTATTATGTCTTCCTGAATCTCATTTAAAACCTAATTAGATCTGGTGGGAAGCTGGCAGAGTCCTGTCTGAGTGGAAGGAGATAGATCTGTCAGTATTAAAAAAAATAATAATGAAAAGTCAGCTTCTTTCTCTACATGCCCAGCATTTATCTTTAAAGTCCATTTTGCAATGCTAGGAGAGTAGATACTTGTGTTAGAAGAGATATTCTGGTTCATACATTTTTTTTAGTGTATTTTCATCTGATCCATACAACTACTCTTCGGGGTATGGGCAAATAGAACAAGTATTCTTATCCATTTTATTCATATATTGAATTGGTTCTTCTGTAAGATATTATGGAAAAACCTGAATGAACTTTTTTGGATAACCCAATATAAACTAAACTCAGAGAAGTAAAATCCTTATCAGATGTCACAGAGAAGGTCAGTTTGCAGAGTCAGAACCAAAGCTCAGATCTTCTGATACTAAGTTTTCTGCTATGCCACATACTTTATTTATCAAAATCTGAAACCAATGTACAGAGCAAAGTATGCCATAAAATTGTAATTGTACTTATATTGTTCTTCAATTACATCAGTTGATTAAAATAAGTTAATTCACTTCTTCACAGTAAGTCTATTTATAATCATATCCACCTTGAGAGACATGCAGGCATGAGGTAACTTTTTTTCCATGAAGCTATATAGTGGAAAATTTAGTATTCTTTTTCTACCTTGCTTATTACCCTGGGGGACTGACTGACGTAGACTTACATCCATAAACTCCCTTGCCTTCAACTTCTAGTTGGGTTTGGCCAATGGGAGACAATGACAGATAGGAGAAAAGATGAAAGTGAGATTGGAGTGTATTCCCCTGCTTTCCTCACTACTGGCCAACAGTGCGATGACAATGTCCCTCTACGAAAGGTCACAGCTCCTGTGCCATGACCTTCTCCATATTACTACAGGCACACCTCATTTTATCATGCTTCGCTTTATTGTGCTTTGCAGATACTACATTTTTTACAAAGTGAAGGTGTGAGGCAACCCTGCAGCCAGCAAGTCTGTCATCATCATTTTTTCCAACAGCATTGTTATGGTGATCTGTGATCAGTGATCTTTGATGTTACTATTGTAATTGTTTTGAGTACACTAATTATGCTCATATAAGATGGTGAACTCGAGTCACGTGTCTCTCACTTTAGATCAAAAACCTAGAAATGATTAAGCTTAGTGAGAAGGGCACATTAGAAGCCAAGAGGCTGAAAATTTGGTGTCTGTGCCAAATAGTTAGCCAAGTTGTGAATGCAAAGGAAAAGTTCTTGAAGGAAATTAAAAGTGCTACTCCAGTAAACACAATAAGAATAAGAATGTGAAGCAGCCTTATTGCTGATGTGGAGAAGGTTTTACTGATCTAGATAGAAGATCAAAGCAGTCACAACATTCCCTTAAGCCAAAGCCTGATTCAAAACAAGGTCCTAACTCTTTCCAATTCTATGAAGGCTGAGAGAGGTGAGGAAGCTATAGAAGAAAAGCTTAACTCTAGCTGAGGTTGGTTTATGAGGTTTAACGAAAGACGCTTTCTCCATAATGTAAAAGTACAAGATGAAGCAGCAAGGGCTGATGTAGAAGCTACAGCAAGTTATCCAGAAGATCTGGTTAAGATAACTAACAAAGGTGGCTACACTTAACAACACATTTTCAATGAAATGAAACAGCCTTCTTTTGGAAGAAGATGCCATGTAAGATTTCATGGCTAGAGTTGTTATTGTTCAGTTGCTAAGTCATGTCCGACTCTTTGTGATCCCATAGACTGCAGCACACCAGGCTTCCCTGTCCTTCACTATCTCCCAGAGCTTGCTCAAACTCATGTCCATTGAGTCGGTGACACCATCCAACCATCTCATCCTCTGTCACCCCCTTCTCTTCCTGCCCAAATGAGTTTGAGTTTGAAGTTGATTCCAACCCACATGGATGACTCTGTGGGGTTCAAGACTTTAGTGGAAGGAGTCATGCAGATGTGGTGGAAATAGCAAGAGAGCTATTAGAAGTGGAGCCTGAAGATATGACTGAACTGCTGCAATCTCATGATAAAACTTAAAGGATGAGAAATTGCTTCTTAAGAATGAGCAAAGAAAGGGGTTTCTTGAGATCGTAACTACTCCTGATAAAGATGCTATAGAGTTTGTTGAATAACAACAAAGGATTTCAAATATTACATAAACTTAGTTGATAAAGCAGCATCAGGTTTTGAGAAGATTGACTGATTTTCAAAGAAGTTCTACTGTGGGTAAAATGCCATCAAACAGTGTTGCACGCTACAGAGAAATCTTTTGTGAAAGGAATAGTCAATCAATACAGCAAACCTCACTGTTGTCCTATTTTAAGAAATTGCCACAGCCACCCCAAACTTCTGCAACCACCACTCTGATTGGTCAGCAGCCATCAATATCAAAGCAAGATCCTCTTCCAGTACAAAGATTACAACCCTCTGAAGACTCAGATGATGGTTAGCAATTTTTTAAGCAAGTAAGTATTTTTAATTCAGGTGTTAGCAGATATAGAGAGGGTCGTAGGGGACCCTCCCTTGTGGGCCTCGGTTCTTGGTAAGGACACAAAGAAGAATCTGAGGTCTTACCTGTGGCAAAAACAAGTTTATTAAGGAAAGAACAGAAAGAACACCTCAAGGGAGAGTAGGCCAGACCAAAAGTGGCACTGGCATCAGCATCAGAATGATGAGGCACAGGGGTTTTCAAGACAAGGCTGTTACATATCCATCTAGGTGGGCGTGGACTGACAGTTTTGATTGACAGTTGCAAGTTACATAACAACAGGCTCTATTGCACATGTCTTTCCCATAATTCAGTCTGTTATAATCAGACGTACATGCGTATAGAGTATTTATGAACCCTTTGAGGACACAGCTGTGCATCAAGAGCACATGTGTGGGAGCTGGAGAAGCCCCTGTGGTTAGTTTGTATCCACTGTGTGCCTAGAGCGCATGCGCTGGCGTTGGAAACGTGGGAAAGTCTCTGTGGTTATTTTGTAGCATATCTGTGAGCTTTCCTGGGCCACACTGGGGGGTGTCAGAGGTGGGTTTTAGAGACCAGCTTGAATCTTTTTCAGCTAAGCTACCTCTCGTTGCTCACGCCTGACTTCCTAACACAGGTATGTACTATTTTTTTTTTTTTTTAGACGTAAAGACGTAATGCTATCGCTACAATATGGCATAAACCAAACTTTTACACGCACCGGGAAACCAAAAACAATTCACGACTCACATTATGGCGATATTTGTTTTATTGCAGTGGTCTCGATTCAATCCCACAATATGTCTGAGCTATTTCTGTGTGCCTTCTTGGTACCAATAATCATTCTGTCCTTTACCCCTTCAAACCTAGGGTTGGTAACAGCTCCTATTGTTATCCCTGGGGTATTTCACAATTCTGTGTTGCTCTTCCTAAACCCTCCCACACTTTTGTAAATAGTCCCTATACTAATTCTTTCTCACATTATCCAAGAAGAGTGTGCCATCTGCTTCCTGCTTGGACCCTGGCTGATAAAGCCCCTAACTTTTCTTGTTTCTTCCTATCTGTCTTTTCATACAAGCTCCTGGTTTTCTAATAACCATCCTATATTCACTGACGTATTCTTGTCCTCACTGTCGCCCAAGATCCTCATGTTCCAGTCAGTGCTAGCTCTTAGTTATGGAAGCACTCATATGAATATTTCTGTCAGATGTGTTTAGTGTTTAAGGGAGTAACCCTTGAGTCCCTAAAGAGCTATGGAGCTGTTGGTGCTTAAAATGTAATTGCATTAGAGTCGTGGCAAGACTCATGACACATTTCACAAATATGACATATTTGTGATAGACATATCTATCTCAGCTGGATGTAGGTTTGTTAACAATTTTCAGCTTTAAGTGGTTGATAGTGCACTAGTAAGTCCAAGATGTACTATTTAATTATGATGACCATGCATCCTAGAAACTGTTTTTGTCACTTGGACACAGTGCCTTTCTCAACACAGGTTATTTTCTTGAAAGAAAGAGAAAACCAACAGTGGATTCTTATGCAAAAAATATTCACAGATGGGAAGAGAGCTGTTATTTTAAGTGTTAATATTGCCAGGGACTCACAGCATAAATTGACTTCTCTGTGGCTACATTTTCCCCCTACATTTAAAACTAGAACCCTTTGAACATGGGTGACTGTATTGCAGGCTAGCACCTGCTGCCCAGGCAAAAGAATCTCTACAACAATCAGAGAGCTAGTGGCAACAATTATCTATATAGTAAAGTAAAGCCTGTATATGTACTTGCCCATGGAAGACCTCAAATGAGCTTGAACTTTTGAACAATGAGATTTTGCTGTCTTAACCCTGAATGGTATTTTTTAAAATTGAAGTATAGTTGATTTGCAATGTCATGTTAGTTTCTGATGTACCTCCAAGTGATTCAATTACACATATATATTCATTTTCATATTCTTTTCCATTATATGTTATTATATTAAATATAGTTCCCTGGGCTATAGAGTAGGACCTTGTTGTTTATCTATTTTATATATAGTAGTATGTATATGTTAATCCCAAATTCCTAATTTATTCTTCCTCCTCTCTTTCCCTTTGGTAATCATAAATTTGTTTTCTATGTCTGTGGGTCTATTTCTGTTTTGTAAATAAGTTCATTTGTATCATATTTTAGATTCCACATATAAGTGATATCATATGGTATTTGTCTTTGTCTGACTTACTTCATTTAGTATGATAATCTCTAGGTCCATCCACATTGCTGCAAATGGCATTATTTCATTACAGAGCTAACAACATTGCTTTCCTCCACCCACTAGAGTTTGCCAGAACTTAACCTCTTCTACAGAAAACCTCCACAACTAGTGATTTGGATAAATGGTCAATGTAGTGGACAATAACAGCAAAACCTGAGTTATTTGAATCAGTTGAGAGGTTGTTTCACAGAGCTGAATGGTAAATCCAGCAAAAAGAACTATTTTGCCTTAATTAGCTTAGCTTTTTTGAGACTAAAACTGAGACTTATCTTTTAAATCCACAGACACTAGAAACATCCCGGCAACAAATTTTCTTATTTCTGTGTGTGAAAGTTGCCCTATTCCAAGAACAGCTTTAGAAATTATGACCAAATTGTTTGCATGTTATGCTATTTTTCAAGAGACAGTCTGTGACAATGGTTTAAGAATCTCTTTACCATCCCATACTAGACACTTTGTTTCTGGTGAAACAAACAATAAGGCTCAGTTTTAGTCTCAATCAAGAACATCTCATTATCATCATCAAAAGGGATATTTGGTTCTGATGTCTTACATATTTACTGTCTGTAAAATATAGCCAGGGGATTGCAGTTCCTGACATTTACATTTGTCTAATTTATTGTCCACAGGCTTTGAATTGCTTATTTAATTTAAAATAATGGGCCGTGTTCAAATCAAAGAAAGCTAAACTAATTAAGGCAAAATAGTCTAATCTGGCGCTTTAAACTCTAAGATTTATTACAGACATTCAAGATTTGAATTTGATTGCATTTATTGAATCAAGCCAGGAAGCTATTTGACTGTAATATTTGGGCTAGGTTAATCTATAATGAAGTCAAACCTAAGATTAGAGATGGGAGTTCAATTCAGTTCAGTGTCTGAGCATATAGGTAGTAGGTCCAGGGAAAGAGGGAGGGCAAGGCCTTATACCCTACTATCAAGGAGCCCATGTATATTGAGAAGAATCAAAGGGGAGGGATAATATCACAAAGGATGAATTCTTCCATCTTCTCTCCATTTGAAACCCACCATTTTGAAGACTTCCAGAGATCCATTCAGTTCAAAAATGTTTTCCTAAGCATCTACTACTCTGTGTCAGAAACTGGTACCAGTGCTAGCAACTGGGAGCACATAGATGATTTTTTTTAAAATTTGTAATTGAGATGTACGTGGAAAAAATGGAGAAAAGAGATAAATATTTACAATAGAGTAGGACTAGGAAGACACATGGACCCTGTGAAGAGAACCACAATTTGTTCTGAAAGAATTAAGGGTTATGAGATGTTGCCAGCTGATACATTTAATAAACATTTAATAAGTGCCCACTATGTGTCGGATCATGAGGGTAAAAAGATGAATAAGAAATATTTCTTTCCCTGGAGGAGCTCACCGTTCAGTGGAGCTATATATTGTGAAGTTCTAAAAATGTCTGCATCAGATGGATTATTATACCAACAACAAAAAATATAGAATCCTTAACCTTCCGAAAGATATATAACTGACTTAACGTAAAAAATAGAGAAATCCTGTGGACAAAATAATGAACAATGTACATTAAAAGACTCAGAAATATCTATTAGATGAAGGTTAACAGTTTATTTTACTAAGTTTTATTGTGTATAAAAAAATATAAACCTGAAGTTCCAGAATGATTCACAATGCAATTATGATTTCCGTAAGTTAAATTATATTAAGTTGCCTCAAATATTTCCCTTGGATTAAATTCCAATTTATGACACTAGGTTATTTATAAAAGCTTAATATCACTGGTTGGGAAATGTAAGACTTGGTTAATTAGCTTTTATCTACTTTATGCTAAATGATTTAAATGTAACAACAATAATTTTCAATAAATATAACAATGTTCAAATACTGATTCACATAATTTTGGCTTTAGTATATTTCTGTACAAGCAAAGACTGTTGAATCAATTGGGTAACTTTTTGCAGTTACATAAAGCAGTTTGTTTGCATTTATAAAGGACATATACTTTTTAAGTTTTCAAAATTCACAAATATTAAAATTACAGACATTTTGCCCCCTAAAACTACTGTTTCATGGCTAAGAATAATAAATTTTGGAGAAATTTTCTACATGTGTCACCAACACTTGACTTTCTTGTGGGGGCTATTTTTACCCACACAAGTTTTTATCACTTAGAATTATGTGAGGTTGACTAGGGAACAATCATGCCACTTGCAGAGAAAGTGGTTGCCAACCCACCAGCTCTACCTGCCAGCTAAGTGACTCCTGATGGTTGCTAACAGGGTGGGAGGGAGACAAATTATTATATCATCAACCTAAAGGGTCACTTGAAATTATTTTAAACTTTCAATATGAAATCTATGCGTGCTGTGTTGTATATGAAAAGTTTTATCCTTATATTTTTAACATACATGCCTGGCATTATTCCTGACTCTTTCCAAGCAATACAAAGATGATAGAATAACTCCAATATCACCTCTCCTATCTTCCATGTTTTTGTTTTCTAGTATTATAGCCCCACCCTCTTTTTAATCACATCACCCTAAAATTCATCATTAATATAACTGTTTGTAGCAAAATCACTCACTAACATAATTAATCATTGATTTGATGTTAGCAAGCATGTTCTGTAAAGATGAGATAGTAAATATTTTCAGTCCTTGTCACAACTCAGTTCTGCTATAGTATGAAAGTGGCCACAGACAGTAGGTAAAAGAATGAGAGTAACTGTGGTTCTATAAAACTATAGGTACAAAAGTAGGCAGTGGGCTGCTTTTGGCCCCAGGCCATAGTTGGCCAAGTTCTGGTTTATACAATCCGAGCTTTGTTGAATTTTAATTTCCCAGTCCCTCCTTCCTTTTTTTACCTTTCACATCCCACTCTTTGTAGGTTCAATTTCTTCCTTTCTGAAATGAATCCTCTCCTAGGTCTCTAAAGCGTAACCACTCTTTGACAGTGAGAAATTTTTGAAGCCCTTCAGTCTAGAGCTCTTAATCGAATTTGACTTTCAAGGATTTTAGGCTTTGTGTAAAAAAAAAATTCCTAGTTCTGATCATTTTCTTTGAAAAGCCCTACTCTAATATAAAATTCAATCTACCTTATATTTAAAACTATTTAATCATGATATGAATATGGATAAGGACTGAAATGGAACGTGAGAAAATAAAAACAGTGGATTTGATAGAAGGGTAGGGTTGGTAGATGATTTTTTTTCTTTCTAGTTATGTGTGTGGGGTGGAGGATGTGTTAGTCACTCAGTTGTGTCTGACTCTTTGCGACCCCCAGGGACTGTAGCCCACCAGGCAAGAATACTGGAGCAGGTTGCCATTTCTTCCTCCAGGGCATCTTCCAACCCAGGGATCGAACCCGAGTCTCCTGCATTGGCAGGCAGATTCTTTACCCACTGTGCCACCTGGGGTGGCACGAAAGTCTTGGTTTCACTATTACCAAGAATTTTAAGAATTCTCATTTTATTTGCCACCTTCCTTGTCCTCTTCACTGTTCTTGAATTTCTCTCATCTACTTTTTTGGTTTTTTGTTTGGATGCCATTCTTCTCCAAACTTACACAAATGTATAGTTACTGAAGGTTTTCTATCACTGAGCAAGGCATGCATGCCTGCCAAGTCGATTCAGTTGTGTCCAATTCTTGTGACTCCATGGACTGTAGCCCGCCAGGATCCTCTGTCCATGGAATTCTCCAGGCAAGAATACTGGAGTGAGTTGCCATTCCCTTTTCCAAGGGATTTCTAGTTATGTTTGTTCAATAAATAATTTTTCCCAGTCAGGTAGAGAGGGAGGTGGGAGGGGGGATCGGGATGGGGAATACATGTAAATCCATGGCTGATTCATGTCAATGTATGACAAAAACCACTACAATATTGTAAAGTAATTAGCCTCCAACTAATAAAAATAAATGAAAAATAAATAAATAATTTTTATAATATATATATCAATTATGTATATAATATCAATTTCTAAATAGAATGGCATTGATTCCCCTTTGTAAGTTCCCAGTTTCTCAAATAATACCTTAGGAAAAACTTTTGACAACTCCCTGTCGTTGTATTGTCCCGATGACAGAAATGCTTTGAACACTGATTCCCGGAAGTGTATGCTGGTTCCTTCTCAAGAGGCCTGTGTGCCGACCTCATGTGCTGGCAGTTGGCATCCTCTTGGCATGGGAGGTGTACTGCATAGTGACAGCCCAGCTTCTACCAGTAGCATCTGAGTTGCTGCTTTAATCTCAAATGTGCGTTGATTTTAATGCCCTTGGCAAAGACTATGTAGAACCTGTTATTAACATTACAACTAGAACCACTTTAATCTTATGTGTCTGTTAGTCACTCAGTCGTGTCCGACTCTTTGTGACCCCATGGACTATAGCCTGCCAGGCTCCTCTGTCCATGGAATTCTCCCCTAGCAAGAACACTGGAGTGGGTTGCCATTTCCTTCTCCAGGGGATCCCTGAGGGATTGAACTTGAGTCCCCTGCATTGCAGGCAGATTCTTTACTGTCTGAGCCCCCAGGGAAGCCCTTTTAATCTTATACTCACAGCCTTTAATGATTACTGTTTTAGTGTAATATAATGTAATATTCTGTATCAGTTATCAATCACTACATAATAAACTACCTCAAAACTTAATGGCTTAAATACATAACTATTTCTTATCTTTTAAGATTCTGTTAGTTTTCTAGGATATTTTTCTGATCTTGGCTGGTTTGCTTCATCTCTGCTGGGTTCATTGATGTGTCTGTGGTCAGGTAGTCAGTTGAGTGGAACCTGGATGACCTGGGATGGCATCCTAGGCATCCTCTGTAGTAGACATTTTTCCCACAGTGACTAGAAGTGTTGTCTGCTGACAACTTGCTGGTGAACCTCTACCTCCATAATGCCAAAAGCAGCTGCCTAGCCCTAGATCACACTCCCTCCTTGAGGGCAGCCCTCATCCAATGACTGGTTGATGCAGACATCAAAGTGCTCAGCCCCTTTGCCTTAACGTGCATCAACTTTGAAGAGCCATCTCAGCTTCATAGCTCCCTAAAGGATCAGCTGAGACCTCTGTTCCAACTGTGCTGCAGCCTAACTTTCCCCATAA